>NC_090321.1:256737193-257056809 GCF_040869045.1 Eurosta solidaginis
CTGGGCTGCCATTGTTGTTTCTGCTGAAAACGGTCAATTATGGTTCTGTGCAGAGTCGTAAAAGATAGAAAAAGGGTTTATGTAGTCACAAAAGTGTTGCTCCTTTTCCACAACATTTTAATTTTATATCAATTTCCGCGGAAATATATGCAACTATTTCATCTGTAAATACTACAAAGTTTTATTTAATTATCAAATGCAACTTAGCTTGAAATACTCTTACGTACCAAAAATGCAACTCTAGACCTGAGATTTGCATCAGGTGAGCGAGGCTGTTTGTAGTTTTGACGTTTATCGATTAGTTGACACACTTGTATAGGTACACTATGAGTTTGATGTCGATGGTCGTACGGTGAGGAAGTGTCGCACGCGCGCTTAAAACAGAGTACCAAAGAGTGCGTGTGACACATGCTCAACGTTCAAGCATTGAAATCATAGTGTACCTATACTTGTACTTGTACACTATGATTGAAATCAAACTAAATAAATAATTGATTTTGCTTTCGTGCTCGCTACGCGTTCGTGTTTACTAACACATTCTCAATTTGGTAACCGTGTAAATGTGTGCCCACCGCTGTTTATGATAGAGATCCAATTTTATGTATTTGGCCTGTTGCTAACACCGAACCTTTACGAACATTTTCGAACCTTTTCGAGCTTTTTGGATCTTTTTTGACAAATATCCGTTACGGTTTTTTTTGATTTAGTCGCCAAGCCCGCGATAAAATCTATGCAATAGCTTAATAAATAAATAAATAACCAATTTACTGGGTATTTACCATTTGGGTATTTACCACTTTCCCATCTCTACCAATTAAGTAAGTAGAAGGACATGCTCAAGTTGGAATTGTGTTAAAATCGCATCTGTAGCCGGGATAGGTAATTTTGGCATTTTTCGTTAAGTTTTTTTTTGCTAATATACAAAATAAATATACGGAAGGTAAGCCCTAATTCTACTTATGATCATAAAGCTCAATCTCATTTTAATTAAATGATTACATTTTACTTACCCTAATTTGATAATTATTCATGCTTTCATCACTCATTTGACGATTCCAAGCATTTTGTATTGTTTCTGCGGCGAGATTATGAAAGTTGATTGGTAGTAAAAATATCACAGCGATTTGTGCACCCAACAGTAGCAACAAGAATATGGCATACTTGAAAAATGTTTTGAAAACCATGTTTTTTTTAGCTAAAAACTATTAAAAGGGTATTCTCAAACTAACCCTATTTTTTTCTGAAATAAGCGACCGATTTTTTTTACGTTTTAACCTTAGAACCGTGAGTTGGGCACTCAGTGCCCATATTAGGTTTTGATGTTGAATTACTGGGGACCGGGAAGTCTTATTAAATTTCTTTTTGGCAGACTGATAAATTGTAGATTTCTTTATGGTGTTTTAAAATTTCAGGTGTATAACTGTTAAAATAAAATAGTAACGGCATTTCATATGGTTGGTTCTCTGTACGTGAATTGGGGCACTCAGTGCCCATAATATTTATTCATATATTTTGTATGGAAACATATAAATTTTTAACGGATTTTGGAGGATATTCTGCATTTTTATCAGTTCTGCCTAAAAGTTTCAAGTGAACAGTTTGATTACATATTTTATAAAAATTTTGTTTGAAATGAGTGAGCAATTAGCAGTTTATTTGGCAAACCTACGCCGTGAATTGACTGAAGAAGAAGAGGAAAATCTTGCAAATTATTTCAATGAGCACGAAAACGATGATGATGATGGTGGAAACGACCCTACATTTGAAGGCGATGATGAACCAATACCCAGCGACCAGTCTGACTTTGGAGACGAAAATGCACCGCCCATTCCAAACCCACGTTTTGAAGAATATGACCACGAGGAAGCACCGCTAGATATGGATCCCGCTGAAAACGTATCTTTTTCAAGTTCCGCTATTGGGAGAAATCGTGGAGAAAAATATTGTGGCCAAGGAAGCAACGACCGAACTGTATGGTGGTCAATGCCAATTCAAACTGAAGAACGGCGAACAGAACTGGCATTGGAAATGCGCAGACAATCAATGTCCATATGCACGGAAAGATTTGAGTCAAAAAGGGACGCATTCATACGTGTTTTCCCAGTGTCTCTTGTTGAAGGTATTGCTCTTGAAAGGAATAGGAAAGCTAAAAGAGTAATTGAAGCCAATATGCGTCAAGCAGTTCCAAAAAAATTAAGATATTGGCAGGACACGAATGTTAATAAAATATATGCTTTTATTGCAATAATTTTATACGCCGGTGCTGAAAAAGCAAACTTAGTTCAATCCAAGGATCTTTTTCACAAAATGAACATGCCCTTTTATAGAGCAGTGATGTCATTGTATCGATTTGAGCAATTGTGCTGCTTTTTATGCTTTGACGATTCCAGGACTCGCGCTGAGAGATTACGGCACGATAAGTTGGCGCCTATTCGTCATGTATGGACATTTTTCTTGGAGAATTTGACGACGCCCTACATTCCATGTAAGGAATTGACAATTGATGAGCAGTTACTTTCAACAAGAAACCGATGCAGTTTCCGCCAATATATTCCATCTCAGACTGGAAAATATGGCATAAAAATATTTTGGCTTGTTGACGCAAAAACCAATTATCCCGTTTCAGGTGAGGTATATTTGGGTTCACAGCCTAATGAACAGAGGTCTACTGGCATCGCGCGCAGTCTCGTAATGCGACTCAGTAATCGCTATTTGGATAAGGGTGTAAATATCACGATGGACAACCTTTTCACAAGCTACGACTTGGCAGAGGAATTGCTTGCACGGAATACGACCTTGGTGGGCACAATAAGAGGAAATAAGCCCCAATTGCCAAAGCTTTTTACATCTTCTGAAGAAGCAAAAAAAAAGGGGTACATTTGAATCAGTGTTTTGCTTTTCAAATTCAATACAATTGGTAAGCTTTACATCACATTCAAAGAAAAACGTCCTACTATTTTCAACAGCCCATGCCAGTGAAGAAGTGAATCCTGTGACAAAAAAACCACAAGTAATACATGACTATAATGAGCATAAAGGAGGAGTCGATACTTTTGATAAAATGCTACGCGGATTCAGAGGCAAAAGAAAAACAAACCGCTGGCGCATGGCATTGTTTTATAATATGCTGGACGTTGCTGCACTTGCTGCACTCAGGCTTTTTGAGCATAGTAACCCTACATGGAACATCCATAAGTCTGAAAAGCGCAAAATATTTTTGAAAGACTTGGCAATGGAGCTAGCACAGAAACAATTGCACAATCGATCCAAAACAAAAATTAATTCTGCAAATAAAATTGCAATGGATTTGATAGATTTTAAAATAGTTCCTTCCGTATCGAGATCGCGTCCAACAGTACAGGTAAGTTCTCCGAGCTTATATAATTTAAAAATAATTTCATTATTTTTCTTTCCCAGGTAAACACTTTGAAACGACGGTGTGGAACCTGCAGAACTGCTAAAGTCGACAACAAAACAACGGCAATTTGCGACCATTGTCTTACTCCGACCTGCACCAAACACTAGTTAAGGACTTGCGAAAAGTGTTACTTCGAAAAATACAATGCCGAAGCTGATACGCACTCAGATATTGGTGAAGACGAGGACAATATTCCAACAACGTCAACAGCAAGTCACAACGCATCAAAAAGACAGCAGAGAACTTCACCCATTCGAGAGGTCCAAAACTTAAACTTTATAAGATTTTTACTTTTATATATTAAAAAATATCTGTTTATAATAAAATAAATATGTTTCATTGAATTATATAAATAAATAAACGAAATATTGGCTTTTTCATAAAACAACCTTAAAAAAAGCTTAAATTTTCATACAAAATACATTACTGGGCACTGAGTGCCCAAGACACGAGATTAGGTTGTATGGCCATGTCACGGTTCTAAGGTTAAAAATACATGTTACAAGCCCAGTTTGAGGATATCCCTTATGTCTTCCTTATGGTATCTTACTTATACTTACAAAAAAAATAGTACGCGGTGATTCACGTATTGTCCCGCAACAACCCACTATTGTCGTAGTGAAAAGTAACCCACCTAACACAATACCCATAACGCATGGTACCTTGATGGAGTCGCTGGCATTAAATTGTATTAAGGAATATGCACTGGCTGATATCATGAAAGCTCCTGCTATCTAATCATTTTCGATTTTTCGGTATGCAGTTGTGCATGTGTCATGAAATGAAAAAAAAAAAACAACAATAGAACAATTATTATTATCTAATATTTATTATTTATTGAGTAATGCTAGCAATATTGGGAAACCAAAAGCGTGCTCGCGGATTTGCGTACAGTTTGGAATATTTCGTTTCAATCTCAAAATATTTGTTTTAAACAAGGATGGTCTAAGTTTGAAGAAAATTAAAAAGTTAAGGAAAGAATTTTCAGAGGACTTTTCACAGGCGGATCACGACCTAGATATTATTATCCTTTTTAAAGTTTTCAACATTAATATTTTTACCGAGCAAAGCGCGGTACCCCGATCACAAGAAAACGTTTAAAAACTTTTTTTTTATTTTCCTTTTGTAATACCTATATGACACTATATATTTTCTTGCATATTTTCTTAAATTTTTCGTCGTTTTACATTCTAATACCTCTTCCAAAATACGAAACAAGAAAAATACAATAAGGGTATTCAAAATTTTGTGACTCAATGTTGGAAACTTTGCTATAGCGAATGAACGTTTCGGATCGTGAAAAAGTTTTTCATTTTCGATTTCTTCTTTGCATACTTTGTTTTAAGAGTTGTTGATTTGCTATTTAAAATTGAAAAAATAAACTACGGTTTTTGATGTTGCGTATTTGCCATGACCTAACAAATGCATTGCTGTATATTTTGTTAGTGTATTGTAAAAATATGCTACACAAGTTTGCAATGCAATGATGCTGGACCATTTGCACAAAATCCTGAACTCCCTTAATAAGGCAATTTTTTCATAATTTCTTCTGGCAAATGAAAATTTTTCTTGTATAAGGTCTACACACGATAAGTCTGACTCGCGAGTCAGCTGTGCACGTGTTAACTCGCCGACAAAATCGAATTCATTTTGATCTTAACGGGCCAGCCAGAGTAGGTTTGCACGGCTGACAACATTTTTTTGACAAATGCAGCCATCTTGCTCCCAACTTGAATTGACATCCATTAACCCTGTTGTTTCTTTGCAAACTCATGAAAATTATTAAGTAGTAGAAACAGGGGGCAAAAAATTTACAATTTCAAATAAGATTTGAAAAGCATAATTCATTAATATTATTATGTTTTGATTTTATGGTAATAAAATAATAACTACTTGACTAGATTTACCTCCGAAGAGGTTAAGGGCGAGCTTTTGTTTTGTTCTTTTGATTTGTGTCGTGGTACTTTTTAAATTTCCCTACAAATTAGTGGAACGGGACCTATATATTCTATGCCAACTCCACACGCCAGATGAGTTTTCACTAAGAGGCTATTAATGGCAGAAATACATTCGGAGTATTTGCCTAGTCACTGTCGAGGGGCAACACCGCTTGGCAATTTTTTTCTAAGTTTTTGGTGTTTTTTTGGACCATCGGTGTGGTTTTCGGAGCATGCTGCCATCACAGCACTGCAGCCTAGAGCAACGGTCGACTGCTAATACGCGTCCAAAAATATCGGGAGCTGGCAATGTTCACGTGGTTGCTGTATACAGTATAAACAATTCTGGGGTGCTGTATTTCGGTATATTTTTTTATACCTTTCATGAAAATGAAATGGTATATTAATTTCGTCACGAAACCGAAAATTGTAAGTCCTTAAAGGAAAATAGATAGACCCACCATTAAGTATACCGAAATAATCAGGTTGAAGAGCTGAGTTGATTTAGCCATGTCCGTCTGTCCGTCTGTCCGTCTGTCTGTTTGTATGCAAACTAGTCCCTCAATTTTTGAGATATCTTGATAAAATTTGGTGAGCAGGTGTATTTGGGTGTCCGATTAGACATTGTCGGAACCGACCGGATCGGACCACTATAGCATATATCCTCCATACAACCGATTTTTCAGAAAAAGAGGATTTTTGTAATATCTTACCCAATTTAACAGATTGAAGCTTCAAACTTCACCATATACTTTCGTATATTGCACATATTGTTGCCTGAAAAAATTTATGAGATCGGTCGTATATATAGTATATATCCCCCACAACCGATTGTTCAGATAAGGAACTTTTCGTAATTACTGCCCTATTTTAAGAGCTAGAGGCTTCAAATTTCAGCGAATGCTTACGTATATAGCATATATTGTTGTCTGAAAAAATCATAAAGATCGGTGGTATATATAGTATATATATGGTGGTATATATAGTATATATATATAGTATATATATATAGTATATATATATATATTTTCGCAAATTTTAGCCCCATTTTAACAGCTAGAAGCTTCAAATTTCACCGAATATTTACTTATATAGCATATATTGTTGTCTGAAAAAATCATAGAGATCGGTTGTATATATAGTATATATCTCATACAACCGATTGTTCAGATAAGAAACTTTTCGCAATTTCTACCCTATTTTAACAGCTATAAGCATAGCATATATTGTTGTCTGCAAAAATCATAGAGATCGGTTGTATATATAGTATATATCTCATACAACCGATTGTTCAGATAAGAAACTTTTCGCAATTTCTACCCAATTTTAACAGCTATAAGCTTCAAATTTCACTGATTGCTTACGTATATAGCATATATTGTTGTCTGAAAAAATCATAGAGATCGGTTGTATATATAGTATATATCTCATACAACCGATTGTTCAGATAAGAAACTTTTCGCAATTTCTACCCCATTTTAACAGCTAGAAGCTTCAAATTTCACCAACTGCTTACGTGTATAGCATATATTGATGTCTGAAAAAATCATTGAGATCGGTGGTATACATAGTATATATCTCATACAACCGATTGTTCAGATAAGAAACTTTGCGCAATTTCTGCCCCGTTTTAACAGTTAGAAGCTTCAAATTTCACAAAATGCTTTCGTATATAGCATATATTGTTGTCTGAAAAAATCATAGAGATCGGTGGTATATATATTATATACTTCATATAAACTGTCATATTGACCCCTTTTTTACGGCTAGAAGCTTCAAGATTCATCAAATTTCATCAAATAGTTACGTTTACGTCATATATTTTTGAAATACGTGATTCGTAGCCATAGTTTTTACATGCAGACCACAAAAAACGTGAAGCATTGCATCCTCACACAGATTCCCTACCTATTTTTTATTTTAAATTTATCTTAAAAATCGTTTAGATATGTTCAAATTTCACCAAATGCGTACGTGTATAGCATATATTGTTGTCTGAGAAAATCATAGATACCGGTTGTATATATAGTATATATCCCATACAACCGATTGTTCAGATAAGAAACTTTGCGCAATTTCTTCCCCATTTTAACAGTTATAAGCTTCAAATTTCACCGATTGCTTACGTATATAGTATGTATTGTTGTGTCAAAAAATCACAGAGGTCGGTGATATATATAATATATATATGATGGTATATATAGTATATATATATAGTATATATATATTTTTTTTACGATTTCGGCCCCATTTTAACAGCTAGAAGCTTCAAATTTCACCAACTGCTTACGTGTATAGCATATATTGATGTCTGAAAAAAATCATTGAGATCGGTGGTACACATAGTATATATCTCATACAACCGATTGTTCAGATAAGAAACTTTGCGCAATTTCTGCCCCGTTTTAACAGTTAGAAGCTTCAAATTTCACAAAATGCTTACGTATATAGCATATATTGTTGTCTAAAAAAATCATAGAGATCGGTGATATATATATTATATACTTCATATAAACTGTCATTTTGACCCCTTTTTTACGGCTAGAATCTTCAAAATTCATCAAATTTCATCAAATAGTTACGTTTTCGTCATATATTTTTGAAATACGTGATTCGTAGTCATAGTTTTTACACGCAGACCACAAAAAACCTGAAACTTTGCATCCTCACACAAAGTACCTACCTGTTTTTTATTTTATATTTATCTTAAAAATCGTTAAGGTATGTAGATCTGTTCACTATATATTTCTTATCTTATACATCCGATTATTCGGAGATTACGAACGGGATAAGATTATTGTTCAGCCCCATTCATGAAAGGTATGAAGTCTTCGGCACAGCCGAAGACAGTCCCGTTCTTACTTGTTTTTATGTATATTTGTGGCGCTAATTCAGAACTATGTTCAGACATAATGTTCGGCATTATTTTGGTGTTATTTCGGGACTTCTACGAAGTAATTCCGGAACTGTTTTAAGAATAACTAGGCTGTTTCGTGACAATTTCGGCGCTGGTTTTGGGAACTATTTCAGAGTGATTCAAGGGTAAATTGGCACTTTTTCTGAATTGTTTTAGAGAGCTTTGCAATACCCCCCTCGGGATGACTTTGGAGATAATTAAATTTGTGAACATTTTATGATACATGACGAGACTATACGGCATTACTTTCAAATTTATTTGGAGCTTGTTCAAGACTTTATTTCAGTACTGTTTTGTGATGATTTCAGAGCATGCTTTTCTTTTCCACTGAGCTTTCACATCTGCGTATGAAATCAAATCATACCACCTTATCTGTATAACATAATGTTCCGAAGAAGAATCTGTGACTTGCAGCACTTTTTTAAAACTTGAAACTTTCAAACACCCCCGGTTTAAAACTTTTGGGTTTGTTTTAAAACCAGGTGTGTACACAAGTTTCTGTTTTTAGATTTTTAAAACTTTTTGGTATTGTTTTTAACCTAGAAATGGCTACAAGTTTCTATTTCGAGATTTGTGAAACTTTTTTTTTCTTAACCAGTAAGTGACTATAAGTTTCTCTTTTTGGATTTTGAGACTTTTTTGGTTTTATTTAAAATAATTTTAAGATTTAAATTTATTGTTAAGACAAGTTTTAAATTGAAATCGATGAAAATTAAAAAAACATAGTAGTAAGTTGAGAGGTTTTCATTTTAGTAGACACATTTTTCCAAAAGTGCATAAACCGAAGAATGGTTTAAAATTTAGACTCAGGTTTCTAACCGTGTAAATAAACAAACTCAATGCTAAAGTGGATCAAAAAGTGACCAATTGATAATTACTCACGCAACAAATTATATCCATTAGAAAAGCCAACAACTTTAATGTAGACGTTGCACAAGACATCTTGATCTAAATCAGATGGAGCTAATTAGGTTAACTTCTTTCGCGCTTTTTCAATATATTTGAACATATGCACTATATTTGCTATTTATGTGCTCATTTCGCTTTATAAACTACAATTGTTTATTTATTGTCTCACTTTAATCGCTTTTAAAAATTCACTCGAAGTTTGTGGCTGGATTTACATCTACTTTACACAGTTGTTAATAATCTACTAAATAACATTAAAAATCGGAAAGTATGGTTCTACATAAATATGTATGGCACTTTTATCATAAATGGCACTTGTTCGAACAGTTAGTGCTTTTGAAAAGGCTTAACTCGAAATCGCGTATAAGTTATCGTTCGCGTTACTGATAAGACAAGCATGAGATAACATAAACTAAATATGAAAGCTCAAAGATTGTTAGAGAAATGTTTATTGTATTTAATTTGTAGAAACTATAGGAAAAATAGTGAGTTTGCAAGCTAAGCAGAAACAAGGAAAAAAGAAAATAAAATAATAACAATTCTCAATATTTGGGGTAATTTTATTTCCCTGTTATGGTAAAAAGTGGTTTACACTTTTCGTACGACCATCTCACCTTGCATGCCTTTTCTTCAAAAATATGCGTACAAAAATTATTTTTTCGGAGTAAGCAATGCCTCCTAATGTGAAGCAAAACCATGCTAATTTGACACGGATCTAAAATAAAATAATTAAAAAAAAAACAAATTTTTAAGTTAAACGGTTTTAATGAAAACAATACTTACATTAAGTAATAATATTACTAAAAGCTAGAAAATACTTATGTAGGTCCTAGGTACTAGTCATCACACTCCTCATCAAACTAGGGCGTTGATCCGACAATTAAATAAAAGCGTTAGACGCGTCAACTTATATTCAGGGCCGCATTAACAAGTAGGCAGAATAGACAGTTGCCTGGGCCCCCCCAATTTAGAGGGCCCCCGAAAAATGAAAAAGACTTTTAAAATTTTCTTACAAACATAAAATTCTAATAGTGAAAGAAAAATATAATCAGAATTGAAAATAATTTTTACTCAAATAAATAAAACTCAATTGACCGCATTCAAAAGGCAACGACCGACGAACTAAACAAGGTTCCTAAAAAGGATATTTCCGACTCATTTGACAAATTGTATTAGCGTGAAAAAAGTGTATCGAAGTGAAGGAGAGTATATAGAATAATAAAAAAGAATTATCTCAAAATGTACACTGATGGTTTTTATTTTGGTAAATTTCGGTTATTTTTTGAAAGAGAGTGTGTAGAAGCCTTCAACTCTATTTTGACTGCTACGCGTTCAGTGTGTAAGTCATTGCAAAGTGAAAAAGCAGATTTGAAAACGTGTGCTTTTTTGCACGGATCGTTAGAAGAGAGTTTAGTTTCATTCCGTGAAAAGTTCAATGATTTCGAGGAAAAAACAAAACAATTATTAACTGGTGTACGTTATACAAAAATCGTAAAACGTACTCGTCGTAGAAAAACAAAAAAAACAACCTAATGACGGAAATGCTCCAGTAGTAGAATTTTCGCCTCGCGATGATTTTAAGACAAAAGATTTCCTCGAAATCATCGACAATCTTCACAGTGAAAGTATATGGACGTTTCAGAAAGATTTGCATTTCTCATCAACTTTTCTCTACGAAGCTATAAATAACTGAGTTATTTTTTATTCTAGACTTGGAAAAATGTTTCATTGAAATGAAACAATTCCAAAGTTACGTGAACCCCAGATACACTGATGCAAAAAAAAACTCATAGTAATGTGTATAAGATTCTAATGGAAGATCAATTAGCCGATGTATTTCCCAACACAGAAATAGCTCTTCGGATTTTGTTAACATTAATGATCACAAATTGTTCTGCCGAATGATCCTTCTCGCAATTAAAAAGAATGAAAGCTGCTGAAAGAGCTTCAACCAGATAAGTACGACTCGAGATATTAGGTATACTTTGCATTGAGTCAGATTTATTGAACAAAATCGATATTGATGATATAATTGATGAATTTGCCGAAAACAAATGTAGATAATGACATGTTTAAAATGTAGATAATAATTTTATTGATATTATTACATTACTTACTTAATTGGCGCTTAACCGTCTAAACGGTTATGGCCGTCCAACAAGGCGTGCCAGTCGCTCCTTCGTTCCGCCAACCGGCGCCAATTGGTCACACCAAGGGTGTTTAAATCGTTTTCCACCTGGTCCATCCAACGGAGTGGGGACCGCCCTCTACCTCTGCTTCCATAGGCGGCTTCCGATAGAAAGTCTTTCTTGGCCGGAGCATCATCTTTCATTCGCATAACATGGCCTAGCCAGCGCAGCTGCTGCGTTTTAATTCGCTGGACTATGTGGATGTCTGCGTATAGCTCGTACAGCTCATCATTAAATCTTCTTCGGTACTCGTCATCGCCAACGCGTAGAGGTTCATAAATCTTTCGAAGAACTTTTCTCTCGAACACTCCCAAAGCCGCTTCAACTGCTGTTGTAATGGTCCATGCCTCTGCCCCATATAGCAGGACGGGTACGATAAGTGACTTGTAGAGTATGATTTTCGTTCGCCGAAAGAGGACTTTACTTTTCAATTGCCTACCTAGTCCAAAGTAGCATTTATTGGCAAGATTGATTCTTCGCTGGATTTCAGTGCTGATGTTATTGCTAGTGTTGATGCTGGTTCCCAAATAAACGAAGTCTTTTATTACTTCGAAATTATGGCTGGCAACAATAGCGTGGTTGCCAAGGCGCGTATGCGCTGACTCTTTGCTTATTACATTAAAATTTTTATGAAACATATAATCTTGTATTTTTTAATCGAAAAAAGAGAACGGACGTGAAAAAAGGGCCCCAAAATGACGTTTGCCTAAGGCCCCGTTGAGGGTTAATCCGGCCCTGCTTCTATTGATAGTCATAAGTAAGACCAACAGAACCTTAATCAGGTTATGCTACGGCTCACATTTTTAGCAAACAGATTTCACTATTCCTTAGATGTTTTGTAGGGTATGTATAGACGTTAATTCAGACAGATGTTTAGTTGCCAAAACTAAAGCGCAAGTAATTCGGCGTAAGACCCTACGAAAAAACTTCTCCGAAGAGGAATTAACATTTGTTCGAGACTTCGTTGTTGCAATAAAACTTTTGACTGACCAACAAATAGTTGGAGATATAATTTGCAATCACCCTAGTAAATCAGATAGTTTTCCGCTGACTGAACCTGTGTGGGTGTCAGTAGGTCAGATTAAGTTGAACTGGTGGGTCCATGAAGCTCTTCCATAGGCCGAATGTGTTCGTGGTGTTACCAGAACTTTTTTAACGACTAAACGGAAAACCCCATCGAGGTATCAGGACTATGTTACAAAATAACTTGAAAAATACTAAAAGTTTTCGTGGACTTAGCTTAAATGCCGCCTCGACGCCTGGCAATTCTGCCGCCCTAGTGGAGTCTTAACTTCGCGAGCGCAGGACATAAAAACACAAAACGTGCCTATCAATCCGTATCTCACATCTGCCGTTACTGCCGAGACCTAACTTATAGGCCTGTGACAGCAAAGGGCAGTGTACAGTTAGTATGCCTATCATGAGCCTTCAGTCTTCGCTCTTTAGAGATAGGAGAAACATTGAAAGAACATTAAAGTTGGATTTGCAAATGATCTTAGAAATTTTCAGCCCTGCGCTTCTGTCCACGCCTTTCCTGCTTGCTGGATCATATGCAGCTCTTGCCTCTTTTTGATTTCTCCCAAGCGGACTCGCAGTGTTGGCTCCTTTGCCAACTCATCAGACTGTTCGTTACCCTCCCCCCCGTTTATGAATGTGATCCAAGTATAGATGCATGGTCTGGCCTGATCGAAGTCTATCCTGTTTGCAGTCCAGGGCACTTCTTGATGGCGTTCTATGTGAGACTATTGCCTTAATGACCGTCTGATTATCAATATATATATATTTGTTGAGGCGCTTGCAGCTTAAGCATGCTTTCTTGGGAAATTCTGCTGGTTTATTCACGGGAAAACTTTCCACCTGAAAGACACTACAGCGATCAAGGGGCCTGTAGAATCTGCGTACTTCTGGATCGGCGCAGTAAATAGCAGACCCGAACTTTTCCGTAAATTTGGCACCATCGGTATACGCCTGTATAGTATGTTCCCCCATTTCCGCATCCTTGCACCAACACTTCGACTATATTGTGGTCCCAGGATCTCTTTCCGAGTCTGTTCGCCCTATATATAGAAGTCAGTAACTAATGATAGAAATTTCTGATTCAGAACTGTAGGTATACATCATCAAATAAGCACTATTCAATTCTCCAGTTGCAAGCATGTAAAAAGGATTGAGGTCGAACTAGTAATGGTTTCGGATGCACTAGAAGGGCACCAGTTCAACAAAAGGCCTTTCTATACATGGTACATATAGCGTAGCGCAGTTGCTACAAGTATCTCTATCAACCGTTTCTCTGAGCATACTTTTAGCACCAATTCGGAGTAAATTCGTATGCTTGTAATGCGAGACTGTCGTTTTGCGTGAATGTCTCTCATTTTGTCATGCAGGACATGTATGGATAGGTCACTGACTTTATGGTTGAGCAGGCCAATATATTTTTAATGCATTGCGTGTGAAAACGAGGTATCACTCGTTTAATGAACAACTTTTGATTAGCCGCCTCGTGATTTTGGCTTTACGAGGCAATGTACGCCAATCAGTTCTGCTTTGCGATAACTGGCACCAAATTGGTGTTAAGTCAAAGAAGTTTTATCATTAAGTTGCCTTCACTGTACGGCGTTGCAATCGCGGGAAGGACCATTGTCTAGCTCTTTTTTCGAATATTGCAAAGGCCAACTCATCGTCCTCTTATCCGAGCTATAAATTTGGACAGGTATGTTAAAAGACTTATAAAGTGCAACTCTGGTGTAACGGTTATAATTACGCTAACGTCTTTAGCTGATTAACTTATGACGTTTCGTAAATTGGAACGCCTAAACGAATAGCCTTTTGATTATATTTAAATTCGTAAACTAAAACTAACTCTTTTTTTGTTTAGCATAACATCAGTTTGCTTGCATTAGTCATAGCGAATATTATTTCTCTTTTTGGTTTCGTTGGACATATTGAGAGTGATAAAGTTGCACATAAAGATGTTGATGATGCTTGGAAAGCATATATGAGTTGTAATAAAGACAAAATGATACAAATTCAAAAAGAGGCAAGACTATTACGAAATAATTATTTTATATAAAACAACTCTTCACATATTAATTTATCATTTTCTTCTCAAATTTACCTGCAATGTTGGGGCAAAAATGGTCCCGAAGATTACCCAAAACAAAATTCCATTATACCAACGAGTTGTTATCAAAAAGGCGAAATTATCGGAAATGAACTATATAAGGTGGGCTGTTATGAAAAGGAAAGGAGCACTACGCTATTTCGCAAGTGTGGATAAAGGGCTTTTCATGGTCATCATTAGTTTTTCAGGTTAGTGTGATTCAATTTTTAGAAAACTTCCAGAGTAAATCCATTTATCTTAATTCGAGAAAATTGTAACGATTGGTTGCGTAGCTTGCGGGGCTGTAGGCACAGTGCATGCGGTTAGAATGTAAGGCGGGAAGGGACGTTTTTTTTGATGCGTAAACCTCTTTGCTCACGGTATGGGGGAAAAAGGATGTAACCGTAAGTATAGTCACTAAGATGTAGCGTTATGTGGAAAGAAAGTACGGGGTAGAGTTGATATGATCCGACAGCAAATCAGTAATGGATATTAAGAACGATAGAAAAGCCAATATAAAGGAGATAACGAATAGAAGTAAATGTAGAGAAGATCAAACAGAAAAAGAGGAGGACGAAAAATAGTAGCTAGTAATAATGTCGATAATGATGTGGATAAAAGCTATCATCCGGTGGCAAAATCATGAGCCAGATAAATAATTTTGCATGTAAATGCAGCAACAACGATTTGAGCCAGATAAATCCAGATAGAAGTCTCGTTCAATTTGTGTGCCAGATAATTTGTTAATTATTTCTTTTTAGGTTGGCAACGCTGCCTTTAATATACCTACTTTTTCAAAAATAGATGTCGCTGCTTAGCCTTTCGCCGTATGATTTAAATGAAAAACAGCGGCGACATCTGCCTATCACATTTCACGTGTGCGAAAATTTCACGACATCTGCTTCTCAAGTCTCTCAATGATCCAGAGCATTCCTAAGAGCTGTAAAACTCACTGAAAGACGGTAAAAAGTAACGATGCTTATGAATATCGCTACGGTTTTCAATTCAACGCACGAAAAGGAAAGGAAAGGAAAGGAAAGGAAAGGAAAGAAAAAGAAAGGAAAGGAGAAGAAAAGAAAGGAGAGGAAAGGAGCGGAAAGATTATATACAAACCCGAAATCAGGGACGGCATGTTATATTTACTATCGAAACTTTAAAGAACTATTAAATATGAGTTATTGGTTTGCTATCGACGATCGGTTATGCATGTTTTATGCATTTCTTATCGAAGAGTTATCGCTTTGCTATCGGTGTGTTATCGACGAGATAAAGAGTTGTGGATTTGATGTCGAGTAGTTATAAATTTGCTGTTGATAGGAAAGGTTATCGATTTTTTATCGACGGGTAAACGGTTTCTTTTAAAATGATAATCGACTAATAATCGACAAAGTATAGAAAATTTAGCCAAAAGATATGGACATTTTTTATAGCGAGTTATCGATTTGTAATAAAAGTTTAATCAATTTTTTATGGGCGCTTTATCAATTTGTTATCGAAAATTTATCTATATTTAACAAAAAGTTGTCGAAAACTTCCGATTTACTGTGGAAAAGTTTCCGTTTATTTATCGAAAGCTAAGGATATATTATTGGAAAGTTATCCATTACACAGGCCGACAAAAATTTAACCAACATTCAGACCCAGAAACTAGACTATATATTCCCGAAGATTTATGATGCGCTGAATCCAAATCTGGCTTCAGAATTTTTCTATAGAGATATCCTGACCTAAAAGTGCTAAAAACACCGTTTTTGCCCATATTTGAGGTTATGTAGCCTTGCAATTGTTTTCTTTCACCAAAATTAAAGGATGGCATCTTTAAACACAAGTCTTCTTCTTTCAAATGGCGTTGAGTTTGCTCAAATATAATTTTTTTCGCTGAGATATCGCATTTTGAAATTTTCATGTTTCTTTAGGAGATACGTGAGGGTTGGTGGATTAGGAGTAAAGTTGGTTAGCCCACCTGTGGTGTGAGATATCTAGATAAATAAGACTTATTTTAAGAAAAATATGCGAGTAAACGCGGTCCCCAGGGTTAAGTGGGTTATCCTGCTTGCGGTATGATAGGGGTGGTTTCTAGGGGCCAGGGCTGTGTGTGACTCGGTACCCGAGGGTGAGATAGTGAGGGGTGTGGTGAGTTAGCACACTTATGGTGTGAGACAAAATTTAAAAAAAATAAGACACAATTCAAGAAAATTAGTAATCGACTATATCATGTCTATGTTATCTCAATCGATTTTCAGGTGTAGGAAAATTTAAAAACATGAAAATTTCAAAATGCGATATCTCAGCGAAAAAAAAAAATGATATTTGAGCAAGCTCAACGCCATTTGAAAGAAGAATACTTTAATTTTGGAAAGAAAACATCTGCAAGGCTACATAACCTCAAACCTCAACTTTTAGGTTAGGATATCTCGAAAACCAGTGCTGATAGGGCAATTTTGAGGCCAGATTTCGATTCATCGCATCAAAATATATAGTCCGGTTTCTGGGTCTGAGATGCTGTCGACCTGTCCTATTTCTATTTGTTACGGATGTGATATCGCAAAGTTGTGGATGTGAATGTTATCGATTTCTATACAGTCTATTATCGGCGGTCTAAAGAACTATTATAGACGACTCATCGGTTTTAAATGAAACAGATACAGATAAAACTTCAGTATAAAATACAAAAACCAAAAAGCAATGACAAGCCAATGATGACAAAGCGGTAACTTGACGGTAATAACTTGCTATCGATTTAAAGCCGATAATGAAACAATAACTTGTCGATATCAGAGCCGGCGGAGCTCTTCTCAAAAATCTCAAAATTATTTGTTTCTGGTAAAGTTACCTCAGTTAACCCCTATTTAACTTTAAGTTATTATTTTCCTATATTTTATACATAGAACTTCACGGGTACATGATACTCAATCATTTTTTTTCCGTTTTTCAGGTCGCCGCAGTTACTTGTGGTATTATTTTGGCAATCAGTTTCAAAGACGGCAGTTGGAGCAGTCTCTAAAGAAGAAAGCATTTTGCAGATGTTTGTTAAATGTTTATTTGATTATGCCAAACCGACATAATTTTTAATTTTGTTTCGAAATATGTCGGTGTAACTATGAAAAGGTCAAGCCAGAAGAGTTTTTTTTTTTAATTTCCTGCTTTTATTTAGAGTTGACATGCGAGAGATGGTTTAGGTCTTGCAAAAAAGCCGACATTTCTAAAATTTGTTCATAACTACCGATTATCGAAGTGAAAATTTATACGAAAACAAGTAAGGAAGGTTAAGTTCGGGTGTAACCGAACATTACATACTCAGTTGAGAGCTATGGTGACAACATAAGGGAAAATAACCATGTAGGAAAATGAACCGAGGAAAACCCTGGAATGTGTTTGTATGACATGTGTATCAAATGAAAGTCATTAAAGAGTATTTTATGAGGGAATGGGCCATAGTTCTATAGGTGGACGCCATTTAGGGATATAGCCATAAAGGTGGATCAGGGGTGACCCTAGAATTTGTTTGTACAATATGGGTATCAAAAGAAAGGTGTTAATGAGTATTTTAAAAGGGAGTAATCCTTAGTTCCATAGGTGGACGCCGTTTCGAGATATCGCCATAAAGGTGGACCAGGGGTGACCCTAGAATTTGTTTGTACAATATGGGTATCAAAAGAAAGGTGTTAATGAGTATTTTAAAAGGGAGTAATCCTTAGTTCCATAGGTGGGCGCCGTTTCGAGATATCGCCACAAAGGTGGACCAGGGGTGACCCTAGAATTTGTCTGTACAATATGGGCATCAAACGAATGGTGTTAATGAGTATTTTAAAAGGGAGTGGGCCTTAGTTCTATAGGTGGACGCCGTTTCGAAATATCGCCATAAAGGTAGACCAGGGGTGACTCTAGAATGTGTTTGTACGATATGGGTATCAAATTAAAGGTATTAATGAGGGTTTTAAAAGGGAGTGGTGGTTGTTGTATAGGTGGCCGCCTTTTCGTGATATCGCCATAAAGGTGGCCAGGGGTGACTCTAGAATGCGTTTGTACGATATGGGTATCAAATGAAAGGTGTTAATGAGTATTTTAAAAGCGAGTAATCCTTAGTTCCATAGGTGGACGCCGTTTCGAGACATCGCCATAAAGGTGGACCAGGGGTGACCCTAGAATTTGTTTGTACAATATGGGCATCAAGCGAAAGTTGTTAATGAGTATTTTAAAAGGGAGTGGGCCTTAGTTCTATAGGTGGACGCCGTTTCGAAATATCGCCACAAAGGTGGACCAGGGGTGACTCTAGAATGTGTTTGTATGATATGGGTATCAAATTAAATGTACTAATTAGGGTTTTAAAAGGGAGTGGTGGTTGTTGTATAGGTGGTCGCATTTTCGAGATATCGCCATAAAGGTGGACCAGGGGTGACTCTAGAATTTGTTTGTACAATATGGATATCAAAAGAAAGGTGTTAATGAGTATTTTAAAAGGGAGTAATCCTTAGTTCCATAGGTGGACGCCGTGTTGAGATATCGCCATAAGGGTGGAGCAGGGGTGACCCTAGAATTCGTTTGTGCAATATGGGTATCAAACGAAAGGTGTTAATGGGTATTTTAAAAGGGAGGGGGCCTTAGTTCTATAGGTGGACGCCTTTTCGAGGTTTCGCAATAAAGGTGGACCAGGGGTGACTCTAGACTTTGTTTGTACGATATGGGTATCAAATGAAAGGAGTTAATGAGTATTTTTAAAAGGGAGTGGGCCTTCGTTCTATAGGTGCTCGCCTTTTCGAGATATCGCCATAAAGGCGGACCAGGCGTGACTTTAGAATATGTTTGTACGATATGGGTAGCAAATGAAAGGTGTTAATGAGTATTTTAAAAGGGCGTGGGGCTTAGTTCTATAGGTGGACGCCTTTTCGAGATATCGCCATAAAGGTGGACCAGGGGTGACCCTAGAATGTGTTTGTACGATATGGGTATCAAATTAAAGGTAATAATGAGATTTTAAAAGGGAGTGGTGGTAGTTGTATATGTGAAGGCGTTTTCCAGATATCGACCAAAATGTGGACCAGGGTGACCCAGAACATCATCTGTTGGATACCGCTAATTTATTTATATATGTAATAACTGTCAAGATTTTAATGGTTTTTTATTTCGCCCTGCAGAACTTTTTCATTTTCTTCTACTTAATATGGTAGGTGTCACAACCATTTTATAAAGTTTTTTCTAAAGTTACATATATTTCGCGTCAATAAACCAATCCAATTACCTCACCATGTTTCATCCCTTTTTTCGTATTTGGTATAGAATTATGGCATTTTTTTAATTTTTCGTAATTTTCGATATCGAAAAAGTGGGCGTGGTCATTGTCGGATTTCGTTCATTTTTCATACCAAGATAAAGTGAGTTCAAGTAAGTA
This sequence comes from Eurosta solidaginis, assembly GCF_040869045.1. Lineage (NCBI taxonomy): Eukaryota > Metazoa > Arthropoda > Insecta > Diptera > Tephritidae > Eurosta > Eurosta solidaginis. The sequence goes on from NC_090321.1 coordinate 256,757,053, forward strand.
CATGAACTAAGTTCATTAAAGATATGTCGATTTTTGCTGAAGTTATCGTGTTAACGGCCATGCGGAAGGACAGACGAACGACTGTGTATAAAAACTGGGCGTGGAATCAACCGATTTCGCCCGTTTTCACAGAAAACAGTTAGCATCATAAAATCTATGCCCCTACCAAATTTCAAAAGGATTGGTTAATGTTTGTTCGACTTGTGGCGTTAAAAGTATCCTAGACAAATTAAATGAAAAAGGGCGGAGCCACGCCCATTTTTAAATTTTCTTTTATTTTTGTATTTTGTTGCACCATATCATTACTGGAGTTGAATGTTGACATAATTTACTTATATACTCTAAAGATATTAAATTTTTTGTTAAAATTTTACTTTCAAAAAATCTTTTTTTAAAAGTGGGCGTGGTTCTTCTCCGATTTTGCTAATTTTTATTAGGCGTATATATAGTAATAGGAGTAACGTCCCTGCTAAATTTCATCATGATATCTTCAACGACTGACAAATTACAGCTTGCAAAATTTTAAATTACCTTCTTTTAAAAGTGGGCGATGCCACGCCCATTAACCAAAATTTTACTAATTTTCTATTCTGCGTCATAAATTCAACTCATTTATCAAGTTTCGTCGCTTTATCTGTATTTGGTAATGAATTATCGCACTTTTTCGGTTTTTCGAAATGTTCGATATCGAAAAAGTGGGCGTGGTTATAGTCCGATATCGTTCATTTTAAATAGCGATCTGAGATGAGTGCACAGGAACCTACATACCAAATTTCATCAAGATACCTCAAAATTTACTGAAGTTATCGTGTTAACGGACGGACGGACGGACGGACATGGCTCAATCAAATTTTTTTTCGATCGTGATTATTTTGATATATGGAAGTCTATATCTATCTCGATTCCTTTATATATGTACAACCAACCGTTATCCAATCAAACTTAATATACTCTGTGAGCTCTGCTCAACTGAGTATAATGAAGGTTATCTCGGATTATGTGAACGAGGTCTTATTAGGCGATACAATTTCTATGACTTATATATGCTATATAACAAAATCTGACACAACACCGACCGATTTATGTCAAATAAAGAGCTGTAAATATAATTTTCTTTTTCGTTTTTGTTTTATTTTTGTTGATCGTTTCCTGCTTTTTGTCACATTTCGATAAGCTTCTAGTAAAAGTTAGGGAAATCATCGAGGTTAGAGTAGAACTTCATGACATTGTACTGAATGAAATACCAGCTAATGGTTTGGCTTGATTTTAAATGTGATTTTTAATGAAATTAGATCTAATTCGGACGGAAGAAGAATGACAGAGTGAACTAAGACTTAGAGGCGCATTTTGGACATTATTTAGAACAAATTATATATTTTGAACTCTTTCTGCTTCACTATATACTATTAACTTAATTGCTGGCAGTACTTGGGGAAAAGACAAAGAAACGCTCATTACCACTTATAAAGCAATTTGCCAGCCGATTGCATGCCACGCGTCCCCTATATGGTCGCCAAGCCAAAAGACTGCCCACTGGAAGAAGCTACAGGCCTGCCAAAATATTGCTCTAAGAACCGCCACGGATTGTCTTCTTATGTCCCCAGAACACCATCTACAAATGAGGCGAGAATACTCCCCATCAGGGAGAGAAATGAGATGCCAACCAAACAGTTCCTGCTAAATACCTAGAAACCTGGGAATCCGAACAGACATCTGATTGATGAGTCAACACCGCCCAGGGTAAGCCCCTGGAGTGATCTCCGTAAGCATTATGAGGAAATACGACACCTGCGAACACAGCCGTATGAAGCCAAAAAACACAAACAGGCCCTCAGTGAACTCCACAAACATGCGTCGGACCTTTATGCCAGGAATTGTCCGGTGAATCTAGTACTCAAAGGACAATATCCAAAACTTGCAGAAGAGATACGCACACTCCCCAGGAAAACACGAGTCACTCTAGCTCAACTTCGATCTGGATACTGTAACAAGTTAAACTCTTACATATCCAGAATCAACCCCGACATACAAAATGTAAGCCCTGTTTGCAACGTGTCCCCACATGACACCAACCATCTCTTCAATTGTAATGTTGAACCAACCCTCTAATACCCCTCTCATTATGGTCCCCCCTGTTGAAACAGCAAGTTTCCTTGAACTCCCGTTAGAGGATATTAATTAAAATTTGTGATCGGTCGCACCTATTGGATGGGGCGAATCACTGCTAAAATAGCAACAACAGTACATTTGGAACCGAAAAACAAATACCAATCCGTACTTTTCACTTGTCTGTTATTTAAATGAAAATATATGTCAAAATATCTGGTACTTCGTGTTTATTTTTTCCGTTACTAATATTTTACTACAATATATAAATCCTTATGTATGTATGTATGGATGTGTGAAAAGGTATTCACATAAGTTTAGGTTCGAATGTTGTGACTTTGTTATATTTGTTTTTGTTTCTAAAATACTGACTGAATAGGAAAAGTACCCGGATGTGAAAAATTATCCAGGCGTTTTTTTACAAACGGCTACTTTTTTAGAACCATGTAGTTTTTTTGGATCCGAATACTTTTCTAGAGCCGGGTATTTGTGTGAATACGGGTACTTTTTCAGAAGCGGGTCCTTTCTCAATCTGGGTACATTTTTGGAGTCGGCTAGTTTTGTAGATCCAGGAACTTTTACCAATAATCAAAAAACTACCCGAATGCGCAAAAGTGCTCGATTCTTAATAAGTAATCGGGTCAAAAAACTATGCGGATTCTTTTTTGACCCAGAAACTTTTTTAGAACCGAGCAGTTTTCCGAATCCGGTTATTTTTTGAGAGCCATATGCTTTGACGGATCCTGCTTCTCTTTAAAATCTTTTTTTTTAATCCAGGCCCTCTTAAGGATCTGAGTCTTTTTTAGAACCGGATAATTTTTGGAGTTCGGCTACTTTTAACATTGAAGTAAATTAGCGACATATCTAAGAATTAAGCACTTTCTTTAAAGCCGGGTATTTTTTCGGAACTTTGTATTGTTTCGGATCTGAGCACTTATTCGGATCCTGGTACTTTTCAAGAAATGGGTGCATTCGGAACCGGGTACTTTTTCAGAACCGAGTAGTTTTTCGAATCCGGACAGTGTTTTGAATCGATTGCTATTGCGGATCTGGTTACTCTTATGTAACAGGATTTGGTACGTTGATAGCTTATTATTTTAGAGAGAGGATTGGATGCTCTTTTTTGTGAAGTGAATCAGAGATCGATAAATTTGAAACAAAATGATGTATGATGCAACCTCACTGAACTTTAGTACGTGAGTAGTTTTTTGACCTATTTAATACTTTTATTTATATTCAAAATAAGATGGGAGGGAAGAGAGAGGAACATGAAAAGGAAGGATAAGATAGCATTACAAATCCCATTACAAAGCCTATTTGATGGATATTTCTGAAAGCATTAAGTTTACAATAATGGATATATTCAGAAAAAGTATACGTTGAAGGCTGCAGTTTTTGACAGGAGGTAAGAATGTGATATCTCTCAAGTCATTTAGTTTGCTAAGAGTGAAAAGACGCCAGTTATAAAGATGTGTCAATGTTAAAAGGGCAGAGAATGTGTATAAGCGGGGGTTGTCCGAGCTACAACTGGTTTAAAATTCTAGTGGCTGACCTGCAGAGCAACAGGGATGTTTACGAGTTGTGTCATAATAACGGCTCGTCAGCGTTAACTGCAGGCAGTGGACACCTATGCCATCAACTAATTAACCAACTAGCTTCGCATTTGGAAGTTCTTGTGTCCTTAAATAAAAGATAATTCTTAAAGCAAATTCGCTGCACCCTGTAAAGCGTAAGTAGGTGTAGAGTTCAACTTTTGGCACCTGCAGAGCCAAAATCAGTTAAAAAACAACCACACAACTACACACACTTGCAAAAAATTGCTTGGGAAAATGTATTAAGGCTTAAAGAATGTAAAAACATTAGAAGCGATGAAAGTAGATAGACTAATGGAAAAAATGGTTGAGTGCCTAAAACACGCTTAACAAAGAATTAGATTTCAATAGAAGGATATGCAGTTACCAGTTTGTTTGTATGAACGTAGATGTGTATATTGATAGCTCAACGAAAAACTAACAATATGGCAAATAAATAGCCAAAATGTGCTTTTAAGACAGCCAAGCAATTCAGTACAATTTATTACAGTGAAATTAGCAAACGTAGGAGGAACGAATAACAAAGATTGGCTGCAATGGATCGAGTAAAGGCGTAAGTAGGGCGGAGTGCAAAAAAAAAAAAAAAAAAAAAAAATAAAAAATTGAAAATAGACGATAAAAAGATTTCGATAAGGAAATCCAACTTGAGATTAAGTGCAGAAAAAAAAAAAAAAATAAAACAGTTATAAATAGTAAGTGAAATGAAATGCAATGAGTGACTGAGTTTAAGAAAAAACAACCGCAAGCTTTGCTATCGCGAGGAAAGAGACATGAAAATTGTTTCTTATGCTATTCCCCACATTTTAGCTAGCATTTTAAAAGAACCAACTTTCGTTTCAAGTTTAAGCGGTTAATGCGTTAAAAAGTTTCATTAACTTCCACTGCTTATTTTGTTAATAATGAGGATTTCACACTAAATAATTACTTTACCATAACAAGACATGCACAGTAAAGTAGTTCGGATGCGCTTAAGTTTCGAAAAGTTCATGTAACACTTTAATTGCAATTTAAAAGTTGCGCTATTATTGAAAATTGGTATGTAAACAACAATACAAATTTGCCTATCTGACGTGCATTGAATTTCATCGTTTTGCTGACACTCATACGCCATGGTGCACAACAAGGCGTTTTGAGCTTTATTTGGATTCAATGCTAATGCATTCAAGATAAATTCATGTATGTATGTGTGATCACACCCTGCAAAAATCGGTGGATCATGTGGTCCACTTGTGTCACACTGGAGTACTCCATGGATTACTCTGATGTAATGCTTAGCTGGACAGTAGCGACAGATTAGATATTTTTTTCCAAAATTTATTCGGAACAAAATTTTTTTCACGGAGTCCCAGAAACCCACTCTTTATATGCAGTATTTGTATAAATATAATGATGGATATTTGATCATTACTTTTCATGATGCAGTTTTTGTATGCATGCTTTAATTGAGTATCAATTTTCAAATATTATTAGCGGTCAACAGTAAGAATGCTCATGCAAATCAGTCCAATGCTCAGAAATATTTGCGCTGTTGATAACATACTGGCACAAACCTTACTTTATTGAATAAAGTTTATTCGGAATCTTCACTCTCACTCTACACATTTTTCACCACTTTCTACTGGCCATTTGTCATCTCTGTAGAAACAGCAGTGCACATATTCAATTTCAGTAGAATCGCGAGAAAGTTAATCGCCAGTGTTCGAACTTCTACCACTAAAGTGGTAGATCTACCACCATTTTTCTTTTAATTGAAGTTCTGCCACTTCTACCACGCAAGCTGGTCTGATAAGGAACACAAAAAACCAATTCCACTATCAGCTGAAAAAGTTTTAAATGATTGTAATGAATATGGGTTTCCATCAATAAATGCTCTTATCAAAATTCTGGCCACGCTTCCAGCTAGCAATGCTTGTGCTGAAAGGAGTTTTTCGACACTTCGCCGGTTGAAAACGTGGTTACGGTTCACAATGTCCGAGAACAGACTCACTGATCTTGCACTTTTAAATACCCATTTCGATATTGAGATTGATATTGACCTTAATATTGAAAGATATGTAAAAAAAGGGAAGCGTAGAATTAAACTTAGTATGTGAATATGAACTATGCAGAAGATAAAAATGATGTTAAAAAATTGGATGTACTATTGTTAATTTGAATAACTAAATGAAACCAAATATGTGTATGAAATTATTAAACAATGCAAAAAAATACTAATAAATTTATCCCTAAAAAATAGAGGTCTGCTATATGTTTCGACTGTTGTTTTTTCTTGCATTTTCACGTATAAAGTATCTTGATGTGAACTTTGTTACTGATAATTACTGACTGAAATCGACCCCCCTCAAAAAGCAGCCTGGATCCGCCACTGGAGCTGAAGTATATGGTCCAGTCCTAGGAAATCGCAATGTTAATTAGACCATATTTATTGTATGAATTGTGGTTAATTTTGGAGCACTCGCTTGGTCCATAGCGAGTACTCCATACATGCATGCATGGAGTACTCGCGATTTTTGCAGGTCAGTTCCACTGTTTTTTCATAAACTATACCACGGTTGCCACACTATGTTTTCATTTGGAACCAAAATTAATCGCAACAAGTAAAGGTGTCTAAGTTCGGGTGTAACCGAACATTATGTACTCAGCGTGAGCTTCAATTGTACATTTCATTTCAGATAAATTACTTTTCTACTAACACGTGGCACCGCCCGTTTAAAAAAAAAAAATGTCTCCCCATCTCCTCTTACAACAAAACTTGATAAGTGAAATATCATTGATTCAAAACTATTTTTTGCTAAGTTATAGCTTATTATTCTAGTCTACGACCTTTTTAAATATCTTTTATATACAAGTGGGCGTGGTCTTTAACCGATCTCGTTAATTTTTTCTAGAAATATTTCCTGTTATAGGGAAATTTCGTGTACTCAATTTTATTACGATCCGTTAAGTTTTCTTTGAGTTGTGGCTCCCGAAACATAGAAAATTTCTTCGTCATAAAAGGGGTGGAGCCACGCCCATTTTTTTAAATTTGGAGTTTTTTCTATTTATTGTTATAAATCTACTTGGGAAATGAAATATCGTTGATATAAAGTTCTTTTTTGCGAAGATGTAGCTTATTTTATTCGTCCACGACCCTTTTAGAAATCTTTTATATAAAAGTGGGCGTGGTCCTTAACCGATTTCGTTAATTTTTCTTCAAAGCATTCCTTATAGTAAAGGCAACCTCTCTGCCGAAGTTTGTTACGATAGGTTTAACGATTTTTATTTGATTAATAATATTTGTAAAATTGATTTTATCACAAGTGGGCGGTGCCACGCCCATTTTAAAAAATCTTTTCAAATTTTTATCACGAGTCTAAATATCAGTCCACACGTCAAATTTCAACATTCTAGGTGTATTATTTACTAAATAATCAAGTTTTTTCTGTTTTCCAAAATATTATATATATAAAAAGTGGGCGTTGTTATCATCCGATTTCGCTCATTTTCAATACCAATCTATTCTGGGTCCAGATAAGCTCGTGTACCAAATTTGGTGAAGATAACTCAATATTTACTCAAGTTATCGTGTTAAGGGGCAGACGGACCGACGGACGGACGGACGGACGGACATGGCTCAATCAAATTTTTTTTCGATACTGATGATTTTGATATATGGAAGTCTATATCTATCTCGATTCTTTTATACCAGTACAACCAACCGTTATCCAATCAAATACTCTGTTTGCAAAGCACGCTGAGTATAAAAAGGACCCAATCTCAAAGAAATGGACCAACATTTTTGTAATTTTAATTGGCTTACAAACAACTCGGCAATTCACGAATGTATCGAAATCGTTGGAAAATCCTTAATTCCAGGTTGTGGTGAAGTACAAGGTCACACACACACCTTCATTTTAATAAAAAGCATTATATAAATAATTGTTTCAAAGAAAACCATTAGAGGAAAACCCAGCTAAACTAGTTCTGTTTTATGTACATAAGAATCTTATTTTTAAACTAAATTTCTCCAGAGCTCGGTTGTATCAATTTTATTATAAAATCAGTCTAAAAGTTAAAAAAAATTCTTTCCAATAGCGCGCTTCAATTTTTCCATCTATGGCCTAGATTCAGTAAGTGCGCATTTTGAAATGTACACTTTTTTCCATATAATTGTATTATACTCACAAACTAACATTTATTTAATCAAGCCAACGTCCTTAGAATGACCATTGCAAAGTTTTAAAAGTTCCAACTATGTAGTAATGGTCAAAATTCCATTTGACTAGATACGAGAAATTAAAGTTTCTGGGGTCTGTTCTCCAATGGGAATAGTTTGCCACAAAGCGTTTGTATCAGATCTACGTTGAGCATTTGTAAAGTTAACGATTTCAAAAAATATTTCTGCCTTACTTCCAATAAAAATATTTCTTTGGTTAAGATACTTAGTATTCTAACACTAGTAGTAGTACTAGTAAAATCAACAAATCGGTTCTGTTGTTCTTGACTTGACGGAGATTCGGTGAAATTGATCGAATTATGGTTAATTCGGCAGAGTTCTTTGTCAAGCGAACAAATTAGTTTAGTTATTTCAACAAAAGAGAAATTATGGCTCTTAAGTTAACAAAATTCTGTAAAATTGACAGATTTCTAATAAGTCTAACTGCAAATGCAATATTGCGCCCTCTTGTTGCAAAAGTTTTGTTTGAATTAACAGGATTATTCCAAAGTTAGTAACATTTTGTTCAAGTTTTTACAAATTTTCACTCACGCGAACGAATCTAATAAGATAAAAAAAATATCCTTTTTTAATGTTGATGTTTCCGACAGCATAAAATTCTGAGTTGTTTTGGGATCGTTTCAAAATAAAGTGTTACGAGAATTAAGCTTGCCGAATTACATGTAAAGTTACTCCAGTGGTGAATTACCTTCCTGCGATTTAATTCTTTACTTTTCTATAACTTACAAGTTCTCTATTTAAAATGTTATGACAAACTTATACTACAAGTTTTGTTCGAAACAATCCAGTGTGGCAACTACATGCGATAGAAAAAATTGAGAATGAGCTGAGCTGCAACTGAAAGAATTGAGAATCAGTTTTGTGACTACTATTTTCATTTCTATTCGCAAAGCGAATTTCAAAACTATAAATTAAATAAATTATAAAATATAAAATTTGGTGAAAGTGCGTTTAATAAAACAAAATAATAAAGCGTATAATGTTTAATGTGTGCCAGCATATTTGATGTGCGGCCAACTGAAGTTCGGTTAGTAAGTGCGTACATATGTATGTATGTATATGTAGCAAGCCTGCGTATTTATGTATTCACATATTTATGTATGTATGTATATGACAACATAGGTACTTTCGTATAAAGCTGTCGCAACAACTTTTTTTTTGTTCATTTGACACTAAAACGGTCAATTACGAATCAACGATTTGCGCGCAGTTGATTCAACATCTTGTTGCGATGGATAAAAATTGACAGAAATTTTTTTTGAATTGATCCGTATTTCGGTTGATTTTACCAGTCTTTTTCTTTCAGTGAAATTATGTACACTGCCGCTTTTTAAATTTCCAATATTTTTATATAATCATTGTACCTTAAATTACTCAAAAGGTGCTTCATATTGATGAAATATTATCAGCAGACTAACTTTTTCTGATTGAACTCTTTAGCACAGGCCGGAAATATAAAGAAAATTTTAATTCTGTAACTGATTTTGAATTTGACAGTTGTATACCAGAAATGCCATTAACTTCCAGACACAAAAAATAGAAAATATAGCCGCATCGAAGTGTGAAGAATACTCTCCACAATAGCCTTGGAACTCCTAAAACTCGTCAATTTGTTTTCTGCTGTGTGAGAAAAATTTAAAAATCGATACCCCAAATGAAAAGAAACACTATCAAAAATCTTAAATAGGATTTCTTTGTAAAAAATTCTTAGGAGTCATTTTGTTTGGCCTATCGATATGCTTGCACGCATAACTTGAACATAAAACAGTGGTAAGTGCGCTTAATATAAAATAAAATAATAAAAAAAAAATTTTTAATTAAACGGTTTTATTGAAAACAATACTTACATGAAATAATAATAATACGAAAAGCTAGAAAATAATTAGGTAGGTCCTAGGTACTAGTCATCACACTCCTTATCAATCTAGGGCGTTGATCAGACAATTAAATAAAAGCGTTGGGCGCGTGAAATTTCTAAAAATGTGAGGCGTAGCATAACCTGATTAAGGTTCAGTTGGTCTTATATATGACTATCAATATAAATATGACGCGTCTAACGCTTTTATTTAATTGTCTGATCAACGCCCTAGATTGATAAGGAGTGTGATGACTAGTACCTAGGAACTACCTAATTATTTTCTAGCTTTTCGTATTATTATTATTTCATGTAAGTATTGTTTTCAATAAAACCGTTTAACTTAAAACTTTTTTTTTAATTATTTTATTTTCAAGTTTTTAGTCTTTATTTAATTGCCTTTTATTTCTCATTATATTTAATTTATTTAGTGACTCATTATTACAAGGACTCTTTCCTGACAATTTGTTACAACCTAAGTCCTCAATACATAATCCTTCCAAAGACTTTACTCGACTCTGCGCCACGTATGCTTGTCCCTCCTCCAACTCCAAAATATTTTGATGTCACTTCTACTGGACTGTATGCAATATTTGTTCCAAATATGAGCCAAATCGGACATCATAGGTCGCTTTCTATTCATGTATGTATTATGTGTTCCAAATATGAACCAAATCAAATCGGACCACAAATACGATTTTTGTGAATATCTCGATCCTTGCGCCACCTAACGGCGATTTCTTTTCACAGGTCGATTTCTATTCTTGCATGTATTATGTGTTCCAAATATGAGCAAAATCAGACCACAAATGCGAATTTTGCGAATATCTCGATCTATGCGCCACCTAGCGGCGATTTTTTTGATAGGTCGCTTTCTATTCTTGTATGTATTATGTGTTCCAAGCATGAGCCAAGTCGGACCACAAATACGATTTTTGTGAATATCTAGATCCTTGCGCCACCTAGCGGTGATTTTTTTCATAAGTCGTTTTTTATTCTTGCATGTATTATGTGTTCCAAATATGAGCCAAATCGGACCACAAATGCGAATTTTGCGAATATCTCCATCCATGCGCCACCTAGCGGCGATTTTTTTTCACAGGTCGATTTCTATTCTTGCATGTATTATGTGTTCCGAATATGAGCCAAATCGGACCACAAATGCGAATTTTGCGAATATCTCGATCCATGAGCCACCTAGCGGCGATTGTTTTCACAGGTCGATTTCCATTCTTGCATGTATTATGTATTCCAAATATGAGCCAAATCGAACCACAAATGCGAATTTTGCGAATATCTCCATCCATGCGCCACCTAGCGGCGATTTTTTTCTTATTATTGCATTGTCATCGGGTTCTGAACTATATTCCAAGTTTCAAGCTTGTAGCTTATCGGGAAGTTACTTAAATTTCAATTACAAGATTCTTGCACAACGGCCGTGCATGCGGCCGTGCAGCCTGTCAACTCAAGTTAAATAAAACCGTTTAAAAAAACTTAGTCTCATGCTTTGATTTAGCTTTCAATGCAAGATTGTCTTCATCAGTGGACAACTAAGTAAAATTTCTTTGAGATGCACGTCCATTTGCAACAACTTTTTTAAGCTCAAACAGTGACAAAAAGCTATCACGAAAAGTTTTTGATAACCGATCGAAATATCTAGCCACCAAAATAAGATTTTCTGATTGCCCACTTGCTTCATCAACAATTAACGAAATTTGGTTTGCTTCAAGGTCCAACAGTTTTCTAAACTACTTGTTAGGTGAAGTGCCATTGTTCTCCTACATTTTAATGACAGCAATTTTTTTGTAAGAAATCCATTGAGGTAAATTGTAAATTAGCTAAGTGTTAATGAAGGTGGGAAATTTTGTGGGCGGTGTTGCACATTTTTCCCTCAGTGAAAACAAACAATCTTGATTACAGCCTAAAAAGGACCAAAATTGAAAAAAAAGGGACCAGCGGACTAAATGGGATTGGAAAGGACCATTATTGATCCAAATGGACCAAAGTGGTAACCGTGATAGTAACAGTAATTCCAAGCAATGATATTCGGATCAAAGCTCACTGATTTCGCTCAATGTAGCTCTATGTTCAGAAAAACTCGTGAAGAAAGCAACTTGAAATTTTGACCAAGCTTTTTCTTGGTGAGCAGTGGCGTTATAAATGAATTAAGTATATAGATAAGTCAGCATAAACAGCTATTAAGTTAGAGTAAACGTTCGCCACACGCATGATGGCGCAATATCACAAACCCAAAACTTTAAATAGTTGCTAAATAACATACATACACATACAATCGATAATGCAATCAGTATTACATATGGGACATTCCATGCCAACTCCTGCCGATGGATTTGGCATCACAAATATTATTGAAATTTTGTCCGTAAAAATTGTTATTAGTATATAAATTCGGGGGTATAAGTGTGTGTTCTCTGAGTGCGTTATATTTGGTCTACAGAAGATGAAATTAATTGTATGCTTTCTACGTTTTCTAGATTGAAAGCAATGGCTTAGTTAAGATGTAGCTTGATCGTTTGTACTCGGTTGATTATACCGGTTACTCTAAACTTGACCCAACTACCAATAGTCCTCTCTCCTTTTGGGTCTTAAACTAGTTTGTCACTGGTGTGAGGGTTCCACAGTGTCCTACTACATGGCTAAGGCGCTTGCACCAGTTCGGTGTGCTGCATTTCAAAGTATTCCCCGCACTAGGCCGCTTTGCGAAGTGGCGGTGGTCTAAACTCTGGTTTATTCAGAGATACCTAAGGGAGAAAACGCTATGACTCCGTGTGTCCCTAGCGAATAAACGGAGCGAATCAACTTTACCACTCTAAGGTTCATCGGGATGGTGTAACGTAGTTCAGATGATAAGGCGCAGCAATATTAAAACTTTAAAATATTTACAAGAAGTTTTTCCAAACTTCTAAAGGCATGTCATGAATATCATGTGCGCTAAAGTTAAAGGACTATCCGAACTTACTGCAGCAGTGGAACCTGAATATACCGACACTAGAATGGAAGGTACTTCCATTAGGTCAGCACTACATCCAGCAAATAAACAAGAAAGCGCCAATTGGTTACACCAAGGGAGTTTAAATCGTTTTCCACCTGGTCCTTCCAGCGGAGTTGGTGCCGCCCTCTACCACTGCTTCCCTAGGCGGGTTCCGATAGAAACACTTTCTTGGCCGGAGCGTCATCTTTCATTCGCATAACATGGCCTAGCCAGCGCAGCCGCTGCGTTTTAATTCGCTGGACTATGTCGATGTCTGCGTAGAGCTCATGTTGATGTCTGCGGCAGTGAATTTTCATTGTAAATAGTTTAAAATTATCTTAAGCGAAGCCTTGCGCCACCTTGCTATCAATATTTTTATACTGCATGCATATTTAGTAAACATATGCCAACACCATTAGAGTGAAGGTCGCACTTAAACACCACTACTGTCATACACTTTACCATATTGCTCTGTTATGCCTTACCACCCAATAAAAGTTTACAGTTTGCAGTTGATCGCTCATTGATTTCGCAGCATGGTGCTGGTGAGTGGGTGGGTGCAATCGCAAAGGTTCTGGTAAAACTGGTGATTTATTACTTGCAACACGCTAATAGTTCAATTGAAATCAAACCTCAAATGTCACAATATTTTTGAAATAATCGCAACTTCTACATATGCAATACATGGGGGAAGTTTGGACTGGCAAAGAATGTTTGGCATTGAAAGCTTTCCTAACGGTATATGATAGCGTGGATGTGTGTATTTGTGAAAATAAAACTGTTGTTGTTGTAAACGTAAAAACGTATTCGTACATCATAGCGTTAAACAAATCAGTCAATTGGCGGTGAGTATTTGGCGCGTGCTGTGGGTTTGTCGCTTTCTGGTGTCAATTCAGTGATACAGTTGTATGCGAGTTGCATTTTCGATAAAGTGGCAAGTTCCGGCGAGATGAAAAATATATTTGTTTAATAACTTTATTTGAAAGTTAAGTAAAACCACCACGGAATAATAAAGAAATTTATCGACTATCGAAAATGGCCACATGGACTGGCGTGCGTACGCGGTAATATTTGAATTCATTAATTTGTTTCGGAAAATAAGATTCTTTAAACATGCCTTTATTAAAAAAAAAACATTCTATAACCTTTCCTTCATCTATTTACTCTAAACAGTATCACAGCCTCTGTGCGCACCACAAATCGCATGAATGCACTGCTTATGGAATCGATGTTGGGTAAGAAGCGCGCTTTACAAAAATTGAACTCAAGTGGTGGTGAGGATGAAGTTGCCGAAAATGCAGTAGAAAACCCAGAACGTGATTGGGAATTTTTTCGTAATAATTTTAGTATGGAAGCTGTTTATAAGTTGATTGCGAAAGCGATTGAAGAACGTTTGACATGGGATCGTTTTGGACGTTCGTACGATTCGTGGCGTTCACTACAAATGGCTGCAACTTTGGCTGCAGATATAAGAGATCGTGTTAAGCGATTACAGCATAAGAGGTAAGATTATGTGTATATTGAGGTAGTTCAGAAATCTATAGGGAGCTTAGGTTATTGAAACCTAATTTGACTGCCCAGCTCGGCCCCAACGGGTTAGGGGGCTTAGAATATACCAGCGGCAGGTATGCTTGTCATAAGAGGCGACTGAAATACCAAATTTATTCAAGGGGTTGTGTAGCAAAAGCCTTTCAAGGTGTTGCCAACGCCAAATATAGCTTCTCCAACCCAATTCTCAACCTCACCTACCCGTGGCGAATCTGTAACTTTAACAGCCAGGTATGGTCCAAGCTCCTCATGGATCTAGGGGGTGGGAGGATGTTATGGCCTTGAAGGTTTCATGTGGTCATACTAAATCGTTCCCGAGATGGTTGGGCTGGCGCCTTAATGGTGCTTGTTAACGGAACGTAACGGATCTGCATCCGGCAAATGACCGTCAACATCGTTGACACTTCCCAAGGTCTTGAGTTGAAAATTTTACTTGCCGTTCTGCAAGTGGGCTTCATTTGGCTTGTTTAAAATAAAAATCAAAGCCAAAAAAGAAATATATTCAGAAGTTTTGTTTGAAACTAGTAGGCATCCCTGCAGGCCAGCAGAAAAAGTAATGGATACGTGGGTTCATATTGTCTTGCGAATTGCAGCTGAGATAATATTGTAACGAATTTAGGGGAAATTCCACTTATTTGAAACCTTCTGCTGACGTTCGAATCGCTAAACTGTTGAATAAATCACTGCAATATTCTGTATTGCAAAATGGTCTTTATTTAGTTTACTTTGGGAGTAGTACTTCACAATTAAACGTCACAACCAATAGCGCGTTTAAATCAAAACTGATTAGTTATTATTCAGTTGCGCTGCTTTTATACTCTCTGTTGCCTCGTCTGCACATTTCTCCAAAGGTCTAGACGTTTCACCTTCTGGTTTGTTATGAGCTATATACGTGTATATTTGTAGTTTATAGCCATATGCGTGTGTATGTGTGAGTAACTACTTCGGCTGATGACTACATGTGTGTGTGTGAGATATCACTTCGTCGCCTTATTCATAATTGTTGCTAGCTGTAACGTGGACATGTATATAAGAGTGGATGCTTCATGTTTTTGTTGTTCCGTGATTATGATTATTTACTAACAGCCTAGTGATGTCAACATTCGCCACAATATCTATATAACAATAAAAATTGCTGCGATTGAATACACAGTCACAGAAAAAGCTGTAACCTAAACTTCGCAGCACCCCACCAAATTTTGGTTCCTGGTAACAAAGAACTTGTTATATTTTTCGAGTTTTGCAACCTTTTAGTATGTGGTCAGCAGTTTCTTCCGTCAAAGAATCGACTGAGGCTTCTTGATTTCATGTCCAGTCCATGCGTGCTGATCTTCAGAGTCTGTAGTGCTCTGCTGTTAAAATTCTTGTTCCCCTAATAGGGCACCCATATGCATCTTTCCAATCTTAGTTTCCATGAGCTTATCTGATGAGAAGTCACATGGACATTTTACCGCGTGCCCTCTTACTACGTAGATGCTCTGTCGGTAGGCAATGATCTGAAAACCCTGCGTTGTTTACGGTTCAATCCTTCAGATATGTCCATGGGAAATGCTGGAAAAAGTCGTTGGATGTAACAGCTTGTCATCTGATATAGAAGTATTGTTATCGTGGACATAATTTTGTTTCTTATATAAATAGTACGCTACATTGGTGTATTTGCGGATACCGCAGAGTATATCCTCATAGTTTGTGATGTTATGTTCGTATTCTGCCGAAATCGATTTGTTTGTTGTTGGTAGTAAAAGTGATATTATTGTGGGCCCAATGAGAGACTATTACTATTATTAGGCCTGGAAGCACTGCGACTTTTGTGCAGATCTATTGTGCATGACCTTTCAGCCTAATTGTAATTTTGTACGTAAAGGCTATTAATGTATCTAAGTACCTCTTCTGGCTTTTTACTCTACATTACAGACGGATTAAAAGTCACACCACCTAGATGGGAGAGTCTCTGCCTTGTCAGACCGACACATTCGCAGAGAATGTGAACCGGCGTTTCATCCTCTAGCTCACAGAAACGACAAATTTCAGTATGGATAGATTTAACTTACACAGGTATACACAGTTTGGCCTGTCTTTGCCGTGGACAGTCAATCCAGTGATGTCTGAATTGTTTTGTTTCCCATTTACTTATGGTTTCCCTGGTGTGATTTTGTGAGTCCACAAAAGGGCTCTGGACCAAATAATGTTTGTATATCACCCTGCTTTGCTAGGTAATCTACATGTTCATTACCTTCACGGAACCCATCCTAACAAAACCTTGTTTTTGGCTCCCAGGTCATTAGGGATTTTAATGCAGTAATCTACTAGCTTAGATGTAACTGTGTAGGATTGCAAGGCACTCAGGACCGCCTGGCTGTCCGACATAATGTAGATGCTCTTCGAGGATGAGCCTCTCCTCAGACATTCTCTACCGCAGACTTCTATTGTATGGATTTCTGCCTGAAATATGTTGGGTTAGCATCCCATTGGTATCGATTTCTTGAAGTTCGGCCCATTGATGCCAGCTCCCGTTCTTCTGTAATCGAATTTCAATCCATCCGTGAATCAGACCTCTGAGTCAGGGTCATTATAAGGATTCCCTGTTTCCCAGTGGGACATTACGTCCCGCAGTTGTAATGTGGAATTTCCTATGAATTTGAGCGACTAACGTATCAGCGAAGGTGTAACTGTTAAGAATAGGAGCCACAATTACAGATAAGCCTGCTAGCCCATTGTCACATTTGTGACAGTGCCAATATTCTTGGGCGTAAGGAAAAGCTTGATCAATTCTACACGTTGCCGAATATACATCGAATCTCAGCATAGCCAGAACGGCTAATAAAAGCTTTCACGGTTATTTTTCACTGAAAAAAAAACTTAACACTTTAGTGCCCATCTCGTGTTTTACGATTCGTGATCGAAGACCATTTTTTAACACACCATCTGAAAAATGATATATTTGAACTACTAAAAATGCTTCCTCAAAAGATTCATTTTTGGTTTTTTATTTAGTTTGCAAAAAGGTTGATAGTTTTAAATTAATCATTGTATGAAAAAGGTTTTCGATCTGTGTTGGTGTTATATGATACCGGCCCGGCTTCGAACAGCTTATTTTATTTAAACTCCTTTAAAAATGTCACACGCCTTCAAAATCATTACTTTACATAACCCACTATCTTAACCAAATATTCCTATTCCTCCCTCTATTTTAAAGTACCGAGTAAAATATTTGTTTTCTATAATACACAATTTATTTTCCATTATTTTGCTCATAGGCATCGCATTGTGTGTTTCCTATCCATAATAGAAAGAAACAATCAAGGCCTCAGCTTCCGGATGCGGCATTTGATGGATGAAAAAATGGACAATTTTACGAATTTGGTATACGAACGACCATCTTATTATATGGTGGTAACTCTATTTTTGGTATATAAAGAATAAACGAGCTTCCAAAGCTAACGAGTGCTGAGCTTTTACTGAACGATATGTAGGTGGATGTTAAAAGCTTGCCGACTTTGACGACAGGACATTCACGTGTGCTTTTATTGCTGAGTTTATTGTAGAATGTTTTCGGACATAGTTCACAACCGTTGTATTTATGTAAATTTGAATATAAATAGCTTAGTACAAAAATTTACGTAGACCCAGCAGTTAATGATTAGGGACATATCACAAAACGTTTCACGAAAACGAGGTAATTTTATTTAGAAATTTATTTAAACTCAAAAATGTATTAAGTGTAAGCTTAATGTTTGGAATTGGTTTACTCTATGTGATTGGTGTAAAGGAAACGAAAGGCAGAGAAAAAGGAAAAAACGGGCAGTTGAAAGGGGAGATGAGAATCCTAAATCGAAATCGAAACCGGGCGGCGTGTTACCGATTTTTTATCCAGATGTTAACGGTTTGTTATTGATAATAACCGATACCAAAGAGTTATACCATTGTTATCGATGGATGTCATACATTTCCTTTCTTATCGTTTTATTAAGGCAAACTAATGTTATCAATGAGTTTTTCGATTTGTTATTGAAAAGTTATCGGTTTATTATCAAAGTGCTACCGGTTTTTTAACGAATAGTAATCGTATTGTTATCATTGGGCTATAAGTTTGTTTTGTCGTTTTACCGATTTGTTATCGACGATTTAATAGGCTGGTATCCATCAAAAACGTTATCGGCAAGTTATCAGATTGTTATCGACGGGTTTTCATAAATTTCATTACAACGAAATATGGATTTGTTATCCATTTATTATCGGTTTGTTATCGAAATGACATTGAGGAGTTATCGATTTGTTTTCGCAGTTTCATGTTTTTTTTGATCGAAAATTAACGTTAGATGTTGATAATATAGACGATCTTTTTTTGCTCACCAGTCCTGTTCAAATAGGAGGTTTTGATATTTCTTAAAGGGCTACAACTCTTTTGGTGAAGAAAACTATCAGGGTTCGTATTTGCACACACACACATAGCACACATTCATGTGGGAAAGAATTGCTCACTAAATTCGATGCTCATACACATGAGCTGTTCAAAGTTGAAAAAAAAATTAGCACATAGCTCAAGTGTGTGCCATAGGAAGGATTATTGAGAAAAAAGTGCCTTGTGCTGTTAAAGTTATGTACATGGGCATGAACTGAAAGTAAAGGGTTATGGGTTTAGTACAATTAATATCCTCAGAAGCTTCATGGAAAGCACAAGAGTATGCGCATAAATGTTTTATATATAAAGCACACATGTGTGAATGTGTCCTACTCGAGTCAGCAGACAATTGAGCTGCGTGCTAAAAATTTATTCTGATAGCGGAATGCTCCGTACACTGTGCTTGATACAGTATTTCATTCCGCTACATATACGATTAATTTTATCCAAAACGTACTTAATACCCACGCTTCTTTATGGCTGTGAGATTTTTTCTAGCTGTGACTATGCGAGCAAAAAGAAGTTAAATGTTGCTTAAAATAACATTGCCAGATATCTACGAGTATGTGGGCTGAATAGGCTTGATCACGTTCCCTATTTCTCTGAAAAGTTGCTAGACATATCCTTTGGCAACCTTCTAAAGGATAGAACTCTTACTACCTTACATAAGATAATTTACACCAAAGAACTTCATTGCCTATTTCGAAGGCTTCAATTTCTTCATTCAACAAGGTCAATGCTTCTCGCGCATGTTAAATACCGTTCTTTCGTCAAAATAGGCCAGGTCTTTATCCGCTTTTGATCGGGTCTATATATAATACACGTTTTCATTTGTATTTTTCAAAGTAGGCGTGAATTAAATCTGATTTTGACCATTTTCAATACCACTATCGTCGACGATGCTGTAAATGCTGCTAACTCCATCCACCAAAATTTCACAGTAGAACGAAATAGCTCTACTGCATGACAAGTTAAAATGTATTGAAATTTTATGGAGCTAGCTGCTTTTTCGCCGTGGTTTGATGGTAGCGTGCTCCGCCAACCACACCGACTATCCTGTATTCACGCCCCGGGCAAAGCAACATCAAAATTTTAGAAAAAATTTGTCTCCCTCTGCCATGAAAGCTTATCAGTGAAAACTTGTCTGCCTTTCAGATGCCTGGAAGTCCGTTTCCACCTCCTCTCCTGGCAGCGTCTTATGGGTAATTTACGGCAGCATCGTTCAACTGTTTGTACGCCATCAGCATCGCCGCCTCTACGACTATTCGCTCTTAATTTGAAGGGCAATTCAATTTTTATGGCTAGCAGTATCGTTCAGCTGTTTGTACGCTATCAGCACCGCCGCCTCTACGTCTATACGTTCTTCATTTGATGCTAGTTCCAGGTTATCGGGGTCCCTTTCTGCCTAACCTGCTCTAAGTGTGTTGGGGTTATTGTAAATTTTTTCCAAGAAACAAAGTGAACATTGTGAATAAGATGCCTGTCCCTGCATCTCTAAGAATGTTTAGAGGAAATACCAATATACTAAGTGACGAAGCAAAGTTTTTCAAACAAACACCCAAGTAAATGGCAACAGGAGCCAGAGTTAAAAAAAGAAGCTAGAACTGTAGTTAATAAAATCAAAGTGGTCAATAATATCGCCGAAAAAGTTATTTAACTTATTAAAGATTTTAACAAAGTCATAACAAATGATGAGGAGGAGAAACAGTTGTTGCTGCAGATTGTAGAGGCCAATCAAAAACAAGTTCCCACTGAACCTTTTTTGTCGTTTTAGAAAGCCTACAGATACCGTCTACTTCCAAAGGCAATATATAAAGATTTCATTTTGATAAGTTGTATTCGCTATAAAATATACTTATTTTTAAAAAGGTATTTAATTTAAAATAACCAAATAAATTTAGGGTTTTGTATATTAACTTTGCTATTCTTTTGTTTTTTCAGAAATTGTAGAAAAATTTACGTCTCCATTTTTGAAACAGCATCGAGCACTGCCGTCTAAATGACCCATGATTTTGCAATTTTGTTTTTACTATAATATTTTGAAACACCCTAGTACATATAAACATATAACCAATTAAAAGAAATATTTCCTTTGAAACAGAATAACAAACAATTTAGCAAATAATATACTTGACTTCGTTATTTTGGCAGAGCGAAACCTGTTTCTTCACCGATTTTGAAATTTTCGGAAACTATCAAAAAGTTATAAATAATATCCAGAGGAGTTTTTTGTTTTAAAAACTTTATAATTAACAATCTGCGGAAAAAGTCAAAAACTGCAATGAATTTACGGAATAATTTCGCGCTGCTATTTGTCCTTTTGAGCGGTGTCAATTCGCAGCCTCGTATTCTTAAAGCCCATACATTGTATCATTAAATTATACTTTGAAATATGTTTGCGTTGGTTTTTTGGTAAATATGGAAAAAGTGATTACAGTTGCGCATTGCCTGATGTCAAAGTTGTAGCTGGTATAAGCACAACAAAAGGTGATGGACAATTAGGTGGAGCGTTTTATTATTCCATGTAGTTATAATAAGATAACTTGCTGTAATATAGATATAATTGCAATTAAAATAAGTTCACCCTTTATCCCGAGTTGTGCAGTGAAACAAATTGCGCTTTGCAGTACTAAATTAAAGAGGTATACAAGTTCCAAGAACTCGAGATAAAGCGTGAACTCACTTTAATTGCAGCTACATCTTATATGTGACGTTTTGTCATCATCATTGCGCTATTGTGCATTACCGTTTGTTTTGGTTAAACCAACTAAAACTTTGACATAAGGACATGCGCAACTGTAATCACTTTTTCCATATTTACCAAAGAACCCACGAAAAAATATTTCAAAGTATAATTTAATGATATAATGTATGGGCTTCAAGAATACGAGGCTGCGAATTGACAGCGCTCAAAAGCATAAACAGCAACGCGAATTTATTCGGTAAATTCATTGCAGTTTGTGACTTCTTCCGTCGATTGTTAATTATAAAATGCTTAAAGCGAGAAAACTCTTGTGAGCACTATTTATACTTTTTTTATGGTTTCACAAATTTTCAAAACCAAGTGAACAAACAGTTTTCGTTCTACCTTTTAACAAAGTCAAGCTAATTAAGTATATTATTTGCTAAATTGTTTGTTATTCTGTTTAAAGGGAAATATTTCTTTTAATTGCTTATATGTTTATATGTATTAGGGTGGTTCAAAATATTATAGTAAAATCAAAATTGCAAAATCATAGTTCATTTAGAAGGCAATGCTCAATGCTGTTTAAAACAAATGGAAACTTAAATTTTTCTATAATTTCTGAAAAAAACAAAAAATAGAAAAGTTAGTATAAAAAAATTTAAATTAAACTGGTTACTTTAAAGTAAGAAACTTTTTGGAAAAAAATTACATTTTATAGGGAATACAAATTATTAAAATCAGATCTTTATATTTTGCCTTTGGAATTAGACAGTTTCTGTAGTCTTTCTAAAACGGCCTTTTTGTTGGTTTAGTCGGAACTTGTTTTTGATTAGCCTCTAAAATCTGCAGCAACAATTGGTTTTCCTGCTCATCATTTGTTATGACTTTGTTAAAATCTTGAATAAATTTAATAACTCTTTCGGCGCTATTATTGACCAATTTGAGTTTATTAGCCACAGTTCTAGCCTCTTTTTTTTAAATCTGGCTCCTGTTTCCATTAACATGTGTCACGCCTATTAAAATGCATCCCTACAAGTTCAACACTGACAACACGACTCTACCGGCGTCACTAGTAAACGAATATCTCCGAAGAGCGGTCATACGAGTACGAGCAGTGCGGTTTCATATAAAATATCATATATTAATTCATAACTCTGTAATCACAAATACCTTTGCTATAAAATGATTACTAATTATATCTACTAATTTTAACTAACATTTGAACGCTTTTATTAGTAAACGAACATCCTGATACGTAAGTAATATATCGTGTATATACATGTGTGACGACATTCGGTATATATACGACAGTTCAGAAGTAAGATTGAACTACGCCTACGAACGGTGCGAAAATTTGTGAAATTATTAATTTAAAATATTAATAAAATGCGTAACTGCAACAAGCGTTATCAAAACTAAATAACAAAACGGGTTTAATTGTGAAAATGCGTGAAGTAGAAAGTTTCAGTGTCAAACGTTTTAACACGAAACATAACCACACATTTTGTGAGACTCCGGCAAATTTTAGGGCTCCAGCGACATACGCTTTGTAGCTGCGCTCAACGGCAAAATTCGAATTGGTAGTTTTGCAATTCGTGCATACATACATCAATTGTCGCATCCCTTTGTATTTTCGTTTTATATTTGGTTTGTGTTTCATAATACGCATTCGCTAACGTTTCAAAAATCGTGTCTATATCTATCTCGTACTCGCACGTGTGTCATTACTAATCGCTCGTACATTTGTGTTGTCGTGTATACAACTAACATCGAATAAAGCAATCAAAACAAAATGTCGAAAATAAATATCACTTTAAAAGAATTGCGAAAAAAATGCAAGGACGCTGGTTTGCCAACTTCTGGCACGAAAAACCAACTCCTGCAACGTTTAAATACAAATGAAGAAAATAATCTTAGCGAATATGAAAGTGAAGCAGACGAAGTCACTATGGTAGAACGTATATCTGCGCTCGAGAAAACTATTGAGCGCCTAGGAAATAAACAAACAACGACAAATGTAAATGCGCGAGTGAATATGCGTACGCAAAATTTCGAGCCGACAATATCGTCATCACCTGTTACACCCGTGTATACGTGTAATACAAATATGCAACCAACAACAACAACAACGTATGTAAGTGGCAATTTCATGCCGCAGTGGCAGAGGGCAGAGATACCAACTGCACCTTTCCAACAAATTCCAATTGGAAGCAATGTTTTTCATGCAAATAGTGTTCCAATCCCATTGTATTCCGAATATTCTTCTTATAAGATCAAAGATATTGTTGAGCTATTACCTGATTATAACCCAACAAGCGAAACATCTTTAAATTCAATACAATTCGTTAAACGTGTTGAAATGCTGAAAAATGCCTATAATTGGCAAGAAAGTGCCATAATTTTTGCTGTGCAAAAAAAAATGCGTGGTGCCGCAAAATTATGGATCGATTCACTACAGTGCGCGTTTGTAAATTGGCCACAGTTTGTAAACAAATTCTTAACAGATTTTCCGTGTACGATTAATGAAGCGGATTCGCATATAAAACTCTCGCGAACAAAACGTCACCAAAACGAATCGCCGGTTGAATACTTTTATAAAATGTTAGCACTCGGAAATAAAGGTGGGTTAACAGAATCTAGTATTGCGCGACACATTATAAATGGTGTAAATGATAACGATCTTAAACGCAAAATATCGAACGAATATACGCGGTGTCAAGATTTGTTGAAGGACATAATGAGTTACAATGTTTATAACGACGTACAACAAAGTGCATATAAACCAAAAATAAGTTATTCCACAACAAAATCGCAACCAGTAGTTGTGAAAGAATGCGTTGATTCGTCTAACAATAAACAAATCCCGCGTGCAACAAATAATCTAAAGTGCTATAATTGTGCTAAATTCGGTCACTTAGCTATTAATTGTACAGAGCCACAGAAAAAACAAAGGTGTTCAAAGTGTCAACGCACGACACATAGAAGTGAAGAGTGTCCGGCCCCAAAGAAAGATATCGTAAACACAATAGAAGCTCCGGTTGTTTATAAAAATGTTAAAAAAAAATAACGACGGTATCGTGAAAAATATAAGCGTAAATGGTCATGCCACAAATGGTTTCGTCGACCCAGATAGTACCCGTACGCTAGTACGAAAAACATTTGCTAACCGTATAGGAACACTCAAAAACGTAATAACAGTGCTACGAGGTTTTGGTGGTGGAGAATACATTTCCACTTGCGTAATGAATGTATTGTTAAAGATTGATGATCACGCATTTGAAGCAAATCTAGTGGTTATTAGTGACGAGCTAATTTCGGAAAACGTACTCCTCGGGAAGGATGTACTGTGCGGTTCGAGTACGCGTTTAATAATTGAAAACGATGAATGTCGTATCGAGCAAGTTCGTAACATAACTAGTCCACACGGGTTAAATGAAAAAGAGAATCAACAATTCGAAAACGTACTAAACGAGTACAGAGGAGTGTTTGCAAGTAATATCGAAAATATTGGAAAATGCGGGGTTTCAAAAATGAAAATTGTTCTAAAGAATGATACGCCGATTCAGTTAAAACCATATCGAGTTCCGTTTGCTAAACGTCCGATAATATCGCAAATAATTTCGGAGTTGTTAGAAAATAATATAATTCGTCCGAGCGAATCTTCGTTTTCGTCTCCAGTTGTTTTAGTGGAGAAAAAGAACAAAGAGCATAGACTCTGCATAGATTACCGTTGCCTTAACAAAAACACAGTGAAACAACCATTCCCCATGCCGAACATGGAGGAACAGTTTGCGCAACTCGCGGGTAACCGGTATTTTAGTACTCTCGACCTCCGTATGGGCTATCATCAGATAGAAATCGATGAGCCGTCAAAACAATATACCGCGTTCGTAACGTCAGATGGACACTTCGAGTTTAACCGTATGCCTTTCGGTCTCGTAAACGCGCCGGCAACTTTCCAGTCTATAATGAATAAAATCGCGGCTAAAATGAATTCGGGCGAAGTTGTAATTTATTTAGACGACATCGTAATACCAAGTAAAACTGTATGTGAAGGACTGCTACGTTTAGAGCGGTTCCTAAAACTTTTAAAAGAAGCAGGACTTACACTACGCCCTAATAAGTGTAAGTTCCTGGCAACAGAGATTGAGCACCTTGGACACGGCATTAACGAGAACGGCATTACACCGGGACTACATAAGGTCAACGCCATAAAGAATTTTCAACGGCCTACCAATTTAACGGAGGTAAGAAGATTTTTATGTCTCACGGGTTTCTTTCGAAAATTCGTAAAGGACTATTCAATTTTATCGAAACCACTCTGCATTTTACTAACTAAAAATAATCAGGAAAAATTTACTTAGGGTTCTGAGCAACAGCATGCTTTCGAAACATTAATTTCCCTACTAACGAATGAACCAATCCTTGTGTTATATGACTACAATGCCCAACATGAAGTACATACCGACGCAAGTAGTGCTGGGTTAGCAGGTCTACTTCTACAATCAACCGATGGGGGTGAATTGCGGCCCGTATTTTATTATAGTCGTCATTGCACCGATACCGAAACTCGATACCACAGCTACGAGCTCGAAGTTCTCGCTGTTGTGGAAACACTACAACGTTTTCGCATATACCTACTAGGAAAACCCTTTCGTCTTGTAACAGACTGCTCTGCAATCGCGCAAGTAAAGCAGAATAAAGAACTTAAGTCCAAAATAGCACGCTGGTGGCTAAAATTACCCGAGTACGATTTTGAATGCGTACATCGTCAAGGTAGTAGGTTACAACATGTTGATGCATTGAGCCGAATGCCTGACCAACCTGCTAGGGAGGTTGAGCCAGCTGGATTCGTATTGAACGTAAATATCGACATGAATGATTGGCTCCTTACGATGCAAATGCAGGACGAAAAACTACGACAACACATAAATAATTTAAATGGTACAGTAAAGTCATCGCAAACACAAGCAATAAAATCAGAATATCAACTCCGTAACAACCGTTTGTATAGAAAACAACCTGGTGGTGCAAAATTTGTTGTACCCAAAGGTGTACGATGGCGCATTGTTCAATTATGCCATGATCAGACAGGTCATCCCGCTCTTGAAAAAATGCTCGAACGCATTCAACAGACGTACTGGTTTCCAAATATGAGAAGGTACGTAAAGAGCTATATAGCTGCTTGTATAAAATGCTGCTATCAAAGACAACGTACTGACAAAAGCGAAGGCAGCCTCTATATCGACGCTATTAAGCCAATTCCGTTCTATCGTATTCATATAGATCACCTAGGTCCCTTTATTCGCAGCAAGCGAGGAAATAGCTACGTAATTGCTATTTCTGATGCATTTAGTAAATTTCTTGTTGTAAAGCCCGCTCGCGATACTAAAACATTGCACGTTCTTAAGTCCCTTAACGAAATGTCATCGTATTTTGGTCTTCCATCGCACATCGTAACCGATAGAGGAACATCTTTTACTTCGAAAGCCTTTGAAGATTTTTGCAATGAAAATAACATTAAACGCACAAAAACTGCTGTTCGCACACCTCGTGCAAATGGTCAGGTTGAGCGCGCGAACCAATGTATTCTAACATTTCTGCGAACTACCACCGAAAATCCGAAAGACTGGGATCTGCAATTGAGAGATCTCCAATGGTCAGTTAATTCGCGTAAAAATGCTACGACAGGTTTTAGTCCAAACGAACTTGTCTTCGATTTTAAACTCCGAGACGTCGTATCTAACGAATTACTTGCCGCCATACATAGTGATATCGACGAAGAGCCATCAAAGTTGACTGCTTTAGAAAAACGCAATCAAGCCGAAGTCAACATTGTCAACGAACGTGAGAAATGGAAGAAACGTTTCGATCAACGACATAAAAAGCCAAAAATATACACCGAAGAAGACCTACTTGTAATAGAGAATGAACCACCTTCGACGGGTGAATCAAGAAAGCTTGAGCCTAAATACCGTGGGCCATACATAGTTCGAAAAGCCCTGGGAAATGATCGCTATTTATTGGAAGACATCCCAGGTTACCAAATAACAAACAAGAAATTTTGCTCCGTTTACTCCTCCGATAAGATAAAACCTTGGTGTAGCAATAGCCCTGAACTTGAATCCGACGACGAAATCGAGGACGATTCAGGTCAGGAATAGCCGAGCTGTCACGCCTATTAAAATGCATCCCTACAAGTTCAACACTGACAACACGACTCTACCGGCGTCACTAGTAAACGAATATCTCCGAAGAGCGGTCATACGAGTACGAGCAGTGCGGTTTCATATAAAATATCATATATTAATTCATAACTCTGTAATCACAAATACTTTTGCTATAAAATGATTACTAATTATATCTACTAATTTTAACTAACATTTGAACGCTTTTATTAGTAAACGAACATCCTGATACGTAAGTAATATATCGTGTATATACATGTGTGACGACATTCGGTATATATACGACACATGGGTGTTTGTTTGAAAATCTTTGCTTAATGTTAGCTTAGTAAACAACAGCATTGTTCCACTATTAGCAAAGTCTGCCAATTTACTTAGTGATTCAGAGACGGGCATCTTATTCACAATGTTCACTTTGTTTTCATAATTCGCTTTCTTGGAATAAAGCTGATAATCCGACCAGTTCATCGGATAGGTACCATAAATGTTACTGCAATGCTTTTTTGACAGTTTAAGTTATATCTTAATCAATTTCGCTATATTTTCCAACATTTTTTTTTTTTCAAAAAACTAGGTAATTGAAAGCTGCATTACTGCTGATGGCTATGGAAAAGAAACAATTTATATGCTTGGCCATCCAGCGAATGTAATGTATAGGCCAAGGTGCTCTCCAATGAACTTTTTATATTGGTTGCCCCAACACCAACATCGTCAGTTCAATAAGTTGGAGATAGTCATCTCAAAACTGGTCTTTTTACTAAGATAATGTAGCAAGGATTCCATTGCACTACTTCTTAACTCAGATTCTCCAGGAGAAAAAATTGTTGTGTGTGGTCTGATCGAACAACTTTTTTCTAAGATTCTTTAACCTTAACGAAAATTGGTTCTTTGATATCTACTAGGTAATACATCATCTCTGTCGAAATTGTGCCTTGTTGCTTCTCGTTACATTGTTATTGAACGTCTTGAAAGCTGAAATCCTGGCTGATCATGGACAAGTACAGCGGGAATAGGAGGAATAAGTCTATAGATACGTTTATCGCAATCTTATGACTGATGAGTATATTGCAGGTATTTTTATTTAGAACTGTTGATCGAGCGACACTCGCATCATCTTATATGAAAAAGTTGCCAACTTGCAACTTTTGTTGCAGGCAAAACATAAGAAGAAGAATTCGATATTTGCTTTGGCGGTGCTTTCACACTTTGCAAGTGAAATTATTTTCCCCACACGTTAGTACTTTAATAACGGTTTTCACTGTCAAAAACTACATTTTAGAATATGAATAGGAGAGAAAATATGTTAGCAAGTCTTTTTGTTTCATAGTGAGAATGTTAACAACAGTTCTTCGAGAAATTTCCCTTTCATATAAACGAAAGAGGTTTCAATTGCTAAGTCTCAAGTTCTTTTATATTAACAACACAACATCTTGCGTGATTATGGCCATGTTATTGGAATGCATAAAATTGCGTTGAACGCATCTATCTGAAAAACCTCATTGTAGCTCGGCCTTTACAGCCTCACGATTGAAAACTTTATTCCGGTCTGAAGCCCTTGTCACATTAATGTCAAAAAGGTTGTTTTAAACCTATGGTGCAGAAACATCTTCGTTCTTGCTTAATAAAACTTTTTCAAATTCTTTTTTGGATGAAGGTTGGTATACATAATACACCATCAATACCATTTTTGTACAGCTTTTAACACTTGAACCATCATGTAAGTCAACATCGGGTATATTAATAGAAGAAAATGTAGATTTTGCAGCAGAATAGGGTTCTCTCTTTGCTTCTCTTCCTTTTCAAATTTTTCTAGTGTTCTTTCTTGCTTTTTACTGTCTCCTTTTTATGTACTCTTTGTCTTGAGATGAAACGATCATTTTAATCTCAGTTCTTTGGTCAATTGGGCTTTATTTAAATGTTTGAACCACCCAACCACCTTAATACGTATATGTATTTTCACAGTTGAAATATGGCATTGATACCATGATCGCATATTTAATGATTAAATACGGAAAAGTACACGTACCCCACTAATTAACTTCTATTTGTTATCAAACTAATTATTTGATCTATTTGTATACAGCCATAAAACCAGAGTTGGAACAATGCTCGAAGTTAAGTGGGATATCAATATCTTGTGTTAAATGTGAGGCGTTAATTTCTTATGGATTTAAGAGCATGTTCATCTTTCGCATATTCGAAAAATGTAATGAGTATTATACGGCGTCTATAGGAGTATAGAAATTCAATTTCAAGCTGGCAAATGTTGCGGAATTTGAAGAGTACTGGAAAGAATATAGATTTGGTGTGATATTTAAACATGAAATCAGCTGGTCAAACAGGGCATCATTGAAAATTTGTTGTCATAGAATGCTCCAGCGAAACAGCAAGTATGAGGAAAGTCCCATCTACGGGAGATACAGTCCAGGGACTGATGAAATAGGAGGACAGGAAATGGTCACACATTGATTGTCAGATGGCTCCATCAGGATATGATCCTGAAGAATTGTGTAACAACATCTACATTCCACACACGGAGCGAGATGTACCAAGATTGGTGACAGATACCAAAAGTGAATGGGCAGTAAAAACTTTTGCCTAGTTCAAATCACCTACTATCAACTCGCTATGTTACATGTGGAACGATTGTACAATGGCTTAGAACAATCCTTGAGGGATGCATAAAACTGAACCACGCCCCGCTATCTTGAAGAATGGCTCGAAAAGTTATCATACCAGTCATCTTCACCCACAAGATTACAGACTTATTAGTTTAGCATCTTTTTTCTTAAAACTCTAGAGAAATTAATAGTTGGAGTGTGGTGGTAGCGTGCGCTGCCTACCACACCGAAGATCCTGGGTTCAACTCCCTGGCAAAGCAACATCACAAATTTGGAAACATTCTTTGTGCAGTAATTTGGAAAACACATCAATTAAATGATTTTTGGAATTAGAGCTGAAAATAAAATTAACACAGAATATTTCCTATTTATCCTATTTTATTGTAACGTAGAAATAAAATTCTCTTTCAACAGCCACATATTGTTTCAAATAATCTTATCTAGTTATTTGGTAACATTTTAATACATTTCTGATAAATTTAATGATGATTATAACTTTTAATTATTTAATATGGAAGGCTCGGATCAGAGAACTGCAAATTTTCAAAACCAAGTGAACAAACAGTTTTCGTTCTACCTTTTAACAAAGTCAAGCTAATTAAGTATGTTATTTGCTAAATTGTTTGTTATTCTGTTTAAAAGGAAATATTTCTTTTAATTGCTTATATGTTTATATGTATTAGGGTGTTTCAAAATATTATAGTAAAATCAAAATTGCAAAATCATAGTTCATTTAGAAGGCAATGCTCAATGCTGTTTAAAACAAATGGAAACTTAAATTTTTCTATAATTTCTGAAAAAAACAAAAAATAGAAAAGTTAGTATAAAAAAATTTAAATTAAATTGGTTACTTTAAAGTAAGAAACTTTTTGGAAAAAAGTACATTTTATAGGGAATACAAATTAAAATCAGATCTTTATGTTTTGCCTTTGGAATTAGACAGTTTCTGTAGTCTTTCTAAAACTAAATGGTTTAGTCGGAACTTGTTTTTGATTAGCCTCTAAAATCTGCAGCACCAATTGGTTTTCCTGCTCATCATTTGTTATGACTTTGTTAAAATCTTGAATAAATTTAATAACTCTTTCGGCGCTATTATTGACCAATTTGAGTTTATTAGCCACAGTTCTAGCCTCTTTTTTTAAATCTGGCTCCTGTTTCCATTAACTTGGGTGTTTGTTTGAAAAACTATGCTTAATGTTAGCTTAGTAAACAACAGCATTGTTCCACTATTAGCAAAGTCTGCCAATTTACTTAGTGATTCAGAGACGGGCATCTTATTCACAATGTTCGCTTTGTTTTCATAATTCGCTTTCTTGGAATAAAGCTGATAATCCGACCAGTTCATCGGATAGGTACCATAAATGTTACTGCAATGCTTTTTTGACAGTTTAAGTTATATCTTAATCAATTTCGCTGTATTTTCCAACCTTTTTTTTTTTCAAAAAACTAGGTAATTGAAAGCTGCATTATTGCTGATGGCTATGGAAAAGAAACAATTTATATGCTTGGCCATCCAGCGAATGTAATGTATAGGCCAAGGTGCTCTTCAATGAACTTTTTATATTGGTTGCCCCAACACCAACATCGTCAGTTCAACAAGTTCGAGATAGTCATCTCAAAACTGGTATTTTTACTAAGATAATGTAGCAAGGATTCCATTGCACTTCTTCTTAACTCAGATTCTCCAGGAGAAAAAATTGTGGTGTGTGGTCTGATCGAACAACTTTTTTCTAAGATTCTTTAACCTTAACGAAAATTGGTTCTTTGATATCTACTAGGTAATACATCATCTCTGTCGAAATTGTGCCTTGTTGCTTCTCGTTACATTGTTATTGAGCGTCTTGAAAGCTGGAATCCTGGCTGATCATGGACAAGTACGGCGGGAATAGGAGGAATAAGTCTATAGATACGTTTATCGCAATCTTATGACTGATGAGTATATTGCAGGTATTTTTATTTAGAACTGTTGATCGAGCGACACTCGCATCATCTTATATGAAAAAGTTGCCAACTTGCAACTTTTGTTGCAGGCAAAACAAAAGAAGAAGAATTCGATATTTGCTTTGGCGGTGCTTTCACACTTTGCAAGTGAAATTATTTTTCCCACACGTTAGTACTTTTACAACGGTTTTCACTGTCAAAAACTACATTTTAGAATATGAATAGGTGAGAAAATATGTTAGCAAGACTTTTTGTTTCATAGTGAGAATGTTAACAACAGTTCTTCGAGAAATTTCCCTTTCATATAAACGAAAGAGTTTTCAATTGCTAAGTCTCAAGTTCTTTTATATTAACAACGCAACATCTTGCGTGATTATGGCCATGTTATTGGAATGCATAAAATTGCGTTGAACGCATCTATCTGAAAAACCTCATTGTAGCTCGGCCTTTACAGCCTCACGATCGAAAACTTTATTCCGGTCTGAAGCCCTTGCCACATTAATGTCAAAAAGGTTGTTTTAAACCTTTGGTGCAGAGACATCTTCAAATTCTTTTTTGGATGAAGGTTGATATACATAATACACCATCAATACAATTTTTGTACAGCTTTTAACACTTGAACCATCATGTAAGTCAATATCGGGTATATTAATAGAAGAAGATGTAGATTTTTCAGCAGAATACGGG
The DNA here is from genome assembly GCF_040869045.1 of Eurosta solidaginis. Taxonomy (NCBI): domain Eukaryota; kingdom Metazoa; phylum Arthropoda; class Insecta; order Diptera; family Tephritidae; genus Eurosta; species Eurosta solidaginis. Next base: position 256,789,887 of record NC_090321.1, read on the forward strand.
TTCTCTCTTTGCTTCTCTTCCTTTTCAAATTTTTCTAGTGTTCTTTGTTGCTTTTTACTGTCTTTTTTTTATGTACTCTTTGCCTTGAGATGAAACGATCATTTTTATCTCAATTCTTTGGTCAATTGGGCGTTATTTAAATTTTTGAACCACCCTAATACGTGTCTGTATTTTCGCAGTTGAAATATGGCATTGATACCATGATCGCATATTTAATGATTAAATACGGAAAAGTACACGTACCACACTAATTAACTTCTATTTGTTATCAAACTAATTATGTGATTTATTGTATACAGCCATAAAACCAGAGTTGGAGCAATGCTCGAAGTTAATTGGGCTAACATAGTCAATATCTTGTGTTAAATGTGAGGCGTTAATTTCTTATGGATTTAAGAGCATGTTCATCTTTCGCATATTCGAAAAATGTAATGAGTATTATACGGCTTCTATAGGAGTATAGAAATTCAATTTCAAGCTGGCAAATGTTGCGGAATTTGAAGAGTACTGGAAAGAATATAGATTTGGTGGGGATATTTAAACGTGAAATCAGCTGGTCAAACAGGGCATCATTGAAACTTTTTTGTCATAGAATGCTCCAGCGAAACAGCAAGTATGAGGAAAGTCCCATCTACGGGAGATACAGTCCAGGGACTGATGAAATAGGAGGACGAGAAATGGTCACACATTGATTGTCAGATGGCTTCATCAGGATATGATCCTGAAGAGTTGTGTAACAACATCTACATTCCACACACGGAGCGAGATGTACCAAGATTGGTGACAGATACCAAAAGTGAATGGACAGTAAAAACTTTTGCCTAGTTCAAATCACTTACTACCAACTCGCTATGTTACAGGTGGAACGATTGTACAATGGCTTAGAACAATCTTTGAGGGTTGCATAAAACTGAACCACGCTCCGCCATCTTGAAGAATGGCTCGAAAAGTTATCATACCTGTCATCTGCACCCACAAGATTACAGACTTATTAGTTTAGCATCTTTTTTCTTAAAACTCTAGAGAAATTAATAGTTGGAGTGTGGTGGTAGCGTGCGCTGCCTACCACACCTACTCCCCGGCAAAGCAACATCAGAAATTTGGAAACAGTCTTTGTGCAGTAATTTGGCAAACACTCTGAGTGTATTTCTATCATTAAAAACTTCTCAGAGAAAACACTTTTGCCTTACAAATGCCGTACGGGGTCGGCGTAAAACACACATGTATGTATAGTGCCGCAAATTTGTAGGAACAAATTTAAAAGGAGCACGACGCAAATTGGAAGAGAAGCTCGGCCACAATTCTTTTCAGAGGTATATCACGCCTGTATTTATATTTTCTTTATTACTATATAAAATCGAATATTAATGAAGCACTATTCCCTTTAGCATAACATGCTTACGCCCAGGGCCGTAGAGAAAAAATTCGGGCCCGGGACTAAACAATTCACGGCCTCTATAAAAAAACCACTAATACATTTAATTAATTTGAATTAATGGTGTCTCATTCATGAATCTATTGATGGATTACATCAAAAAAAATGTTTGCCACATCAATTAAATGATTTTTGGACTAAGAGCTGAAAATAAAATTAACACAGAATATTTACTATTTATCCTATTTTATTGTAACGTAGAAATAAAATTCTCTTTTAACAGCCACATATTGTTTCAAATAATCCTATCTAGTTATTTGGTAACATTTTAATACATTTCTGATAAATTTAATGATGATTATAACTTTTAATAATTCAATTTGGAAGGTTCGGATATCAAAGAGTGGCTTTTCTTGCTTTTTTCGCTGCAACATTTTTATAATCATATCAAAATTTAACTGTCTTGCCAAAACGGATTCAACCCAAAGCGTGGCAAGTCCTAAACCTCGCTCTTTAGATGAACACGATCTATGAAAGTTTTTGATTCTTGAAAGGACGCTGAAGGAACGTTCTGCACTAGCTACAGTGACAGGTATAGTGCAAAAGATACGTAAAGCAACACAAATGTTGGGGAAAATTGTATACAGATATTGAACATAGACGACATTTAGCAATTCCAATGGTGACAGACCTTTATCAAAATTTGCTTCGTAAATGTGTTTCAAGTGAATTATTTCGCATTCTAAGCTTTGAAAAATGTCCGACTTGTATTTTTCGACAAATTTTGCTACGCTCGCCCGAACCGTAGTTTCATCCATGTCTTCAAATTGCCACAAAAAGGAAAACGTCTCGCTCAGTAATGCCAGTGATTACCGAATCAACAATCACCAGGAATGTATTGTTTTTAAAATCAGACTATGAATCATCCGTAATCATTTCATTTAAATTATCTTCAGAACGTCTGTTGGGTTTTCTCTTTCGAATGTCCGGAAACTTTGGCGAGATGTTCAATTGAATAGCAACTCTTTTGCATTCGTTTAAAATTGTTTCCCATTGGTACCTGATCAACTTCATATCAGCTAATAAGGCATTTAGATATCGGACCTCAACGTCTATTGTGCCGTCTCTAGCTTGGACGACCACATTTCTTTCATTAATGGTAGTCAGTATTTTGAGGACAGCATTCGAACTTGTTGATGTACCTGAAAATGCCGGTAACATCTCCGTATGCTTGCGCAGTCAAATGTGGCTTTTGTCTGAAAGATTATGAAGAGAGCTCGGTGAATTTTTTTTGAGGATGTCCCATAGACTGGGTCGAAAAAAAGTTGCTAATGTCCGCCCCTAAATTTAAAGATTATGCTGAGAGGGTTTCGTAAATTTTTTTTTTTAATTTTTTCTGATCCTTCGAAATACAGCCGAAAAGGTTTTTTCGTTGTAACTTGGTTATTTGACGTCCGATTTTTAAAATTGATATGTCATTATTTTGGTCTTGAAAAGCTTCACTTTTCCGTTTAATGAAGTCGTTTTCACATGATTAGGTCAGCTAACAAAGTTGGTTGCAATTCACGAAAGCCAAAAACCGTTCTTGAATTGTACAATTTGTTGCTTTCGAATTAAAATGGAGTTGGCGCAAAATGAACGTAGTCAACGTGACTAGCATCAGACGTAGCATCAACGATAATAGCAAAATACTTGGCTTTAATGCCTTGATCTAATATAGTTTCCCTTACGTGCTTTGCTTTGCACAAAATTCTATAAACTCGTTCTGAATTTCTGGGGAAAGATAGTGAACTTGTGAACGTTTGTGAGATCTTAGATGCCCAAAAAATGTCCATTGTTTCGTTCACCAAGATATATACTTTCGCTTTTGAAAGCTAGACCTCTTTTACCCAAAAATAAAATAGTGTTCCAAAATTCTATATAAAATTTCTTTCCACTTTTGAGATTCAGTGATTAGCTGTTCATTGATAAGTGCATCAATTGTAGCCTCCTTTTGAATATAACATTTAATGTGATCTTCAGTATTTTCGTCTGATGACAGTTTATCGTGTAGCTTCTTCCATACCTGGAACTTCGAATATCTATTGCGCATGACCTTTCAGCCTAATTTTGTATGTAGAGGCTATTGACGTATCTAAGTACCTCTTCAGGCTTTTTACTCTACATTACAGAAGGATTAAGAGTAACACCAGCTAGACGGGTAGTCTCTGCCTTGCCAGACCGACACATTCGCAGAGAATGTGAACCGGCGTTTCATCCTCTAGCTCACAGAAATGATAAATTTGAGTATGGATAGATTTAACTTACGCAGGTATAAACAGTTTGGCCTGCCTTTGCCGTGGACAGTCAATCCAGTGACGTCTGAATTGTTTTGTTTCCCAGTTACTAATGGTTTCCCTGGTATGCTTTTGTGAGTCCACAAAAGGGCTCTGGACCATAGACTATTTTTTATAGCACCCTGCTTTGCTAGGTAATCTGCATGTTCATTACCTTCACGCCCCTGATGTTCGGGAACCCATCCTAACAAAACCTTGTTTTTGGCTCCCAGGTCATTAGGGATTTTAATGCAGTAGTCTACTAGTTTAGATGTAACTGTGTAGGATTGCAAGGCACCTAGGACCGCCTGGCTGTCCGACATAATGTAAATGCTCTTCGAGAATGAGCCTCTCCGCAGACTTCTATTGTATGGATTTCTGTCTGAAATATGTTCGGTTAGCATCCCATTGGTATCGATTTCTTGAAGTTCGGCCCATTGATGCTAGCACCCGTTCTTCTGTCATCGAATTTCAATCCATCCTAGAATCAGACCTCTGAATAAGGGTCATTATAAGGATTCCCTGTTTCCCAGTGGGACATTACGTCCAGCAGTTGCAATGTGGAATTTCCTATGAATTTCAGCAACTAAAGTATCAGCGAAGCTGTAACTGTTAAGAATAGCAGCCACAATTACAGATAAGCCTGCTAGCCCATTGTCACATTTGTGACAGTGCCAATATTCTTGGGCGTAAGGAAAAGCTTGATCAATTCTACACGTTGCCGAATATACATCGAATCTCAGCATAGCCAGAACAGCTAATAAAAGCTTTCACGGTTATTTTTCACTGAAAAAGAAAACTCAACACTTCAGTGCCCATCTCGTGTTTTACAATTCGTGATCCAAGACCATTTTTTAACACACCATAGCTCGGTAGTTTTGAATCTGAAAAATTATATATTTGAACTACTAAAAATGCTTCCTCATAAGATTCATATTTGGTTTTTATACTCAGTTGAGCAGAGCTCACAGAGTATATTAACTTTGATTGGATAACGGTTGGTTGTACAGGTATAAAGGAATCGAGATAGATATAGAATTCCATATATCAAAATCATAAGTATCGAAAAAAAATTCGATTGAGCCATGTCCGTCCGTCCGTCCGTTAACACGACAACTTCAGTAAATTTTGAGGTATCTTGATGAAATTTGGTATGTAGGTTCCTGGGCACTCACCTCAGATCGCTATTTAAAATGAACGATATTGGAATATAACCACGCCCACTTTTTCGATATCGAAAATTTCGAAAAATCGAAAAAGTGTGATAATTCATTACCAAATACGGATTAAGCGATGGAACTTGGTAGGTGAGTTGAACTTATGACGCAGAATAGAAAACTAATAAAATTTTGGACAACGGGCGTGGCACCGCCCACTTTTAAAAGAAGGTAAGTTAGAAGTTTTGCAAGCTGTAATTTGGCAGTCGTTGAAGATATCATGATGAAATTTGGCAGGAACGTTAATCCTATTACTATATGTATGCTTAATAAAAATTAGCAAAATCGGAGAACGACCACGCCCACTTTTTAAAAAAAAATTTTATTTATTATGTCAACATAAAAGAAAATTTCAAAATGGGCCTGGATCCGCCCTTTTTCATTTAATTTGTCTAGGATATTTTTAATGCCATAAGTCGAACAAAAGTTTACCATTCCTTATGAAATTTGGTAGAGGCTTAGATTCTAGGACGATAACTGTTTTCTGTGAAAAACGGCGAAATAAGTTGAAGCCACGCCCAGTGTTTATACCCGGTCGACCGTCTGTCCTTTCGCTCGGCCGTTAACACGATAACTTGAGCAAAAATCTATATATCTTTACTAAACTCAGTTCACGTACTTATCTGAACTCACTTTGTATTGGTGTAAAAAATGGCCGAAATCCGACTATGATCACGCCCACTTTTTCGATATCCAAAATTACGAAAAATGAAAAAAATGCCATAATTATATACCAAATACGAAAAAGGGATGAAATATGGTAATTGTATTGGTCTATTGACGCAAAATATAACTTTAGAAAAAAACTTTGTAAAATGGGTGTGACACCTACCATATTAAGTAGAATGAAATGAAAAAGTTCTGCAGGGCGAAATCAAAAGCCCTTGGAATTTTGGAAGGAATACTGTTCGTGGTAGTACATATATAAATAAATTAGCGGTGCCCGACAGATGATGTTCTGGATCACCCTGGTCCACATTTTGGTCGATATCTCGAAAACGCCTTCACATATACACTCCCTTTTAAAACACTCATTAATACCTTTAATGTGATACCCATATCGTACAAACACATTCTAGAGTCACCCCTGGTCCACGTTTATGACGATATCTCGAAAAGACGTCCACTTATAGAACTAAGGCCCACTCCCATTTAAAATACTCATTAACACCTTTCATTTGATACCCATATCGTACAAACAAATTCTAGAGTCACATCTGGTCCACCTTTTTGGCGATATCCCTAAATGGCGTCCATCTATAGAACTATGGCCCCCTCCCTCTTAAAATACTCTTGAATACCTTCCATTTGATACACATGTCATACAAACACATTCCAGGGTTACCCTAGGTTCTTTTTACTACATGGTGATTTTCCCTTATTTTGTCTCCACAGCTCTCAACTGAGTATGTAATGTTCGGTTACACCCGAACTTAGCGTTCCTTACTTGATTTTATTTAGTTTGCAAAAAGGTTGATAGTTTTAAATTAGTCATTGTATGAAAATGGTTTTCGATCTGTGTTGGTGTTATATGATACCGGCCCGTCTTCGAACAGCTTATTTTATTTAAACTCTTTTAAAAATGTCACACGCCTTCAAAATCATTACTTTACATAACCCACTATCTTAACCAAATATTCCTCCTCCCTCTATTTTAAAGTACCGAGTAAAATATTTGTATTCTATAATACACAATTTATTTTTCATTCTTTTGCTCATAGGCATCGCATTGTGTGTTTCCTATCCATAATAGAAGAAAAAATCAAGGCCTCAGCTTCCGGATGCGGAATTTGATGGATGAAAAAATTGACAATTTTACAAATTTGGTATACGAACGACCATCTTATTATATGGTGGTAACTCTATTTTTGGTATATAAAGAATAAACGAGCTTCCATAGCTAACGAGTGCTGAGCTTTTACTGAACGAGAGGTAGGTGGATGTTAAAAGCTTGCCGCCTTTGACGACAGGACATTCACGTGTGCTTTTATTGCTGAGTTTATTGTAGAATGTTTTCGGACATAGTTCACAATCGTTGTATTTATGTAAATTTGAATATAAATAGCTTAGTACAAAAATTTACGAAGACCCAGCAGTTAAATTATTAGGGACATATCACAAAACGTTTCACCTAAACGAGGTAATTTTATTTAGAAGTTTATTTAAACTCAACAATGTATTAAGTGTAAGCTTAATGTCTGGAATTGGTTTACTCTATGTGATGGGTGTAAAGGAAATGAAAGGCAGGGAAAAAGGAAAAAACACGGGCAGTAGAAAGGAGAGATGAGAAACCTAAATTGAAATCGAAAACGGGCGGCGTGTTACCGATTTTTTATCCAGATGTTAGCGGTTTGTTATTGATAACAACCGTTACCAATGAGTTATGCCATTGTTATCGATGGATGTCATACATTTCTTTCTTATCGTTTTATTATCGCAAACTAATGTTATCAATGAGTTTTTCGATTTGTTATTGAAAAGTTATCGGTTTATTATCAAAGTGCTACCGGTTTTTTAACGAATAGTAATCGTATTGTTATCATTGGGCTATAAGTTTGTTTTGTCGTTTTACCGATTTGTTATCGACGATTTAATAGGCTGGTATCCATCAAAAACCTTATCGGCTAGTTATCAGATTGTTATCGACGGGTTTTAATCAATTTCATTACAGCGAAATATGGATTTGTTATCCATTTATTATCGGTTAGTTATCGAAATGACATTGAGGACTTATCGATTTGTTTTCGCAGTTTCATGATTTGTGTGAATGTGCCCTACTCGAGTCAGCAGACACTTGAGCTGCGTGCTAAAAATTTATTCTGATAGCGGAATGCTCCGTACACTGTGGTTGATACAGTATTTCATTCCGCTAGATATACGATTAATTTTATCCAAAGCGTACTTAATACCTATGCTTCTTTATGGCTGTGAGATTTTTTCTAGCTGTGACTATGCGAGCAAAAAGAAGTTAAATGTTGCTTAAAATAACATTGCCAGATATCTACGAGTATGTGGGCTGAATAGGCTTGATCACGTTTCCTATTTCTCTGAAAAGTTGCTAGACATATCTTTTGGCAACCTTCTAAAGGTTAGAACTCTTACTACCTTACATAAGATAATTTACATCAAAGAACCTCATTACCTATTTCGAAGGCTCCAATTTATTCATTCAACAAGGTCAATGCTTCTCGCGCATGTTAAATACCGTTCTTTCGTCAAAATAGGCCAGGTCTTTATCCGCTTTTGATCGGATCTATATATAATACAAGTTTTCATTTGTATTTTTCAAAGTAGGCGTGAATTAAATCTGATTTTGACCATTTTCAATACCAATATCGTCGACGATGCTATAAATGCTGCTAACTCCATCCACCAAAATTTCAAAGTAGAACGAAATAGCTCTACTGCATGACAAATTAAAATGTATTGAAATTCTATGGAGCTAGCTGCTTTTTCGCCGTGGTTTGATGGTAGCGTGCTCCGGCTACCACAGCGACTATCCTGGATTCACGTCCCGAGCAAAGCAACATCAAAATTTTAGAAACAAGTTTTTCAATAAGAGGAAAATTTTTCTAAGCGTGGTCGACTCCCTCTGCCATGAGAGTTTATTAGTGAAAACTCGTCTGCCTTGCAGATACCTGGAAGTCCGTTTCCACCTCCTCTGCTGACAGCGTCTTATGGGTATTTTTACGGCTAGCAGCATCGTTCAACTGTTTGTATGCCATCAGCACCGCCGCCTCTACGTCTATACGCTCTTCATTTGATGCTAGTTCCAGGTTATCGGGGTCCCTTTATGCCTAACCTGCTCTAAGCGTATTGGGGTTATTGTAAATTTTTTCCAAGGAACAAAGTGAACATTGTGAATAAGATGCCTGTCCCTGCATCTCTAAGAATGGTTAGAGGAAATACCAATATACTAAGTGACGAAGCAAAGTTTTTCAAACAAACACCCAAGTAAATGGCAACAGGAGCCAGATTTAAAAATTAAGCTAGAACTGTAGTTAATAAAATCAAAGTGGTCAATAATATCGCCGAAAATGTTATTTAACTTATTCAAGATTTTAACAAAGTCATAACAAATGATGAGGAGGAGAAACAGTTGTTGCTGCAGATTGTAGATGCCAATCAAAAACAAGTTCCCACTGAACCAACAAAAAAGGTCGTTTTAGAAAGCCTACAGATACCGTCTACTTCCAAAGGCAATATATAAATATTTCATTTTGATAAGTTGTATTCGCTATAAAATATACTTATTTTTAAAAAAGTATTTAATTTAAAATAACCAAATAAATTTAGGGTTTTGTATACTAACTTATCTATTTCTGTTTTTTTTTTTCAGAAATTGTAGAAAAATTTATGTCTCCATTTTTTAAACAGCATTGAGCACTGCCTTCTAAATGACCCAGGACTTTGCAATTTTGTTTTTACTATAATATTTTGAACCACCCTAGTATATATAAACATATAAGCAAATAATAAATATTCTCTTTGTAACAGAATAACAAACAATTTAGCAAATAATATACTTAATTATATTGACTTCGTTATTTTGGTAGAGCGAAAATTGTTCCTTCACCGATATAGTGTTAATGAGTATTTTAAAAGGGAGTGGGCCTTAGTTCTATAGGTGGACGCCTTTTCGAGATATTGACCAAAATGTGGACCAGAGTGACCCAGGACATCATCTGTCGGGTACCGCTAATTTATTTGTATATGTAATACCACCAACAGTATTCCTGCCATTTTCTTTCACTTAATATGGTAGGTGTCACACCCATTTTACAAAGTTTTTTTCTAAAGTTATATTTTGCGTCAATAAACCAATCCAATTACCATGTTTCATCCCTTTTTTCGTATTTGGTATAGAATTATGGCATTTTTTCATTTTTCGTAATTTTCGATATCGAAAAAGTGGGTGTGGTCATAGTCGGATTTCAGAGTGAGTTCAGATAAGTACGTGAACTGAGTTTAGTAAAGATATATCGATTTTTGCTCAAGTTATCGTGTTAACGGCCGAGCGGAAGGCCAACGGTCGACTGTGTATAAAAACTGGTCGTGGCTTCAACCGATTTCGCCCTTTTTCACAGAAATAAGATATCGTCCCAAAATCTAAGCCCCTACCAAATTTCACAAGGATTGGTAAATGTTTGTTCGACTTATGGTATTAAAAGTATCCTAGACAAATTAAATGAAAAAGGGCGGAGCCACGCCCATTTTAAAATTTTCTTTTATTTTTGCATTTTGTTGCACCATATCATTACTGGAGTTGAATGTTGACATAATTTACTTATATACTGCAAAATTATTAAATTTTTTGTTAAATTTTGACTTAAAAAAATTTTTTTTTAAAATTGAGCGTGATCGTTCTCCGATTTTGCTAATTTGTATTAAGCATACATATAGTAATAGGTGTAACGTTCCTGCCAAATTTCATCATGATATCTTCAACGACTCCCAAATTACAGCTTGCAAAAGTTTAAATTACCTTCTTTTAAAAGTGGGCGGGCCCCGCCCATTGTCCAAAATTTTACTAATTTTCTATTCTGCATCATAAGTTCAACCCCCTACCAAGTTTCATCGCTTTATCCGTCTTTGGCAATGAATTATCGCATTTTTTCGATTTTTCGAAATTTTCGATATCGCGTGGCACCGCACACTTTTAAAAGAAGGTAATTTAAAAGTTTTGCAATCTGTAATTTGGCAGTCGTTGAAGATATCATGATGAAATTTGGCAGGTACGTTACTACTATCCGATGTGCTAAATAAAAATTAGCAAAATGGGATGAAGAACACGCCCACTTTTTAAAAACAATTTTTTAAAAGTCAAATTTTAACAAAAAATTGAATATTTTTACAGTATATAAGTAAATTATGTCAACATTCAACTCCCGTAATGATATGGTGCAACAGAATACAAAAATAAAAGAAAATTTCAAAATGGGCGTGGCTCCGCTCTTTTTCATTTAATTCGTTTAGAATACTTTTAATGCCGTAAGTCGAACAAAAATTTACCAATCCTTGTGAAATTTGGTAGGGGAATAGATTCTATGACGGTTACTGCTTTCTGTGAAAAAGGGCGAAATCTGTTGAAGCCACGACCATTTTTTATACACAGTCGACCGTCTGCCCTTCTGCTCGGCCGTTAACACGATAACTTGAGCAAAAACCGGTATATCTTTACTAAACTTAGTCCACGTACTTATCTGAACTCACTTTATCTTGGTATAAAAAATGGCCCAAATCCGACTATAACCACGCCCACTTTTTCGATATCGGAAATTACGAAAATGAAAAAATGCCATAATTCTATACCAAATACGAAAAAAGGGATGAAACATGGTAATTGGATTGGTTTATTGACGCAAAATATAACTTTGGAAAAAAACTTTGTAAAATGGGTGTGACACCTACCATATTAAGTGAAAGAAAATGAAAAAGTTCTGCAGGGCGAAATCAAAATCCCTTGGAATCTTGGCAGGAATACTGTTCGTGGTATTACATATACAAATAAATTAGCGGTACCCGACAGATGATGTCCTGGGTCACTCTGGTCCACATTTTGGTCAATATCTCGAAAAGGCGTCCACCTATAGAACTAAGTCCCACTCCCTTTTAAAATACTCATTAACACCTTTCATTTGATACCCATATCGTAGAAGCACATTCTAGAGTCACCTTTGGCCCACCTTTATCGCGATATCTCGAAATGGCGTCCACCTGTAGAACTATGGCCCATTCCCTTTTAAAATACTCTTTAATACCTTCCCTTTTAAACCCATGTCATACAAACACATTCCAGGGTTACCCTAGGTTTATTTTCCTACGTGGTTATTTTCCCTTATTTTGTCTCCAAAGCTGTCAGCTGAGTGTGTAATGTTCGGTTACACCCGAACTTAGCCTCCCTTACTTGTTTTTATTTACCTTTGTTCGTTGAAGCATTGGCAAAGGGTTGTTTGCAGGAATCACTGTGGAGATTAGTTTCATAAAATCGTTGAATTTTGTTGGTTAACATTTCCCGTTTCGAATACAAACTATCTTCCTTATCAGGGTACATGATCTTAAAATCAAGTTTTATTTGTAATGTGTAATTTTTTTAAATCAAATATAAAACATTTTAAAATGCAAAATGCATGTCTATTTTAAAAATTCCATTTTTAATTTAAAGATGATTTGTTTTATTTTGAAAATTTTCATTTTTAAAACGAGAATGACCTCGTTTAGAACGTGCATGAGAAGAATTCAAATTTTATTTTTGATTTTAAAACGCGATTTTTCTCTGAGTGTAGCACTTAAGCCCCTTGCTGCTTCTAGATCTGACAGCTGTATCACTCCTAATAGCTGGAGTCTTAGCCTGGCAAGTGCAGGGCACGAGCACAGAACGTGCTCGATCGTTTCCGCCTCCAACCAGCACTTCCTACATCTGCTATCACTGACCAAGCCTAATTTAAAGGCATATGACGCCAGAAGGCAGTGTCCAGTCAGAATACCCGTCACACATAATCTTCGGCACTATACAGCCCCGCGCTTGAACCCACGCCTTTCCTGCTTGGTCGATCATGTGCACCCGTCGCCTTCGCTTAATCTCACCCAGTCTAATTGGGACGTCTATGGAGCAAGCTTCAATGGATGCGCCCTTTTTAGCTAGTTCGTCCGCTTTTTCATTCCCATCTATTCCCATATGCCCTGGGACCCAATATAGATGTATGCATCTCCCTGTCCCGATTCTATTCAGAGACTGCTTACACTCTAACACGCTTTTAGATGCTGTGCTATGCGAGATTGTTGCCTTAATTGCTGCTTGACTGTAAATATAAAAGTTAACACGATTGCAGCTTAAGCTATTCTCTTCCAGGGTTTCTACTGCTTTGGTTACGGCTAAAATTTCCGCTTAGAAAGCGCTACAGTAATCCGGCAGCCTGTAGGATCTGCCTATTTCCGGATCAGCACGATATACCGCAGACCCTCCACTACTTTGGAACCATCTGTGTACACATGTATCGCCTCGTCCGCCATTTGCGCACCCTTGCGCCAACCGTCCACCTCTATTGTGGTCTTAAGATCTCCCTTGAAGCCCAAATAGGGAATCAGGTAGTCTGTTCGTCTTGTGGTTGATGACGCTATACTACTATGGCCATATGGTCGGCGCTCAAGCTGCCCCGAGGCACCGAGCCTGGTTGTAGTTGTTAATACTATGTTCTTTGCTATCACGTCTACAGGTGGAATGTGCAGAATGGCATACAGTGCAGCCGTCGGGGTTGGTTTTAGGGCTCCCGTAATGCTAAGCATCGATAGTCTGCATACCCCCTCTAATTTTTTGAGATATCTTGTTTTTTGGCTGGCTTTGCACCAAACAAGAACTCCATAGTGTAGATTAGGGCTTACGATCGCTGTAAAAACCCAATGAGAAAGAGATGGCGATAAGCCCCACGTACACCTCAGCATTCTTTTACATGCATAGAGTGCCGTTGAGGCCTTCTTAACGCTCTCCTCCACGTTGAGCTTCCATTAAAACTTACTGTCTAGGATTATTCCTAGATCCCAATTTGAGAACTTGTACCCCTTTGTAAACAAGACCATATCCGTCTTCTCCGCATTGACTTTCAACCCGACATTAGATGCCCAGGTATGAATATCCCGAAGCGCCCGATCCACAATCCCCATTGTGATATAATCTTCCTGCAATTTAACATGCAGCCGATCCATCTGATTTAGCCGGGATTTAATGTAATTAAGACCATCCATAATCGCCCATTTTGAAACATTATTGAAAGCCCCGGCAATGTCCAAGAAGACTTCTAGACTCCTTATATTCCAGGGATTTCTCTATGCTAATTACCACCCTATGCAATGCGGTATCTACCGACTTGCCTTTGGTGTACGCATGCTGTGTTGTGGAGAGCAGCTTTTCATCCACGTTGGACTTTAGGTACACATCTTTCAACTTCTCAAAGGTTTTGAGCAGAAATGATGTCAAGATAATGGGTCTATAGTCTTTGGGATACACGTGACCGATCTTCCCCACCTTTAGTAGGAAAGCTACACGAGCAGTTCTCCAAGAGTGCGGTTTGCACCCATCGAATGTTATTTTAAGCCATTCCACGACCGCTATACTTGAAACTTGTGGCATGGCCGGGAATATTCCGTCTGGGCCCGGCGATTTAAACTTAGAAAACGTTTTCACTGCCCATTCGGTCTTGGTTTCGGTCACCAAGCCCGGCACTACCCGCTCCGTGATCGAAGTGTGAGTGATGTCTGCTGGCTCTTCTAAACCGTCTCCCGATGGGAAATGTTTGTCGAGAAGCACCTCAAGGGATTCCTCACTATTACGTGACGCCTCTCTCGTTCGTATCTGCTCCTTCCCACGCATTGTGGTGCGCATTTGCATCTGCGCCTATGACCAACCGCCATTTGCGCCCTTCCTCCTGTAGTAACCTTTTGCACTCCATCGGTGGAACCTCCGCAGCTTGGGCCATGTAGTAGGACACCAGGATAAATGCCTTCTTATTCCTTTGCTCAACGGCCACCACTACGAGGTCCTCAGTAGTGTAATTAGGCAGCATATATGAATGCAGCTGTTTCCTTACCATTACTGCAGCTCGCACCCGTCCTTCCGTTTGCGCGTAGTAAAAACCAAACCCGCAAGCGCTAAGTCCAGAAACCTTTCCTCCCGATGAGAGCTACGTCTCCTGGATCAACGCCACGTCAAACGAACCCTCCTCCAGGGTTAGGAGGAGTTCGCTCGACGCCACTTTACTGTGTTGGAGGTTTATCTGTAGGACTCGCAGAACCATTGGGCTGTTTGTTCCCCTCCAGAACCTTCGCCGTGACGTCATCGTCCTCCCCTTGCTCTTTTGCTTTAGAATATTCGAGGCCCCCTTTAGCCTCTCGTAACTGTTGTGCCGGGTGTTCCTCTGTGCGAGTCACATCACCATTTGGCGGTTGGTTCTCTGCTAACAACTTCGTGGTGACGTCGGGGACCTCCAACTGTCGTTTTTCCCTTAGGCTTTTGAGGTCCTTTTCGACTTCGCCCACCTCTAGCGTGTTAGGATTTTAATCCTCGGGACTTCATTTCCTGAGTCACATGTAAATTTTGCCAGTGCAAAAGGACATTTTGCCAAGCTGCGTGTACAAAATATCCTCTGCCTGCTTGTTTATTTGGAAGATGTACCTTCCAATCCTGTGTCGGTATGTTCGGATTCTCATTCTGCAGAAGCCGCAGTGTATCCTCCGACTTCATTACGTATTGTATCCATACCTTAACTTTTGGTACCGTGGTGATTTGCGCTTTATTAACCACCTCAAACCGCGCGTTCGTGTCTTGCCTTTGGAGGTTTGGAACCAGTTCCTCCAGCCACCGCAAGCTCGCGATGTTGTCGCACGCTATCATCTTCACACCATTATACCATCCCCCCGAATCAAAGGTTGGAAAGACTCGTCACTTTCGTCGCCAAGCTTTGCGGGAAAAAATTCAAATGGGAGTGTAGAAAATGAATTTTTAAAGACGTATTTACTCCTGAAAGAAAATAAAAAAGTATATTAGATAAATACATAAGTGACACATTAGTATATAATGTTCTTAGGCTGGATTTGTCCTTTAATTCAGAACAAATTTTTTGTTTATATTTTTCTCGTTCTTGTTTGTTCGGAACTGGACGATGAATTCAGCTTTAGGGCAATATATTCTCATGTAAATTTAAAAATTTTTATACAAATTTTTGTTTATCGGGCAGATAGGTTTTAAAGTTAACTGAGAAAACGGTCTTAAATATGTTTTTTTATTTACCCATTCCGCATAGTTTTTGATTTAGTCGTTCACTATTATCTCGTAGTTAGGACTTTTGTGTTTGTCTAAAAAAGAAGTAACGACCTTTTCAAAAGAATCCCTCGCTGCTGCCTCCACTGATGTCAATAGTTCTTTGAAATGGTTATTGGTCATCATTTTCCTTATTTGCGGTCCCACAAAAATCCCTTCCTTTATTCTTGCTTCTGAAATCTCTGGAAATTGTCTTCAAATGATGAAAAGCTTCGCCTTTTCGTCGAAAGCCTTGACAAAGTTTTTGATAAGGCCGAGCTTGATGTGGAGCGGAGGTAGAATTATTTTTTCCTTCTTTATAAGTGGGGAGTATTTTATGTTATCCACCCCAACTTGGAACTCGATTCGTTCTGGCCAATCCTTTATGATGCAGTCGTCTTGATGAGCTCGGCTTTCCCATTTGCATAGAAAGCAACAGTATTTTGTGTATCCACTTTGTAGACCACATAGCATTCTAACGACTTTAAGATCGGCACATATTTTCCAATCATGTTCTTCGTATTTGATTAATATGAGCAATTTTTGCATTATCTCACACGTTTCCTTCGTATTTACTGCATGCGCGCTCGGGATAGATGGCTTTTGGTTGCCAATATGCAATAATACGACCTTCAAACTTAATTTATTGCCGTCTATGAACAATCGCCACTCTTTTGAATCATGTGGTTCACCAAACTGTTTGAATAGACCAGCAATGTTTTTGCAGTAACAAACACTGTCCTCCTTCGTATAGTACTTGGAAAATTGTTCGTCACGAGTCCTATAATATGTTACCTTAACATCGGATGAAGCAAATTTAAATTGTTGCATACGAGAGGCATGTAGTTCGGCCTTTGACAATTCCAAATCCCTTATCCAATCATTGAGTTGCGCTTGTGGCAAAGAGGTTCTTTCCTTTTCCTTTTGAAATCCAGTACAACATGATGCCACGTAATCAGATACTGCTGTTGACAATGAAACTGGAGCCGGGACTAAAGTTAAATTTGATTGTGACAATGTAGCTTCCGTTGAATTTAGTTCTTGTAATGACACTGTAGATACGCTCGCATAGGTTACTTTTCTTGACTATCCAACCCCATGTACTTTTGTAGTACAAATATAGCAGTCCGTTGAATGGCAAGTTGGTTCCCTCCACTTCATTGGTGTAATAAATTTCATATGTCGCCTAAATAGATAGTTTCAGAAATTAGTCAGCTATGCTTTAAAATGGAGCAAATTCCAAATTTTTACAACGCACCTTTTTGTTCCGGTTTCCGAAAAAAACAATTCCACTCGACATGTGGTGCACACAGTATTCGGTGTCCATGGTTTTTGGGCTCAATTCCAAAATACTTATAGTATGTAACTTTCAAAGGATTTGAAAACACACGTCGCATCCTTTTAACGATAAATTGGCCGCAGATGAAACAGAACATATCTGGATCATTTGTACACCCAAACTCTCGCGCCCTTTTATTCATATTATATTTTTAAGTAAATGACGGGTTATAAACTGCAATTATAAACTGAACAGTATCCGGCGAGCCATGCAGATATTATGAAGGAACAAGGCGCATGTACTCTTATTTATACTTAGATCAAGTAAAAATTCAAGCCTACCTAGACAAAAAGGTTCCTTAGTTCTACAAAGAAAACACTACTTGCCTTAAAAATATGCTCTTGCTTGAAATGTACCTGGGTTTGAGAAAACGAAACTAACATTTTTTTGTATCTAATAACCCTTCGAAACTACCTGCTAAATAACTGATATACGAAGTATTAAATGGATATATTTACTTGAATGCTTATAACTTTTGTATTAGTCCATCAATTTTGTTCATTAAAAGCTTTTTTTTTTTTGTAATAAAACAGAGCTTAGAGAGCAAAAAAAAAAATTGCAAAAAATAGAAAGTTTTCGAGATCCTTCCTCGCAAAGTACAAATTTTTTTATATTCTTACAAAAAAAATTGAAAAAATCCGTAATGATTGTTCGTTATCTTTGAATCTGCAGGGACCAGCAAAAAGTGTTCTATTCACAGTTTATAGGAAAGCTTCCGTTTTGGAATTGCTCAATTCGTTCTGAGATATATATGATTAAGTGGACCCAAATTTTTTTTTTTTTTTTGGAAAAAATGGTAATTCGCAAACATCTCAAAAACGGTACCATAGACTTAAAAATAACCTTGGTTTTCGGAATCAGGGGGTGATTTTACATAGGAGTTTCATAATGGCGTCTCTGATGCATTTTGGCTGTAAACCAGTGTAATTAGAATTTGTGAAACTACATGCGGTTTAGCGCATATATGACCGCCAGAGTCGCTAAATAATATTTGTATAATTTAGTGCTTTATTAATTAGAAATTTACTTTCAAATCATTAATGCTAAATTACTAAGAATCACCCGCGTATTATTTGGAAACTTGAAGCAATCGCAACAACAACAGGTGCTGCAATTTTAGCGACGCATAGAGTCCACAATCGAAGCAAAATCCGCCGTACCATGTTCTTTTCTGTGGTTGTTCATTAAAAATACAAACAGTATATCACATAGTCTTTCTCAATTGAATAACACAAACTGTGCAAATATAAGTTATACCATATGATGGTATTTCAATATAAACAAAATCACCCTTATCGCGAAGTTCACGCGAAAAAGTGTTCGCCTTCACTTCTTTTTTTCGGGTGAACTTTTTCCGCCTATCGGCAAATTTCGGGCGAAAAAAAGTTCACTTCAAACAGCTGATGCTCTATTGCGAATTGGCAGTGAACAAATAATTTACTTACAATTGTGTAAATTTTGTAACCAAGCATATATTTCCTTAAAATACAACAAAAATAGAAATAAAAAATTTATAAAATAATGTTTAGTATTGCACTTAGGTTGGTATTGATTGAGCGTGAGGAGAATATACATGAATGAGAAAGCGGTTCGGAGGCAATTAAGGGACAGTTGGAGCTAAATGATTCACTGTAAACTAACAATTACTATTTGCAGCACATTTGAATAAGTTAATTTTTTTCAATTAGTTTTCGCCAATATTACAGGCTAAACAAGTCGGCATTCTAATATTTGTCAGTTATTCTTACCACTCCTTGCCACCATTGAAGCAAAAATTTGGAGTTCCACCAATTGTAAAATTGTGTACATGTCTTCGTTTTTTCGCATAGGGAAAAGGCGTCGGAAAGGACCATAAAGTGGGTCTTTAACAATCTTGTTTCAGTGAGGTGCTCAACATTTTGGAACCGTTGCCTTGTCCACAATGGATAACTTGGCCGACTGATACGTTGTCATAAAAAATAGAATTTACAGCAATACAGGAATTTCACTTTTTCCACTCAGCTTCCAATTGTGCATTACTTATTGATTTATTTCTGTTGAAATTCTATTTCATGTGGCAACTCTGTTTTTCATTTGCAACTTGTAATCGCATTTTTTGCTTTGCGAATTCTTTCTTTGTATTCGCCATTTTAACTTACGAATAATTCTTTTCTATCTGTGTGTATCTAACCGACGTTGAAGTAAGTCGAAATAAAACATTCTTTATTGTTCAGAAGAGCGGCTGTTTTTATTTTAAATTAGAGGACCTCCAACAGGTTATGGGCCCAGCCCCTACATAAAGTGCTAAGAAAAATGAACAATTCCTCGTTTTTTAATGTTGAGAAGTTGGATGAGTCCAACTATGACGCATGGTGCGTTCAAGTAAAAAGTATACTTGTATACAAGGAGCTCTGGGATGTGGTGTCAGGTGCACTTATGCAGCCAGCTACAGAAGCCGAAGACGCTGAACAAAAAGCATGGAAATCGAGTGATGAGAAGGCCATGGCAACAATTGTGTTAAGCCTAACGCCAATACAAATTGCCTACGTGAAAAAATGCAAAACAGCAAAAGAAGCATGGAGTGTGTTGCAGGATATACATCGACCAAAAGGCCCTGCGCGAAAGGTGTCTTTATTTAAGCAGCTACTGGATATGCGCATGGCAGAAAGTGATAAGGTACAACAATATCTAAGCAATTTTTCGAGTATAGTTGAGAAGCTAGCAGAAATTGGTATAGATCTGCAGGAGGAGTTATTTGTAATAATGCTCCTAGCTAGTCTTCCGAACTCTTTCGAAAATTTAGTTGTCTCGTTAGAGTCACGCGATGAGCTTCCAAAGCTGAGTTTGTTAAAAATTAAATTGCTTGAGGAAGAGCAACGTCGAAAAATGAGTGTGTCGCCTATTGCAGAAAGTAGCGTGCAAGTTTTCATGGCACATGAAAAGGGTAAAAGCAGTGGCAGCAAGTCGTCGCAGCGAAGTAAATGTTCTAGAAATCGATCGAACTTAAAATGTTTTAGTTGTGGACGCACGGGTCATTTTGCTGCACAATGCAACAAAAGCAACAAAAACCAGGAACAGACAGATAAAACAAACGAGAAACCAAAAGCATTTACTCTGTTCTCAGCGTTTGAGTCAAACAACTTGCAGTCGAACGTATGGTGTATCGATAGCGGAGCCACGTCGCATATGTGTTGTGACAGAAACATGTTCGATGAGTTGAATGAATACAATGAAAACATTTTGTTAGCTGGTAACAAATGTATAGAAGCAATGGGAAAGGGAACAGTTCGACTAAAAGCAGAAGGGAAAGAAATCCAGCTGATTGATGTACTTTATGTTCCTGTATTGCAATGCAATTTTATTTCAGTATCGAAAGCAGTGAAAAATAACCTTTGTGTTAAATTTGCAAAAGATTTTGTCACGGTATATGAAAACAACGGCAGCGTAATATTGCGTGGAAACAAAGTTGGTGGTATGTTTTTGTTCACAGAAAATAAGAAAATGTTATTCTTTGCAGGCCAGCAGAATGAAGCAATGAAGTGGCATGCACGGTATGGTCATTTGAACTATGACAGCATGCGTATGCTTGTAAACAAAAATTTAGTGAACGGGCTTCAAGTAAATGTGCCAAAATCTATTCAGTGTGTTGTATGTATGCAGAGTAAATGTGTAACAAAACCATTTACATCAAGTTCAAATCGAGCAAGCGAATTACTTGAACTAGTACATACAGATGTATTTGGGCCAGTAAAAACATCGGCTGGTGGTTCGAAATACGTATTGACATTTGTAGATGACAAATCAAGATATGGTTTTGTTTATTTAATGAAGCACAAAAGCGAAGTTTTCAGTAAATTTAAAGAATTCAAGGTTTTCGCTGAACGTCAAACTGGGTGTCTAATTAAAGCTATTAGAAGTGACAATGGCACTGAATACACAAATAATTTGTTTCAGGAGTATGTAAAAGATTGTGGCATTTTGCATCAGTTCACGGTACCCTACACCCCGCAGCAGAATGGTGTAGCTGAACGCTATAACCGGACATTGGTAGAGATGGCACGGAGCATGCTAATTGGTGCGAATTTGAGTGATACATTATGGGCAGAAGCTGTAAATACTGCAGCCTACTTGCGAAATAGGTCACCAACAAAAGCAGTCGATGAAATGACGCCTTATGAGGCATGGTATAAAAGAAAACCAGTTGTGTCACATCTAAGAACATTTGGATCAGTGGCTTACGCCTTAGATAAAAAACCTAAAAGTAAATTTAATGCTAAGGGAAAAGCGTATGTAATGGTTGGTTACGGTAGTGCTACCAAGGGCTATCGCTTGTATGATTCTGCCACAAGAGGAATTATTTTAAGACGTGATGTATCATTTATAGAACCAACTATTCCGAAAGAAAATCTAAACGTTGATTTATATATTTTAAAGTCAAATCAAGATAAGCCAGAAGGTGAATGTGTAAGCACTGAAGACAAGCTAAAGAGTGAGTGGGTTAGCACTGAAGACAAGCCAGAAAGTGAATGTGTTAGCACTGAAGACAAGCTAGATAATGAACGTGTTAGTGCTGAAGATGACCCAGAGAGTGATTATAAATCTGCAAAAGAAGAAAGTGATGAAGAGCCTGCTACTAAACAAGTAGGACCTGGTCGGCCTAAGTTGGTGCGGTCAGGGAAACCAGGAAGGCCAAAGAAAGAATACCATTATGCAAATTTTCTCAATGATGTTGATATTCCGAATACAGTGGGTGAAGCCATGTCTAGTGACCATGCAAGTGAGTGGCGTAAAGCAATGTGTGCTGAATATCAAGCTCTTTTAGACAACGATACATGGGAGCTAGTAGATTTACCAAAAAATCAGAAAGTCATAAAGTGCAAATGGGTATTTTCGATCAAGAAAAACAAGAACGGTGAAATTGATCGATTTAAGGCAAGGCTAGTAGCCAAAGGGTGCAGCCAAGTATATGGGGTGAACTATACCGATACGTTTTCACCTGTGGTGCGGTATTCTACGATCCGTACAATTTTCGCGTTAGCTGCAGAGTACCAGCTATACCTACACCATGTTGACGTTTCATCTGCGTTTTTAAATGGTATCATAGATGACGAAATATATATGGTGCAGCCTGAAACATTTACAAACAGCGAGTATCCCAATAAAGTCTTAAAGTTAAAGAAAGCTTTATATGGTTTGAAACAGGCAGGACGTCAATGGAATATGAGGTTGCATGACATTTTAATTAATATTGGTTTTAAACAATGTGTAACAGAGCCTTGCGTATATACGAAGCATCACGACGGGCACATCAATTTGTTAGCAGTGTATGTAGATGATTTGCTAATAGCCAGCTCAAACAAGAAAGAGATGAGCTCTATTAAACACGAAATTTCGAAAAGACTGCAAGTGGTAGATAAGGGTCCTGTTCAATTATTTCTTAGTATGGAAGTCGAAAGAGAAGGTGAAAGGGGCGCAATAGCTATACGACAAAAAGGGCAAATCAAAGAATTGCTGCAACAACATGACATGTTAGACTGTCGTCCTATAGCAACACCACTTGATCCTAAGCAACAAATATTATGCGCTGATTCTAGTTGCAAGCGCGTTGGCAAACAAGAGTACCAGTCGCTGATAGGCTCGTTGTTGTATCTGGCGTTGTGCACAAGGCCAGATATTATACATACAGTGTGCAAGCTTGCGCAGCATAATAATGAGCCACATAGCGAACACTTGGCAGCGGCAAAAAGGGTGTTAAGATATTTATGTTCTACGATTGATTTATCGCTCACGTACAGTAAGAAGGGAACGCCGATACAATGCTATGCTGATGCTGATTGGGGTGGAGAGTCACTCGAGCGCAAATCGTTCACTGGCTATGTATTTCTTTTAGCCGGTGGTGCGGTGTCTTGGGAGTCGAAGAAGCAATCAACAGTGGCCTTGAGCAGCACCGAAGCGGAATACATATCGTTGTCAACTGCCGCAAAAGAGGTTATGTTCATAAAACAATTTTTGGACGAAATAAATGTACATAGGCCTGACAAAATTGTTGTAAATGGTGATAATTTAAGCTCATTACATCTTATCAAAAATGCTGTATACCATACAAGATGTAAGCACATAGAAATTAAATATCATCATATAAGAGATATGTATCAGAAAAATTTAATTGAATTACAATATTGTTCAAGCTCAGATAATATTGCAGATGTATTTACGAAAAATCTAAGCAAGTTAAATCATAACAAGTTTGTAAAATTGTTAGGTTTAATCTAGTACATGTAAAATAACTTCAAAGTTTTTTTTGAGTTAAATTATTAATTTGTGACTGCAAATGAATACCAGATTTGAGGAGGAGTGTTGAAATTCTATTTCATGTGGCAACTCTGTTTTTCATTTGCAACTTGTAATCGCATTTTTTGCTTTGCGAATTCTTTCTTTGTATTCGCCATTTTAACTTACGAATAATTCTTTTCTATCTGTGTGTATCTAACCGACGTTGAAGTAAGTCGAAATAAAACATTCTTTATTGTTCAGAAGAGCGGCTGTTTTTATTTTAAATTAGAGGACCTCCAACAATTTCTAATAATAAAAGAACATATAATTATAAGAGTATCAAATTTCAAAACAAAAAATTGCTTAAATTTTGTTTTCCTCTCGTTCGCCTGTAAAATATAAGTGAACAAATTTGCGTTTCCCCGCTGTTCATTTCGCCCGAGCAAAGAGTTGCCGATAAGGTGAAATCTTTTTCGAACACGAACAATTTTTTCGCCACCCTCTTCATTTATTTCAACATTAAACTACAGCTCCTAAATTACAACTAACTTAAAAATATTCTAAGGTGAACGATGCAAGCTCAACTGCTCTAACACTGCTCTAACTGGACACATTGTTGTGTTTGCTGAGTCGGCGTTTCCCACGGGAACGGCAATCGTTGGAATGTCTGAGTTGAGCATGTGGGGTGTTGTATTATCCAGATATGACTCTGCTGTTTGTGAATGGCATTTGTGAGGTAAAGCGTTAGCTCCTTCCCTCCGCCCCTCAAATCCGTAGATTTTGGAATGCTAGGGTCGTTTGATTTATTGTATTTAGTTTGAAAGTCCTTTGGCTTCTTTGTTTTTAAAGCGAGTAGTATTATTGCTATGACTATGGATATAATGAGTGCTGCATTGGAAGTTAAACCAACTTTACTAATTTTGTCGATCGTTTCCAACTTTTTTGTGTTTTGTATTTGGAGGTCCTTCATCAACTTTAAGGATAATATCTCTTCAAAGGGCGCTTTCTGATTTGATTGTTGTAAAACGGCTGGTAGGGGTTGCAAATTGGTCATTTCGTGGACGTAAAAAATTTTATTTCGCACTTTTATGGTGGAGTTGTGGCATTTGATTATAAATGTTCCATTCATATCTATAAATTTGCCATCTATTTCAACTCTCCCGTTGAGTCATTCAAAAACAATATTCCCGTTTGTAATTCTTCTAGGCTGCTTATGTGGTCTGCGTTGACACGGGTGAAGTTAGAGCGTTTGCCATTCATAAGATTGTTTATACAACTATTATTACTTACTTCTATTAAATTTTCCTCATTACAAATTGTTATTTTATTATATTCCTTACAACCCTTTTTTATTCCATATGTTTTCGTCTTATATTTTAGTATTTTTTCATAATCAATTTTGTTAATTTTATTTTCTTTCTTTACACTTTTGAGTGAAATTTTCTCGCACATTTCTTTATTGGTAGTAGGCAAACTTCAAATATAAATATTTGACGTACCATTTGAGGCTACTCTTATATCGGTAAACTCTAATTCTTCTTCAATATTTATGTAAGGTATCTCTTCTTTTTTGATAATTTCTTCAATCGTATTTATTTCAAGATTTGATAATATGAATGAATTTACAATATTTGATTTTGCACAGTGTAAGGCGTATTCGATATTAATAAGTTCTTCCTTGATTAATTGTAATTTGTATTTAATTTTAAGACCTAATTCTAGTTTTAAAATTTCATTTTGTTTAAAGTTTTTTAGAATCTCATTCGTTATATTACTAGCTTCATTAATTTTTTCTAAACATTTTTTATTTATTAGTACTTGTCTATCGTTGTTTTCCAATAAGTTTCCAATATTTTAACTAATTATTTCCAAGTCATTGTGGTCTGGGTTACCAGCAACCCATTTCCATGCTGTACCGATAAAATCTAATGAACGTTTAGCTTTAATTCTAGGGGTTAGTTTTGAAAGAAGTGTGTGAAGTTGGAGAATTTCATGATTGAGGAAAGGATATAGTGGGTGGTTGGTTCGGATATTCTACGTGATTGTATTTTCAAGTTCTTTTATTAGTATGCCATATTGCTTCGTGTCTATTATGTGAATGATTTTAAATGTTCTCTATTTTATTTTTGCTGTTCCTTCTCTCAAAGTTATAAGTTGTGCATTCGAGTAATCTATGATTTGGGTTTCTGCGAAGGCCGTAGAATGATAGTTATGTACTTATAGCTATTTCGGCTTAAGCTAGTTAATCGTTGGCCTATGGCAGTTATAACAATTCAATGTACCTATTATCTACCGAAAGCTTATAGCATTTTACTCGATATTTTCCTAATTTAATGGGTTTCCTAATTTTATTTAAATCAAATTCGTTTGAATGTGATTAAAATTTTTGTAATTTTCAATCAAATTCTTATCAATTTGATTAAACACAATTCAGTTCAATTAATGTCCATTAAATTAATTTGATTCGGTGGAACTCGATTCAGGAACTCGAATTAACCTCTTTTTTCAAAGTGTTTTTTTTTTTCTTTTTTCCTTTTATTTTTATATGTTATTGCTCGGTGAACGAAGGAATCAAGTACCAGTTCTTAACGGAAATGTTTTGCTACTAACTGCTGATATAGCTTTTGTGAACTGTTCGGCCTGAATGTGTCTTTACTGTACTCCTATTGTTTTCTGAAACTATTTTCTTTTTGTATCTAGGTGATAGTTTTGGGCCTAATCTCTTATTAATTTTGACAAATATTCCCTCTCCTATGGAATAATCTTTTGTTGTTTCTCTTGTCTTATTATGGTAATCAAGGTCCTTTATTTGCTTTTTTTTAAGTAGATCAACATTTTCATGTCTGTGTCTTTCCAACTCCTGAGGGTCTGTGGTAATTCTAGTACCGAAAAATGTTTCTAGGGGTTTTTTCTTAGTAGTTGAATGAATTGTCGAATTGTATTCCTGAACAGATTTAAAAAGTAATTCTTCGAAATGTAGGCTATTGTTTTCTGACTTTAAGCATCACATTATTTCGGAAAGGGTTGAGTGGAATCTTTCCACTCGTACATTTGTCGTGCTAGCATAAGGGGGTGGTACGAAAACTTCAATATTCATTTAGTCCTTTAGCAGAGATGAAATTCAGTGACTTTTCATTATCTATAACTACAAGTGTGGGAATTCCAAATGCAATCATAAGTTCGCGAATTGGATCCTTTATGGGTTCAACTGCTCTGGATGGGATTATTTTTACCTGAGCATATTTAGAATATTTATCGACAGAAGTGAGAATGAATCTTTTTTCTGTGGAGTAAATGTCTACGTGGATGATTTCTTCAGGATTTTGTGGAATCGGTGTGACTTGAATTTCGGGTTTGGGAGGGTGTCTGTCATATTTTTGTTGAAGACAGGTCGAACACTGTTTGACCTTTTTGTCTATCTTTGAAAACATGCTAGGAAAGTAATATTTTTTTAATATTTGTGTTTTGTTTTCGCGGCCAGTCCTATGAGCTCGCTTGTGCTCTCTTAGGATTATTTCTTCCTGCTGGGTTTCGTTTGCGATATCTTCTAACAAGGTTTGTGTGAAGCGGATTTTTATGTTTCTAAAGTGTAGAGGGTATATTTCTTGAATTCTGCCCATGATGTTTTATGTCGTAAAGAGTCCATTTACAAGTGCTGGGTTTAAGCGCTGTTTAAGGATTATGATGAAGTCCTGTGTGGAGTAGTCAGTTTTCGTTATAACATGTCTATGATAACTAGGGAATGGGAGTTCAAAAGTGTAGCTATTTTCGTTTCCAAGTCGTAGGAATAGTTGATTTTTGAAGGCGTTAATTGGTGCTTCCGTAACTGGTGTGAGCAGAGCTTTCATCACTATGATCTGTTGTCGTGAGAATGTTTATTTCTGCTTTGGGTGGCCTGAAAAGAGCGTCTGCCACGACGTTTGTCTTATCGGGTTTGTATATGAGTTCGTAGTTGTATTCCTCCAAATACATTTCCACCGTTTCATTTTTGGGTACGTAAGTATAACTTCTTCTGATAATAAGGAATTCTTAATTTGGTCAAAAGCTTGCTTACCATTGTTGTTCAGATTTATTAGTTTTTTATTTGATGCTGTTTTTGAAACTCGACCATCTTCTCCTTTTAGAAATGAGGTCAATGGTTTTGCAAGTTTAGCATAGTCACGGATAAAACGTCGGTAATATCCTGAAAAACCGAGAAACGATCTCAGATCCTTCAACGTTCTATGATAGGGGAATTCATGTTTAGCTTTTACTTTCGCAGGATTTTTTTTTATACCATCGCGTGAAACAATTACTCCTAGGAATTCTACTTCGGGCTTAAAAAATTAGCACTTGTCTAATTGTACTTTCATGCGAGCATTTTCAAGCGTCCGGAAAATAGCCCCCAAGTTCTCTAAATTGCTACGTTCGTCCTTACCAAGCACTATAATATCATCTATATAGACGGGATTCAAGGGGTTGTGTAGCGCAATATATAGCTTCTCCAACCCAATTGTCAACCTCACCTTCGAGCGGCGAATCCCGTTTCACTAACAGACGAGGCTCTGGCTACCCCAAGCTCTTCATGGAACTTGGGGGTGGGGAGGGAGGGATGGCCTGAAGGTTTAATGTGGCCATATAAATCGTTCCCGAGATGGTCGGGCCAGCACCTTAATGGTGCTGTGTTACCGGAGCGTATCGGATCTGTATCCCACAAAGGACCATCACATCGATAACACTCCCCAAAGCCTTCGGGGAGTAACTAATCGCTACAACAACAACAACAACAACATCTATATAGACATAACAGATTTTTCCTATGTGGTCCCTTAGAATGTCGTCAAGGGCGCGCTGGAAAATTGCTGGTGCATTTTTTAAGCCGAATGGGAGTCGAGTAAACTCGTACTTCCCATTATTTACCGAAAAAGCTGTCTTCTTCATATCGCATTCCTTCAATGGAATTGGATGGAACTCGCTTTTCAGGTCGAGAACCAAGAAAAATTGGCTACATCCTAGCTGGGAAATTACTTCGTGGATTTCGGGAATTGGGTATTTGTCTGCAATTGTCACTGCGTTGAGTTTTCGGTAATCGATTACCAGTCTATATTTTTTTGACCAGAAGCATCCAATTTTTTTTGGTACTACCCAAATTGGAGAATTATATGCTGATCTGGAAGGTTTTATTATTCCGTCCCTTAGTAATTTTTCGATTTCTTGGCTCACGAAATCTCTCATGGCTAAAGGATAAGGGTAATATTTAGAATAAACCGGACTGCCGGAAGATGTTTAATTTCTCGAACTACAGTAGTTGTGTAGGTGAGCTTCGCGTTTGGTTCCGAAAATAGGTTGGGGTCAGGTTGGTTATGTCCTGTTTCTGTTGCGCGGTTATATGATCAGTTCGAATATCGATTTTATTAACGCCTGCTGAGAATTTTTGTTTGATTTTGATGACTGTGTTTTTACCGATTGTAAGCGTATTGTCGAGAATGTTAACCACGGCTGCCAAATCTCTAAGACTGTCGTTTCCGAGGATACCATGAAGGGATTTTAAAGTTGGAAGGACAAAAAACTTTAAATTTGTAAATTTTTCCCCGAAAAGGTTGATGAGTGATTTCAACTTTACCGGCTATGGAATTTGCGAAAAATGGCTGCTCGTTTGTGAGGGGTTTTGTAACGAGATATTAGGTTAGGTTAGGTTGAACTGGCCGGTCCATGAGGACCTCACATAGACTGATTGAGTCCGTAGTATTACCAGAAGTTTGATTTAACGACCAAACTGAAAAACCCCATCAAAAACCATGACCTATGTTATAAAATAACTCCGTCCTCTTGGCAAATACTAGAAGCTTCCTAGGAATTAATCCACTTGCTGCTTCTAGATCTGACAGCTGTATCACTCCTAATAGCTGGAGTCTTAGCCTGGCAAGTGCAGGGCACGAGCACAGAACGTGTTCGATCGTTTCCTCCTCCAACCCGCACTTCCTACATCTGCTATCACTGACCAAGCCTTATTTAAAGGCATGTGACGCCAGAAGGCAGTGTCCAGTCAAAATACCCGTCATGAGTCTACAGTCCTCTCTTTTTAATGATAGAATCAACTTTGTTAGTCTAAGGTTGTAAGACCTACACATAATCTTCTCCACTTTACAGCCCTTTCCTGTTTGGTCGATCATGTGCACCTCTCGCCTTCGCTTAATCTCTCCCAGTCTAATTGGGATGTCTATGGAGCAAGCTTCAAGGGATGCGCCCTTTTTAGCTAGTTCGTCCGCTTTTTCATTCCCATCTATTCCCATATGCCCTGGAACCCAATATAGATGTATGTTTCTCCCTGTCCCGATTCTCTTCAGAGACTGCTTACACTCTAACACGCATTTAGATGCTATGCTATGCGAGATTATTGCCTTAATTGCTGCTTGACTGTCAATATAAAAGTTAATACGGTTGCGGCTTAAGCCATTCTCTTCCAGGGTTTCTACAGCTTAGGTTACGGCTAAAATTTCCGCTTGGAAAACGCTACAGTAATCCGGCAGCCTATAGGATCTGCTTATTTCCGGATCAGCACAGTATACCGTAGACCCTACTCCTTCCACTACTTTGGAACCATCTGTGTACACATGTATCGCCTCGTCCGCCATTTGCGGACCCTTGCGCCAACCGTCCATCTCTATTGTGGCCTTAAGATCTCCCCCGAAGTGCAGATAGGGAATCAGGTAGTCGCTTCGACTTGTGGTTGATGACGCTATAATACCATGGCCATATGGTCGGCGCTCAAGCTGCCCCGAGGCACCGAGCCTGGTTGCAGTTGTTAATACTATGTTCTTTGCTACCAGGTCTACAGGTGGAATGTGCAGAATGGCATACAGTGCAGCCGTCGTGGTTGTTTTCAGGGCTCCCGTAATTTTAAACATCGATAGTCTGCATACCCCCTCTAATTTTTTGAGGTATGTTGTCTTTTGCGTGGCTTTGCACCAAACAAGAACTCCATAGTATAGAATAGGGCTTACAATCGCTGTAAAAACCCAATGAGAAAGAGATGGCGATAAGCCCCACGTACACCCCTGCATTCTTTTACATGCATAGAGTGCCGTTGAGGCCTCCTTCACCCTCCACGTGGAGCTTCCGTGACAACTTACTGTCTAGGATGATTCCTAGATATTTTGTGCAAGGTTTCTCCTGTAAGGTCACCCCTCCTAACTTAGGGCAGAACCAATTTGGGACCCTGTACCTCTTTGTAAACAAGACCATATCCGTCTTCTCCGCATTGACTTTCAACCCCACATTAGATGCCCAGGTATGAATATCCCGAAGCTCCCGATCCATCAAAAAACTAATCGTTGGAAGGCACTTTCCACTTATGACAATGGCAACGTCATCTGCGTAAGCCGTAAATTTTACGGGTCCTCATCGAATCGCCTGAGCAGTTGAGCAGTGCAACAAATTTGCAGGAGAAAATTTAAAAGGAGCACGACGCAAATTGGAATAGAAACTCGGCCTAAATTCTCTTCAGAGGTATAGCACGCCCTGTATTTATATTTTCTTTATTACTATATAAATGAAGCACTATTCCCTTTAGCATAACATGCTCACAGCAAAGGCAAGCTAAAACTGCATTGCACAAGTGGTCATAAAAAAGATAAATCCTTGGAGCACCAGGAGAATGTTCTGAGTGTTTCACTGTGCATAGCCGTAGCAAACGTTGACAGGATCAACTCTATGTAAAGCTGCAAAATTATAACGTCGCAATAGGATTTATGCGATCCGCAAAATCTATAAACAGAGGACCGTCGCAGGATGGGGCATAATCACTTCAATTAACGAAAATTGCTTCTTTGATATGTTCTAGGTAAGACAACATCTCCGTCAAAAATGTGCATTGTTGCTTTACTTTACCTTGTTATTGAACGTCTTGAAAGCTGAAATGCTGGCTGAACATGGTCAAGTGAGCCGGGAATAAGACTAAGTCTTAAAGCCCCGTCACATAAGCAGTTTTTCGTGTAGATAGGTTTATCGCAATATAATGACTGATAAGTATATTGCACGTATTTTTATTTAGAACTGTTGATCGAGCAACACTCGCATCATCTTATACGAAAAAGGAGCCAACTTCCAACTTTTGTTGCAGGCAAAGCATAAGAAGCAGAATTCAACATTTTCTTTGGCTAAGGGTGTTTTCACACTTTGCAAGTGAAATTAGTTTTATAACGTTTTCCATTGTTAAAAACTACATTTTACATGAGAGAAAATATGTTAGCAAGTCGTTTTATTGCATAGTGAGAATGTTAACAACAGTGCTTCGAATAATTTTCTTTTCACATAAACGAAATAAAGTCAAGTATCGATACTTTACATAGAACTTTGAAAAAAGCATCGAGTACGAAATACTCGAGTATTTTTTGGAAACTTATCGATACTATTCACTCAGTACTCGTATCGTTCTATCACTAGTCAGGAGGAGTTAGCTCGGCGCCACTTCCCTGTGTAGGAGGTTAATCTGTAACAATCGCAGCGCCATTGAGTCTTCCTTCATATTTTCCGCCACTGCGCTCACGCGATGGATTTTAACCGCTGATTTCAGGCTCTCTCCTCTGTTGGCAGCGTCTTATGGGTATTTTAACGGCTAGCAACATCGTTCAACTGTTTGTGCGCTATCAGCACCGTCGCCTCTACGTCTATACGTACGTCATTTGATGCTAGTTCCAGGTTCCCGAGCTCCCTTTCTACCTACCCTGCTCTAAGCGTATTGGAGTTATTGTCACTTTTTTCCAAGAAACCAAGCTATATAAACAAAGTGAACATTGTGAATAAGATGCCTGTCCCTGCGCAGCTAAGAATGGTTAGAGGAAATACCAATATACTAAGTGACGAAGCAAAGTTTTTCAAACAAACACCCAAGTTAGTGGGAACAGGAACCAGAGTTAAAAAAGAGGCTACAACTGTAGTTAATAAAATCAAAGAGGTCAACAATATCGGCGAAAAAGTTATTTAACTTATTCAAGATTTTAACAAAGTCATAACAAATGATGAGGAGGAAGAACAGTTGTTGCTGCAAATTGTAGATGCTAATCAAAAACAAATTCCGATGGAATCAACAAAAAAGGGCGTTTTAGAAAGCCTACAGATACCGTCTACTTCCAAAGGCAATATATAAAGATTTCATTTTGATAAGTTGTATTCGCTAAAAGATATGCTTATTTTTAAAAAGATCTTTAATTTAAAATAACCAAATAAATTTTGGGTTTTGTATACTAACTTCGCTATTGTTTTTTTTATTTTATTTTTTTTTCAGAAATTATTGAAAATTTGGTTTCCATTTTTTAAACAGCAATGAGCACTGCTTTCTGAATGACCCATGATTTAATCTTGTTTTTACTATAATGTTTTGAAACACCCTAATACATATAAACATATAACCAATTAAAAGAAATATTCCCTTTGCAACAGAATAACAAACAATTTAGCAAATAATATACTTAATTATATTGACTTCGTTATTTTAGTAGAGCGAAAATTGTTCCTTCACCGATATTGAAATTTTCGGAAACTATCAAAAAGTTATAAATAATATCCAGAGGAGTTTTCTTGTTTTAAAAACTTTATAATTAACAATCGGCGGAAATAGTCAAAAACTGCAATGAATTTACGGAATAAATTCGCTCTGCCGTTTATCCTTTTGAGCGGTGTCAATTCGCAGCCTCGTATTCTTGAAGCCCATACATTATATCATTAAATTATATTTTGAAATATTTTTGCGTTGGTTCTTTGGTAAATATGGAAAAAGTGATTACAAGTGCGCATTGCCTGATGTCAAAGTTATAGCTGGTATAAGCACAACAAAAAGTGATGGACAATTAGGTGGAGCGTTTTATTATTCCATGTAGTTATAATAAGATAACTTGCTATATAGATATAATTGCAATTAAAATAAGTTCACCCTTTATCCCGAGTTGTGCAGTGAAACAAATTCCACTTTGCAGTACTAAATTAAAGAGGTATACAAGTTCCAAGAACTCGAGATAAAGCGTGAACTCACTTTAATTGCAGCTACATCTATATGTGACGTGTTGTCATCATCATTGCGCTATTGTGCATTACCGTTTGTTTTGGTTACACCAACTAAAACTTTGATGGCATCAGGCAATGCGCAGCTGTAATCACTTTTTCCATATTTACCAAAGAACCATCGCAAGAATATTTCCAAGCATAATTTAATGATATAATGTATGGGCTTCAAGAATACGAGGCTGCGAATTGACAGCGCTCAAAAGCATAAACGGCAACGCGAATTTATTCGGTAAATTCATTGCACTTTGTGACTTCTTCCGTCGATTGTTAATTATAAAATGCTTAAAGCGAGATAACTCTTGTGAGCACTATTTATACTTTTTTTATGGTTTCACAAATTTTCAAAACCAAGTGAACAAACAGTTTTCGTTCTACCTTTTAACAAAGTCAAGCTAATTAAGTATATTATTTGCTAAATTGTTTGTTATTCTGTTTAAAAGGAATATTTCTTTTAATTGCTTAAATGTTTATATGTACTAGGGTGTTTGAAAATATTATAGTAAAATCAAAATTGCAAAATCATAGTTCATTTAGAAGGCAGTGCTCAATGCTGTTTAAAATAAATTATAACGTAAATTTTTCTATAATTTCTGAAGAAAAAAAAAACAATAGAAAAGTTAGTTTACAAAAACCTTATTTAATTTGGTTATTTATTTTGTTAAAATCTTGAATAAATTTAATAACTCTTTCGGCGCTATTATTGACCAATTTGATTTTATTAGCCACAGTTCTAGCCTCTTTTTTTAAATCTGGCTCCTGTTTTCATTAACTTGGGTGTTTGTTTGAAAAACTTTGCTTAATGTTAGCTTAGTAAACAACAGCATTGTTCCACTATTAGCAAAGTCTGCCAATTTACTTAGTGATTCAGAGACGGGCATCTTATTCACAATGTTCACTTTGTTTTCATAATCCGCTTTCTTGGAATAAAGCTGATAATCCGACCAGTTCGTCGGAGAGGTACCATAAATGTTACTGCAATGCTTTTTTGACAGTTTGAGTAATCTCTTCATAAATTTCGCTGTACTTTCCAACCTTTTTTTTATATTGGTTGCCCCAACATCAACATCGTCAGTTCAATAAGTTCGAGATAGTCATCTCAAAACTGGTATTTTTACTAAGATAATATAGCAAGCATTCCATTGCACTATTGCTTAACTCAGATTCTCCAGGAGAAAAAAATTGTGTGGTCTGATCTAACAACTTTTTTCTAAGATTCTTTTACCTTTTAAGTATGGGAGTTTCAGGTGAACTTGAAGATCGAAACTATTGTCATTATGTGATGGCGACATGTCACACATAGAAGTTCATTCTTCAGCTATTTCTGAATGAAAACGCATTCACCATTCTTGATACCATTATTGTATGCTGTTGTGCTGAAGCCCGTACCAATTGCTTTATCGTCGAGATCCCATGTCATACGAGTTTTAAGTACTGCATCTCCAGTTTCCTAACATGTTGCACTACCCAGTTTTTGGCACCCTCAGTAATTTCTCATGTCTATCAGAAAAGTAAACCAGCACTAGGGTAGCCTATATACATTTTGCGAACTTAAAATAGCAGGCAAGATTTCGCTGTCTCAATTAACGAAAATTGGTTCTGGTTGGTAGCCTATATACATTTTGTGAACTTAAAAAGCAGGCAAGATTTCGCTGTCTCAATTAACGAAGCATCTAGGTAATACATCATCTCTGTCGAAAACGTGCCTTGTTGCTTCTCGCTACCTTGTTATTGAACGTCTTGAAAGCTGAAATGCTGGCTGATCATGGTCAAGTGTGGCGGGAATAGGAATAAGTCTTAAAGCCCCGTCACGTTTATCGCAATATTATGACTGATGAGTATATTGCCGTATATTTATTTAGAACTGTTGATCGAGCGACACTCGCACCATCTTATGTGAAAAAGTAGCCAACTTCCAACTTTTGTTGCAGGCAAAGCATAAGAAGAAGAATTCGACATTTGCTTTGGCTAAGGGTGCTTTCACACTTTGCAAGCGAAATTATTTTTCCCACACGTTAGTACTTTTCTAACGTTTGTCATCGTTAAAAACTACATTTTAGCATATGAATAGGAGAGAAGATATATTAGCAAGTCTTTTTATTTCATAGTGAGAATGTTAACAGCAGTGCTTCGAGAAATTTGCTTTTCACATAAACGAAATAGGTTTCAATTGCTAAGTCTCAAGTCTTGCGTGATTATGGCGATATTACCGGAATGCATAAAATTGCGTTGAACACATCTATCTGAAAAACCTCATTGTATCTAGGCCTCTACAGCCTCGCGATCGAAAAATTTATTCCGGTCTGAAGCCCTTGCCACATTAATGTTAAAAAGGTTGTTTTAAACCTTTGGTGCAGAAACATCTTCGTTTTTGCTTAATACACCTTTTTCAAATTCTTTTCTGGAAGAAGGTTGAGATACATAATTCATTATCAGTACCATTTTTGTACAGCTTTTAACACTTGAACTATCATCTAAGTCAACATCGGGTATATTAATAGAAGGAGATTTAGATTTTGTAGCAGAATACGGATTCTCTCTCTTTGCTTCTCTTCTTTTTAAAAATTTTCCAGTGCTCTTTCTTGCTTTTTAATGTAGTCTTTGTCTTGAGATGAAGCGATCACTTTTATCTCAGTTCTTTGGTCACCTGGGCTTTATTTTTCTTTAAAAGTAGCCACTATGAAAATTCTTAGAATATTTAACTTCTGAATCCTGAAAACAACAAGAACTTTCTAAAAAAAAGTTTTACAGAAATGTCTTCCATATGTTCTACAGTTCTGAAATTGTGCATAGTATATTTTTTTGTTATATGAAACATAATTGGACTGTCGCTAGGTCTCTAAAAAAAAACTTTCATTTTTAAACCACCCTAATACATATCTGTATTTTCACAGTTGAAATATGACATTGATACCATGAGCACATATTTAATGGTTAAATACGGAAAAGTACACATACCGCACTAATTAACTTTTATTTGTTTTCAAACTAATTGTGTGATCTATTGTATACTGCCATAAAACCAGAGTTGGAACAATGCTCGGAGTTAAGTGGGCTACCATAACCAACATCTTGTGTTAAAAGTAAGGCGTTTATTTCTTATGGATTTAGGGGTCTGTTCATTTTTCGCAGATTCGAAAATGCAATGAGTAGTATACGGCTTCTATAGGAGTATATAAATTCAATTTCAAGCTGGCAAATGTTGCGGAATTTGAGGAGTACTGGAAAGAATATAGATTTCGTGAGGATATCTAAACGTGAAATCATCTGGTCAATCAGGGCTTCATGAAAATTTTTTGTCATAGAATGCTCCAGCGAAACAGCAAGTCTGAGGAAAGTCCCATCTACGGGAGATACAGTCCAGAGACGGATGAAATACGACCGTGGGAAATGATCACACATTGATAGTCAGACGGTTTCATGAGGATATGATGCTGAAGAATTATTTAACAACGTCTACATTCCACATACAGAACGAGATGTACCAAGATTGGTGACAGATACCAAAATTGAATGGGCAGTAACAACTTTTGCCTAGTTCAAATCACCTAATACCAACTAGCTATGTTGCAGGTGGAACGATTGTACAATGGCTTAGAGGGTTGCATAAAACTGAACCACGCCCCGCCATCTTGAAGAAGGTTATCATACCTAAAGCGGGAAGAACCAGCCATCTGCACCCGCAAGATTGCAGGATTATAAGTTTGGCATATTTTTAAAACGTTAGGGAAATTAATAGTTGGGGTGTGGTGGTAGCGGGCGCTGCTTCCCACACCAAAAATTCTGGGTTCAACTCCAGTGCAAAACAACATCAGAAATTTGGAAACAGTCTTTGTGCAGTAATTTGGCAAACACTCTGAGTGTATTTCTATCATTAAAAACTTCTCAGAGAAAACACTTTTACCTTACAAATGCCGTACGGGGTCGGCGTAAAACACACAGGTATGTATAGTGCCGCAAATTTGTAGGAAAAGATTTAAAAGGATCACGACGCAAATTGAAAATGAAGCTCGGCCTAAATTCTCTTCAGAGGTATATTGTATTTATATTTTCTTTATTACTACATATATAAAATCGAATATGGAATATGAAGCACTATTCCCTTTTGCAAGCCAAAGGTAAGTTAAAACTGCATTGCATAGAGTGATCGTAAAAAAAAGAGAAATCCCTGGCGCACCTGGAGTATGTTCTGAGTGTTTTTCTGGGCATTGTCGTAGCAATCATCGACAAGATCAACTCTGTGTAAAGCAGCAAAATGATAACGTCGCAATGGGATATTTGCGAGCCACAAAATCTATAAACAGAGGAACGCCGCAGGGTGGGGCATAATCACTTATGCTGTGGACGCAGGTCATCAACTAATTGCTCAAGCGGTTTGATAGAGGGCCATTTATCCTCACGGCATATGCAGTTGACGTCTCAGTAATAATAGCCGGCACATGCAGGTGTCTACAAGAGGAGCGAAAGAATGGTATGGGGTCCGAGTTTCGTGGAGAGCCAGACAAAAAATACATATGCCAAAAAACCTGAGAGCGTTGCAGATTGTCAATGATCAGCATAACAGGAGCCGTGAATACTGCCCAGACATTAGTATTGCATACCATTCTGCAAATTCCACCTGCAGACCAAATGAGCGAAAGTATGGCGCTAACAACTGCAACATAAAAGGTCCTATCAAATGAGTGCAATAAATTTGATAGGACCTTTTATGTGATATGAAGAATGTTAATTTCGCGATAGTTGCGCAATTTGCAGGATCCTCCTTCAATCGCCTGGCATGCAATCATACGACTATATTTTGCAAACAAGCTGCTGCATGCGCTTTACCAAGTCCCCGTCACCGTATCTGAATAGCCCCGCAGGCAATCCATCTGTGCCCGCAGCCTTGTTGCCTTTTAATCTGGGTAATGATATTCTGACTCCGTCATAATCGGGTGGGGGGACTTAAATTTCATCACCATCGATTGCGGAATGGGGCTCATGATCCCTGTGACGCACATCGTTTTCTCCCTTAGGGAGAGCAGATAACTGTTCCCTCCATAACCTAAGTACTCTCTGAACATCGGTAAGGTGCAAAGGTAAGCTCCGTGACTATGGAAAAGAAATAAATTATATGCTTAGCCATCCAGCGAGCGTGATGTTAGGTCCAGGTGCTCTCCAATGAACTTTTTATATTGGTTGCCCCAACACCAACATCGTCAGTTAAATAAGTTCGAGATAGTCATCTCAAAACTGGTCTTTTTACTAAAATAATATAGCAAGGATTCCGTTGCACTATTTCTTGACTCAAATTCTCCAGGAGAAAAAATTGTGTTGTGTGGTCTGACCGAACAACTTTTTTCTAAGATTCTTTAACCTTTTGAGTATGGGAGTTTCAGGTGAACTTGAATAACCCGAAAATAATGTAAATACACTACTCTAAACTATTGCCTTGATGTGATGGCAACATGAACACCATAGAAGTTCAATTGGTAAGTTTGAAGTTCCTCTATATTAACAACGCAAAGTCTTGCGTGATTATGGCAATGTTACCGGAATGCATAAAATTGCGATGAACGTATCTATCTGAAAAACTTTATTGTAGTTCGGCCTTTACAGCCTCGTGTTCGAAAACTTTATTTCGGTCTGAAGCCCTTGCCTTTTGTGCAAAAACATCTTGGTCCGTGCTTAATAAAACTTTTTCAAATTCTTTTCTGCAAGAAGGTTGATATACATAATTCATCATCGGTACCATCTAGGCCAATAAATCAACATCGGGTATATTAATAGAAGAAGACGTAGATTTTGCAGCAGAATACGGATTCTTTCTCTTTGCTTCTCTTCTTTTCAAATTTTTCTAGTGCTCTTTCTTGTTTTTTAATGTACTCTTTGTCTTGATATGAAACGATCATTTTTATCTCAGTTCTTTGGTCAATTGGGCTTTATTATACTCAGCTGAGCAGAGCTCACAGAGTATATTAACTTTGTTCGCATAAAGATAATAAATAACGGCATAAACTAAACGAGATAGATATAGACTTCTATATACCAAAATAATCTGGGCGGAAAAAGAAATTCATTTAGCCATGTCCGTCCGTCCGTAAACACGATAACTTGAGTACATTTTGGGGTATCTTGATGAAATTTGGTATGTATGTTCCTGGACGCTCATCTCAGATTGCTATTTAAAATAAACGAAATCGGACTACAACCACGCACACTTTTTCGATATCGAATATTTCGAAAAACCGAAAAAGTAAGATAATTCATTACCAAAGACGGATAAAGCGATGAAATTTGGTAGGTACGTTGACCTTATGACGCAAAATAGAAAATTAGTAAAATTTTGGACAAAGGGCGTGGCACCGCCCACTTTTAAAAGAAGGTAATTTAAAAGTTTTCCAAGCTGTAATTTCGCAGTCGTTGAAGATATCATGATGAAATTTGGCAGGCACGATACTCCTATTATTATGTGTGCTAAATAAAAATTAGCAAAATCGGATGACGAAAAGTCAAATTTTAGCAACAAATTTAATATCTTTACAGTATATAAGTAAATTATGTCAACATTCAACTCCAGTAATGATATGGTGCAACAAAATACACAAATAAAAGAAAATTTAAAAATGGGCGTGGCTCCGCCCTTTTTCATTTAATTCGTCTAGAATACTTTTAAGGCCATAAGTCGAACAAAAATTTACCAATTCTTGTGAAATTTAGTAGGTGAATAGATTTTATGACGATAACTGTTTTCTGTGAAAATGGGCGAAATCGGTTGAAGCCACGCCCAGGTTTTATACACAGTCGACCGTCTGTCCTTCCGCTCGGCCGTTAACACGTTAACCAGAGCAAAAATCGATATATCTTTACTAAACTTCGTTCGCGTAATTCTCTGAACTCACTTTATCTTGGTATTAAAAATGGGCGAAATCCGATTATGACCACGCCTACTTTTTCGATATCGAAAATTTCGAAAAATGAAAAAAATGCCATAATTCTATACCAAATCCGAAAAAAGGGATGAAACATGGTGATTGGATTGGTTTTTTGACGCAAAATGTAAGTTTAGAAAAATCTTTGTAAAATGGGTGTGACACCTATCATATTAAGTAGAAGAAAATGAAAAAGTTCTGCAGGACAAAATCAAAAGCCCTTGGAATCTTGGCAGGAATACTGTTCGTGGTATGACATATATAAATAAATTAGCGGTATCCGACAGATGATGTTGTGGGTTACCCTGATCTACATTTTGTTCGATATCCCGAAAACGCCTTCACCTAAACAACTAAGGGCCACTCCCTTTTAAAACCCTCATTAATACCTTTAATTCGATATCCATATCGTACAAACACATTCTAGAGTCACCCCTGATGCACCATTATGGCGATATCCCGAAATTACTTCCACCTATAGAACTATTGCCCACTCCCTTTTAAAATACTCTTTAATACGTTCCATTTGATACCCATGTCATACAAACACATTCCAGGATTACCCTAGGTTCATTTTCCTACATGGTGATTTTTCCTTATTTTGTCTCCAAAGCTCTCAGCTGAGTATGTAATGTTCGGTTACATCCGAACTTAGCCTTCCTTACTTGTTTTTTTTTTTTAAGAGTAGCCACTGTGAATGCACTTTTTTTAGTTTTTCAATCGAACCCTTCGTATATTAAGTCGGAACAAGAGCTTTGCTCCAACCTTTATATTTTTAGCTTTATAACAATTTTATAATTCAGTAATTTTATGCTGAAAAATCTTAGAATATTTAACTTCTGAATCCTGAAAACAACAAAAACTTTCTAAATCAAAGTTGTACCGAACTGCCATATATTCTACAGTTCTGAAATTTTGCATAGTTTATTTTTTTTGTTATATGTAACATAATTGGAGGGATTATTGGTTGAAGGAGCCGCCAGATCTGAGCAATAGGCTGCAGATATATACCGACGGCTCCAAACTGGATTATAAGGTGGGTAGCGGTGTCTTTGCACCTCAACTAGGGTGGAATCTATCATATAGCCTACCTGAACATTGCAGCGTCTTTCAGGCGGAGGTGGCTGCTATAAATGAGGCCGCTGATTACCTGGGGAAGGCTGCTCACGGCTATAACCAAATTTGTATTTACTCTGACAGCCAGGCTGCAAAAAAAGCACTTGGATCGGTCACATGTAAGTCCAGGACAGTAGAGAAGTTCCGCATTTTTCTTAACGAGATCGCTGAGCAAACTTCCCTCAGTCTGGTATGGGTGCCTGTACACTCGAATATACCGGGCAATGAGATGGTTGACGAACTTGCAAGAGCGGGCACATCCGTTCCGCTTTCGTCGTCCTGGAAGGGATTGAGCATGCCGCTCGGTACCTGTAAGCTCATTTTGAAAGGGATTTTCCTTAGGGAAGCGGGTGTGAGGTGGAGCAGTCTTGAATTCTACTACCAGTCCAAGCTCGTGTGGCCTGAATGGGATGCGAGACGCACAAAAAGTCTCCTTCTTCTTGGTAGGGGGGACATATCTCTGGTGGTTGGACTTATAACCAACCACATAGCAATCGGGAGGCACGCACAGCGGCTGGGTGCTCCCTATAATGATTACTGCAGGAGCTGGAAAGACGAAGAGGAGATAGAAACATTCAAACATTTTCTGTGCGATTGTCCCGCGCTTTGGCATAAGAGGAAGACATTTCTGGGATCTCCCTTCTTTCACGATCTTTGTGTTCGGGCTAAGTTGGAACCTAAGAAACTCCTGACGTTTGCTGTATCGAGCTGTTGGTTTGAGTAGTGGAGAGATCCAAGTGGTATCACAATGGGACCTTTTTGGACCTCAGTGCACTGGTGCTCGCACCGGTGGCCACTCTAACCTAACCTAACATAATTCGAGAGTCGCTAGGTCTCTAAAAAGAAACTTAAAATTTTTGAACCACCCTAATACATAGGTATATGTATTTTCACAGTTGAAATATGGTATTGATACCATGACCGCATATTTAATGATTAAATACGGAAAAGTACACGTACCCCACTAATTAAC
This sequence comes from Eurosta solidaginis, assembly GCF_040869045.1. Classification (NCBI taxonomy): domain Eukaryota; kingdom Metazoa; phylum Arthropoda; class Insecta; order Diptera; family Tephritidae; genus Eurosta; species Eurosta solidaginis. The sequence continues at coordinate 256,832,215 of NC_090321.1, forward strand.
TTCTATTTGTTTTCAAACTAATTGTGTGATCTATTGTATACTGCCATAAAACCAGAGTTGGAACACTGCTCGAAGTTAAGTGGGCTAAAATAATCAACATCTTGTGTTAAGTATAAGTGAGGCGTCAATTTCTTATGGAAATTCGCATATTCGAAAAATGAAATGAGTAGTATACGGCTTCTATAGGAGTATAGAAATTAAATTTCAAGCTGGAAAATGCTGCGGAATTTGAGAATATTTTTATTTTATTTTATTTTATTTAAAGTCAACAACAGACACAACGCGGTCGACTACTAAAAATAATATAATTCAATAACAAACTATTTGTAAATTTAATAAAATATTTGTAAATTTAAAAGCTAACATTAGGATTAAATACATAAGAACTTTAAAAATTAAATTTGTAAGGCAACCCTTATGATAAGTGTTGAGTGACCATAACATCAATCATTAAATATTAACCACGTCAATTTTTTGACCACACCAATCACTCACAATGAGGGTTACCTTCATAAACGTCACTTTGAATGACGCCAATTAATTTCGCGCATTCAACTCGTCAAGAAGCAAAAAATTTAAGCAGCTCACACATATACATATATATATATTAAATTTCTAAGTTTGTTAACATTTTTATATTCAACAAATAAAATTTGAAAAAGACTATATATTTAAAAAGTAAAGTTCATCAGTTTCTTGTTTTGGTATTGAAAGCGGTGTGTGTGCGAGAAGTCTACGCAATTAATATTGTGTGCCTTACTTAAGTTGCGTTAAAGCGTTTGGGCGATAACCTGCGTCAACTACGACGCAAGAATAAAGGCTCCATTACTGATACTTAGCATAGACTTGACTTGGCTTGCGAACTGTCACTTACAGTTCTGTTAAATTAACATTGCATGTTACTGATTACTCAAAACTTAACTTGACTTAGAAGTCTGTTGAATTTTGATTTTCTATGTAAGTTCTAAGTGACGTTTACATTTTGAGATGCCATTTGTTTGTTTCCATTTCATTTTGACATTTTGTCATACAAATTGACATTTATTTAAAAATAAATTTCAACGCTGATTATGAAGCCAGATATTATGCGCCAAGTGGAGTATAATCGTGGCTAAGTTGCCAAGTTTACGCCAAGTCAAGTCAAGTCTATGCTAAGTATCAGTAATGGGGGCTTAAAGATGACCACGATGGTCATCTTACATGGCGACCGTGGCCATGCCTGCGGCAAAAACTGGCGTCGGGGAAGGAAAAAATTCCCTGCACTACAAAAGCAGCATAATTAAAAATAAAGTCTGGAAGAATATGTGCGTGGTGGTTGCGACGGAAAAGTGCGTGGTGGTTGTGCCAATATGAAGAAAATTTTTTTGCAAAATTCATAAAATATATGCAAAAAAGAAAATTACTCGAAGTAAGATAATTTCAAAAATTTACGAAAAATTACAAAAAAAATACAAAAATATATAAAATTCCAAAAAAAAAAATATAAAATTTCAAAAAAATACAAAAAAAGTTATAAAATTATAAAAAGACTACAAAAAAAAATTCTACAAAATTACAAAAAGTCTACAAAAAAAAATTACAAAATTTCAAAAAGACTACTAACATTATTTTAATAAAACTTCAAAAATACAAAATCATAAAATTGCAAAACCTACAAAACAAATATAAAATTCCAAAAACTACAAAAAAAAAAGTATAAAATTTCAAAATCTACAAAAAAAAAAAAAAAAATCATAAAATTTTCAAAAACCTACAAAAAAAAAAAGTTATAAATTACAAAAACTAATACAATTTCAAAAAAATTTTTAAATGGTAAATAAAAACCAAATTTAAAACTAAAAGTGGACTTTTACAAAAATTTTGGAACAAAATCCAAAATATACATACATTTAATATACTAAAAAGAAAGAAAAGTTATTGGAAAATTGTGGTGTTACATACATACATACACATATATGTTAAAAATTTTTTGAACTGGCTGTAATATGCCATAACGGTGATGATAAGCACAACCACCAGTGACGCTATTACCAAGCACCGTTAAGTGTGGTAAATTATTCACGCCATTTACTCCACCAACACCACCAACTCAACCTGAGAAAGAAAAAAAGCATAGCGGAAGAGAGAGGCAAATAGGGAAAGATTAACTTGGTAACGGCAGCAACGGAAGACAACACCAACAACAACAAATTTCAGCAGTATACAAGCAAAGGCAGCAAACAAAGCAGAAAAAGGGCGGTACAGTACCTTAATATATACGTATATAAAATTTTAACTTTGTACATACGTAGGTAGTTTGGCTTTCTCAATATAAATACATGTATACTATAAACTTAGCAACAATTTTTCGTAATACACATGTAGCCTTCGCATGTAGCAACACAATTTGACACTTTTGATTATAAACATACTTTTCTTAAACATTTGTTTACTACGCATGTAGCAACACAATTTGACACTTTTGATTATAAACGTACTTTTCTTAAACATTTGTTTACTACGCATGTAGCAACATACTTTTTCTACTTTAAAGCCAATAACATGTTAAACTAATTAAATTAAGAAATTGAATTTTTCAAATTACTTACATACATAAAATTATTATATTGCAATATAAACATTCAAATTTCGAAAAAATTCAAATGTACATTAAACATAGTAATTTTAAATATACGGCCATCACATGCAAATTATCACTCATATATTACTATATTCTTTCTTTTTCAAACATTAACATGGAACTTGAATTTTTTATTTTAAATGCGAACACTGCTTCGTAATAAATACAATCGGAAAAATATTTTTTCAAATTTTCACATTTTTTTAAAACCTTTTTGAAACGCAAATTATACATCAATTTTATATGTATAATACCAAAAATATCAAACCTTTTCGCCAAATTTTGCGATAATTATTCGAAGCTAATCAATTTTGAAATCTCTCATTGACTTCAAATATCAATATAGACAGGTTACAGTCACATAATGGTAATGGTGAAAATTTATTTTATCGGTGAAAGCTTACTTTTCCCTTTTTCCAATTATTTCTTCGGAAATTGAACATAGTGAATATCATAAACATTTACATATTTTTTTGCAACAAATACAGTGCCATTCAAATAGTTAACAATTCCTTCGAAGCATCACACGAATACAGTGTATTCCAAATATTTCAACATATCTTACATTTGCGACTCTTTTCAAACTGTGCATTATATACAGTGTCTTTCAAATATTCCAACAGTTTTTTCTCTTTGCATTATTAAACGAATACAGTGCGGTTAAAATATTTCAACATTCACTTGCATTTACAAAATAAGTCTTAAATACAGTGCCTTTCGAATATGCGAATTTTTACCATTTACCAATTAACTCATCGATTTTGAATATTTCGAATATTCTCTGATTTTTAAACAAAAAAAAAAAATTTTTTTAAATTACAAACCACAATTACTGAGCGAATGAATAGTTTCAAATTCATTCTTGTATAAACAGTGCCTACAGCGTTAATCTTAACATTTTTCCGAATTTTTTTTTTTTATGAAACATTTTTTTTTCTGCCACGGAGGTAAACATTTTCAATAAATGTAATAAAGTTTTCAGATGTCAGTTGTCAAATGTCAGATTTTGATTCCAATTTCAAAAATTTACGCTCTAATTTCACTAAAGTTACTAAACGAGTTTTAAATAACCGATCTATCTCAGCGAAAAAATCAATAGAATATGAAGATGCTTTAATTAAAAGCTATAACCAAATTATAATACAAGTAAATTCATATTTTGAAAATCGAGATAAGCCTAGTTCAATAATCGAAAGTTTGTCAAAGTGCAGAGAACAACTCACTAAATGTTTTTCTAGAATTAACTGCAATATAAAAATACCCAAAGATCTTTCTGAATTAATACAAGAAAGCGAATCAAGTTCTGATTTTGACACTGAGGAAGAATTATCTGACGCATCGACAACTTCAGTATACAAAACTAATATTATTAAAAAAAGTCACGTATCTTTTCTTGAGGATTTCCCTGGATTTTCCAATTCACTCCACAATAATAACTTAGACACAATTAGCGAAGAACAACCAACAATGGCGACTCCAGAGCAAAAGAAAACTTTTATTACTATGTGTGCATCCATAATTAGAGAAAACTACAGCGGCGATCCGCTTTCACTTGCATCCTTTATAGATAAAATAGTTTTGATAGAAGATTTGATGGAAGAAAATTTGACAAATACTTTCATTTCGTTTATAAAATCTAAGTTAGAAGGGAAAGCGCGTGAGGCAATTCCAAATGAAGTAACAACAATTCAACAAATAAAAGATGCATTAAAAGGTAGAATAAAACCTGACAACTCAAAAGTTGTCGCAGGAAAAATTGCATCGTTAAAAGTTTTTAATAATAATCATACTGAATTCGCCAAACGTGTTGAGGAACTCTCCGATGCTTTGGAACGATCATTAGTTATAGAAGGAATGACTCAGGGAAAAGCGCACGAAATGGCAGTCGAAAAAACCGTCAACGTTTGTCGGCTTAACACTCGCTCAGACCTAGTAAAATCAATTTTAGCGTCAACTACGTTTACTGATTCTAAGGATGTAGTTGCGAAAATGATCGTAGAACAAAATAACCAAACAAGTGAAAGGCAGGTACTAGCGTTTAGATCACGCTATAACAGGCAAAATAATAGTTTTCGAGGTAACTTCAGGTCAAATCAATATAATAGGAACAACTTTTCGAGGTACAACAACAATTTTAACAGAAACAACAATAGCAATTATAGGCATAATAACAACAATAATTATGGCTCGCGAAGTAATGGTAATTTTCGAAATAACAATAGCCGGCCCGTAAACAGAAACAACAGCAATAACAACAGTAACAACAACAATCGACGTCCAAATACTACAAATAACGCTAGTGTACGCACTTTAAACGCCAACGGCCCTCAGGAGCGAACACTGGGGGACCAGAATCTGAATTAAATAACGTTTTTCAAAATAAATCAATTTATTGTCTAAACCTGAACTACTCAGATTTTATCGAACTGAATTGCAATGACTCTTTTAAAACATGCACTTTCTTAGTAGATACACAGGCTGATATATCAATTATAAAACTTTCAAGTTTAAAACAAAATGTTTCTATAAATAACAACAATATTATAAATATAACGGGTGTTACGACAGATACAGTTTCAACATTGGGTACCATTAAAACAGAACTTTTTTATTCAAATTTTTCAATTCCACATACTCTAAATGTAGTAGATGACAAATTCAACATACCGTCAGATGGTATTTTAGGCAAAGACTTTTTGAAAAAATACAATTGCATCATAGACTATGCAAACGAGAGCATAACAATTGGCATTGGCAAAAATATTCATACAATTTCAATTTTACATAATACAACCGATAATACATTGGTAATTCCTCCTAGATGCGAAGTTTATCGCTTATTTAAGCTGAAAAAATCTAAACATCCAGTTTTTATAGACGCACAGGAAATTTGTAATGGTGTGTTCACCGCAAAGTGTATTGTTGACACTAACAATCCGATAATAAAGGTATTAAACGTCACTGACGAGGTAAAATACGTAAGAAATTGCAACATACTTACGGATGAAATCACCAACTACAACGTGTATAAAATCAATAATCTTTCAAAAAATTCGAAAAGGTCAGAGGAATTAAAATCAATTTTAGAAAAGCAAATGCCAAATTATGCCAAACCAAAACTTCTCGATTTATGTCTAAAATATGATGATATTTTTGCACTAAAGACCGATCGTATGACACTTAACAACTTTTATGAACAGAAATTACGATTGACAGATACAAATCCTGTTTACATAAAAAATTACCGTTTACCATACTGTCAGAGAGAGGAAATTAATAAACAAGTTGATAATTTATTGCAAAACGATCTTATAGAACACAGCTATTCCAACTATAATAGTCCATTGATACTTGTGCCAAAGAAAAATCCAAATGGACAGAAATCCTACAGGATGTGTGTTGACTTTAGAGCCGTAAACAAAAAATTGATAGCAGAAAAATTCCCACTTGCACGAATAGACGATATTCTTGATAATCTAGGCAGAGCCAAATATTTTTCTACATTGGATCTGTATTCAGGTTTCCACCAAATCCCATTAAATAAAGATTCTAGAGACATCACTTCATTCAGCACTGATCGTGGTGCTTTTCGATGGAAAGTTTTACCATTCGGTTTAAACGTAGCTCCGAATTCATTCTCAAGAATGATGTCAATTGCCTTTTCAGGAATTTCTCCAAACCAAGCCTTTTTATATGTCGATGATCTCATAGTCATTGGGTGTAGCGAAGCTCACCATCTTAAAAATTTAGAACAAGTCTTTCAAACATGCAAAAAATTTAATTTGCGTCTCAATCCCGAAAAATGCAACTTCATGCGTTCAGAAGTCACTTTCCTAGAACACAAATGTTCGTCAAAAGGTCTACTTCCAGACGATTCCAAAATAATTGCAATAAAGAAATATCCGAAACCTTGCGATAAAGATGCAGTAAGACGATTCGTGGCATTCGCCAATTATTACAGAAGGTTCATACCAAATTTTGATTCCATAGCAGCACCTTTAAATAAACTTAACAGGAAAAGAGTAGAATTTAAATGGGATCAGTCATGTGATATAGCATTTGAAAAACTTCGAAAATCTTTAATTTCTCCTCAAATTCTCCAATACCCAGACTTCAAAAAGGAATTTATAATTACTGTCGACGCTTCAAAAATAGGTTAAGGTGCCATTTTAAGTCAAAATAAAGATGGCATTGACTTACCAATTTGTTTCGCGTCCAAATCATTTAATAATTCAGAACAAAAGAAATCAATAATTGAGTTAGAGCTTTTAGCTATATTTTTTGCAATAAAACAGTTCAGACCATACGTATATGGCACACACTTTACAGTCAAGTCCGATCATCGTCGATTAGTTTACTTGTTCAATATGAAAGATCCCTCTTCAAAAGTTTCACGTATCAGACTTGAACTGGCAGAGTACAACTTCACTATTGAATACATAAAAGGTAAAACGAACGTAGGAGCAGATGCACTCTCTCGCATCACAATAGAAGAAATAAAAAATTCAGGAACATCGATTTTAGCAGTACAGACAAGATCACAGACAAAACAAGAACAATTAATGCAACAAGAAATACTCAAAGAAGAAAAAGTAAAAGAAAACATAAAATTACAAGTTTATGATAATTTTTCAAACAAATTCTCAAAGAAAATACCCAGAGTAAAATCCCAAATACGTTATGATAAAAGTGGTAAAATTACGAATTTTGAATTAAATGCGCATCTAAAACACAAAAAGATTGAGTTAATTAAGGTTGCGTGTGCTAACAAAATAATACATTTAGATGAATTACTTTTGAAGCTACAAAAAGAAGCTGGCAAGCGCAATATTAATATAATTGAATTGCAAAAAAATGATAACCTTTTTAAATATTTTTCGATATCAGATCTGAAAACCATTGGGAATAAAATTTTAAAACATTTAGAAATCGTCCTAACCGAACCCGTAGAAACTGTGACAGACGAAGACAAAAAACAACAATTAATAACAATTTACCATACCGACCCAATTTTAGGAGGACATTTCGGTAGCAAAAAAGTTTATGCAAAACTCACAACCAAATATTATTGGAAAGGTATGACGCGCGATATAGCGAAATTTGTTAAAAACTGCGAAAAATGTTTTTTGAATAAGGTTAAGCCAAAAACAAAAGAAAATTTAGTCCTAACCGAAACACCATGTAAGCCATTCGACATTGTTGTCATTGACACTATAGGACCTCTACCTCAATCCGATAATGGTAAAAAGTTCGCTGTCACCATTATATGCGATCTCAGCAAATACTTAGTAACGATTGCGATACCTGACAAAAGTGCAAAAACGGCCGCATCAGCTATTTTTGAAAATTTCATACTAATATATGGCATTATGAAAACAATTAAAACTGATTTAGGTACCGAATACAAAAATGAAATTTTTTCAGAGTTAACAAAACTATTAAAAATAGAACATAAATTTTCCACAGCGTACCATCATGAAACTCTTGGCACAGTAGAGCGAAATCACAGAGTTTTCAATGAATATTTAAGATCTTTTCTAAATCCCAATTTTTCCGACTGGGATGTTTACTTGAAATATTTCACTTTTCTTCACAACACAACAACAAACACAGTATTCGATAATAAATTCTCACCATATGAATTAGTCTTTGGCAAAGCAGCTAATTTACCAAAGGAACTGCAAACCGATAAAATAGACCCGATTTACAACATAGAAAACTATTCGAAAGAAGTTAAATTTCGTTTTCAAAAAACTCACGAATTAGCGAATAAAACAGTTACAGAACACAAATTAAAAAATCAAACCGGATATAACAAAAGTTCACAACCAATATCTGTCAAGGTATTTGACAAGGTATTGCTTGAAAAAGAACCCGCGACAAGCATAGTAGTATCTATATTGGTCCGTATACCGTAATAGGTATTGACGGCGTAAACGTCACGTTAATTGATGACGAAACGAAAAAGAAAAAAATAGTACATAAAAATAGAATAAGAAAAATTAATTCAATTAAATTTTTAAATTCAAAGATAATTTAAAGTTAATTTCTATTGTTAAATTAGAAATAATTTTTTTATTACAAATTTGAGAAAAAAAAAAGATAATGAAATCAAATAAATTTAAACAATCATTAAAAATTAAGAACTTAATTCATACAGTAGAATTCAAACACAAAAAAATTTTTTTTAATTATAAAAATTAAATTTAAGTCCTACTTTAGAATTAGACTTTAGAATTTCATTTTTAATTTAGATCTAAACATAGATGTAGATTTAAATTTAGTTTAACAATCTTAAACTTTTATTAAGATAAAATACATCACGTTTGGGACAGAAGAATTTGGCCAATTCTTTTTTTCCAAAGGGGGATGATGTAAGGCAACCCTTATGATAAGTGTTGAGTGACCATAACATCAATCATTAAATATTAACCACGTCAATTTTTTGACCACACCAATCACTCACAATGAGGGTTACCTTCATAAACGTCACTTTGAATGACGCCAATTAATTTCGCGCATTCAACTCGTCAAGAAGCAAAAAATTTAAGCAGCTCACACATATACATATATATATATTAAATTTCTAAGTTTGTGAATATTTTTATATTCAACAAATAAAATTTCAAAAAGACTATATATTTAAAAAGTAAAGTTCATCAGTTTCTTGTTTTGGTATTGAAAGCGGTGTGTGTGCGAGAAGTCTACGCAATTAATATTGTGTGCCTTACTTAAGTTGCGTTAAAGCGTTTGGGCGATAACCTGCGTCAACTACGACGCAAGAATAAAGATGACCACGATGGTCATCTTACAAATTCAACTCTAAACAAACGAAAATTAAATAAATGATCTTAAGCGCGAAAAATTACGAAAACTGGGAATCAACGGAAACACCGACTGGTTCGTTAACAGAACGAACATTGTGTTTCCCGAAGAGGTTAAATGGCTCCTCTCACTAGGCAGAAAATTTACACTGCCAACAACAAACCAAAATTTCTCACCCATACGCACGATAGCTGAAATGGAACAAATATTTCAAACAATAGAGGATGAAAAGGATAAAGAAGTAGCAAGAAATAAATTAAGCAACAGAATTTTACTTTACAAGCGAAACATACGTCATAACTCAGCAGAAAAATTCATAATTGAAACATACAAGAAAACAAAAACATTCCTTAAACTTCACAAAGATGACATAATTATCAAAGACACAGACAAGGGGAATAAAACAGTTGCTCTATACAAAACGGAATACAACGAAAAGATTGACCAGCTACTATGAGACAAGAAAACTTACAAGGTAATTCGTAATGATCCAACGAACACTCTACAGAGAAAAAACAACAACATTGTATACGATCTTCATAAGGCAAAACTCATATGTGCAAAGAAAAGCAACAAATGACAAGCTCGACAGCCATAGCCCCCCGACTTTATGGATTACCCAAATCACATAAGCCTGAATGTCCGCTACGTCCTATTGTATCGTCCAGTAATGTCCCGTGTTATTTTTTGTCCAAACATATTGGAAAAATTCTCCAAACTTTAATATCTGAGAAATACAACATTAACAATGCGTATGACCTAAAAGAAAGGTTATCTAATGTAAATATATGTGATGAAGATGTGTTGGTGTCGTTTGATGTTGTGTCTCTCTTCTCTAATATACCGACCACTTTAGCCTCGAAAATAATAATGAAAAAATGGGACAGAATTAAAGAAACAACAAATATACCAAAGAATAAATTTCAAAGCATATTAGACTTTTGCCTAAAGGACAACAACTATTTCGTTTGCAACAATAAAATTTATACTCAAACATTTGGAATGCCCATGGGTAACCCCCTTTCCCCGACGATTGCAGATATAGTAATGGATGAAATACTTGACAATACTTTCTCAGAACTAAAACAACAAAATAACACAAACATAAAATTTTTAGTGAAATATGTGGACGACATATTCGCTATAATCAAAAGAAATGACGCGGAACTCATATTAAAAACTCCTAATAAATATCATGAAAGACTAAATTTCACCATGGAAATGGAGGAAAACGGCAATATCCCATTTCTCGATGTCCGAATACACAAGAACAACAACAATATAATATTAGACTGGTACACCAAACCTACATCATCTGGACGCCTAATAAACTTCCTATCCTCACAGCCTAAAAAATACAAAGTAAATACTGCGAGAAACTTCATACACAAAATACTGACAATAAGTCATCCCAAATTTCATGACGCCAACATTAAATTAATTAAAAGAACGCTAAAGAAAAATAATTACCCAGATCACTTAACCAATAACTTAATTCAACAAAAAATAATAGAAATGCAAAATATAATAAATCCATCACCAACTACAGATATGACAAATGAACCCAAAAGATACTTTAGCGTCACATTCGTTCCCAGGCTCTCAGAAAATTTCACAAACATTATACAAAAACCAAACTTATGCTTAGCCTACAAATCGAATTGCACACTAGCGACATGCTTCACAAAAACAAAAAGCCCAATAGACCAGCAACAACAAAGTAATGTAGTGTACGAAGTAACTTGCAAAGGAAACAACAACGAGAATTGCAACAAGATTTATATCGGGACTACGAAGCGAAATTTAAGCACCAGACTAGCAGAGCACGAAGCTGATATAAGAAAACAAAAACCCAGCACAGCACTATCACAGCATGCAATAACAAACAACCACTCAGCTGATTTTGCCAACACAAGAATACTAGATAAGGAACGAAGAGAAAAGACGAGATATACTTTAGAGAGCCTACGTATAATGCAGAAAAGGGAATATACGATTAACAAGAAAGAAGACACCGATGAAATAGCCGCGACTTATTTGTTATGTTTATAGTTTAGTTTAGTATGACAAGAGTACCACGAATGATGGTATCAACATTGTATGTTTATGTTTTTGTTAAATTTAATGCAACAATATCATTGTTTAGTTTTTTTAACGTAAATATTTAGTGCAACAAAAATCTACTAACGTTGAGCTGTAAGGTGGAAAAAGCTTTGTCTTATTCGCACCCCACATAAATAGATCAGACCAGCTTATTATATACAAAATTAAACGAAAATTAAATTTGTTATTATTTTAATTAACAATCAGGTCATATATGAGAGTATTAGAGTATTGAATTATGCAAAGTTGTAAAAGAGTATTCCATGCTGATACAATTATTCAAATCCTTATAGTGGAACACCAATTCCGCAAAGGATTATTTTTAGCAAAATTTTGTCGGCAAGTAAACAGGTGGAAGGGCACAAAGTGTCTAAAAGCTCTGCTAGGGACAGCGAAGTTTAGGTGACTGACAAGGTAAGAGGAGTCTATCTCACCAATGATGAGCTTGTGCAGGAACATTACCCCAAGTAATATTCTTCGGTTTTCCAAAGTTGTCAAACTAATAAGAAGCAGCCTATTTTTGTATGGTGGTAGATGAAGGTTAGGATCCCAGTTAACGCCACGGAGTGCGAAAATTAAAAATTGTTTCTGAACCGACTCAATTCGATGTATATACCTAAATATGTGAAAAGGAGCTTCGTGAGATATGGATCATCAAACTCTTTGGATCACCGTTTCACAAATCCAAGTACCCCTGTTGCTTTGTTCACAATTGATGAAATATGCATATTGAAACACAGTTTCGAATCAAAGAGAACTCCCAAATCACTTACAACAGATACACGCTCCAATAGCGTGTTATTTAACGTATAAGATGCAAAAATTGGCTTCACACGATGAAATGTCATCAGCTTGCATTTAGAACAGTTGAAATCTAGTAAATTTGCTGTACACCAGCATTGAAACGAGTACAAGTCGGTCTGTAAGAGATGGAAAGATGATAACTCAGAGGTTTAATATCATCCGCATACATAAAAGTACGGGAAGGTAAGATAATTTTTGGCAAATCATAAAAACAGGGTAAAAATTAATGGACCCAAATGATTTCTTTGACGAACCCCAGACGTTACATTAAACTTCTTAGAAAGACAATTTTTAAACCAAACTTGTTGAGTCCTGTTGGCGAGATAATTTTCAATCCAGAGAAGTAAATGCTTCTGAAACCCAAGAAAATCAAGTTTAAAAATTAGAAGTTCGTGATTGACAGAGTCAAAGGCTTTACTGAAGTTGGTGTAAATTACGTCAATTTGCTTTTTGTTTAAAAATCCGTCCATTACTAAAGAGGTAAACTCTAGCGAGTTGGTAGTGGTTGATCTTCGAGGTACAAAACCATGCCGGCTAGACGATAGTAAAGAGCCACACATGTGCTAAAGTTGACGAGTAATAATTCATTCGAAAGTTTTAGGGATAGCTGAAAGCTTGGCTATGCCCCTAAAATTCTCAATATTAGATCTACTAAATTTTTTGTGCAAAGAGATGATAAATGACTCCTTCCAAATTAATGGCAAATACCATGATTCCATGGATAGCGTAAATAATTTAGTAATCGGCTTTAATAGTTTCACGGCACAGTACTTAAGCACACAGCTAGGAATACCAACAGGCCCGGGAGAAAAAAATGGTTTCAAATCCAAAACGGTCTGAAGAACAGTGTTGTTATCAATGACTGGATTTAGTATGCAATTAAAACTTTCTAATTTATACGGATATTGACCAGTTTGAAATGATTTAGATGAATAAGTCGATAAAAAGAAATCTGCAAATAAATTTGTGATACCATTATTGGAATTAGCATTCTTACAACCGAAAGTGAAGGCAGCTGGAAATCCAAACGTTTTCCTCTTAGGGTTAACAAAACTATAATATATATATTTAATATTTTTTCGGATTACTAAAACCTGAAGTTTACAACTGGTTGAATAATTTTTGTAACACATTTGATTAAGACAATGAAAGTTGGAGCGAGCAACTAAATACTTTGAAAAGTCAGATAGTATTTCTGATATTTGTAAAGCCTAGATTTGATGTTATCGAGTCTCATAGGTTGTTTAGAGAACCAAGGTGGCTTCTTTGACCCTCCACAAACGCATCTGAGGGGAAAACATCTTTCGAAGAAGCAACTAAGAGTAACGTAGGTAAAACGCGTATTCACGTCTAGATCAAAAATCCGAAAACGGAAGGTAACTTTTTTTACCCGTTTAAAAGTTATCCGCGAAAAACTGTTCCATTGGGCACATTTTGTTCCGGCCCAATTACGTTACTGTAGGCACATGAATCAACTCAATTCCGATATTTGATATATTAATGTAATTTATATACACGAATTAATGAAAAAATAACTGTGAATATCACTTACTTATTCTTATTAAGGAAAACCAAATATCAAAAAACTCGCCAATTTCTTTGTTGCAGTTAAACACATGAACACACACGAATGGAGGTGAATAGTGATGCCAGCTCAGCAACAACAGAAATTACTTATGCTTTTCTCAAGTCGGAACAATGTAAGGTGGTGGCGGCTCGACATAAATTCAGATATAAATCCTTGCTCTATGATTTTGCTTTTGTTGAAGAATCTGCAATTTAATATACATATTTAAGGAGATAAGTTTTTAAATTATCGAAGCAAAGCGCCGCAGCCGAAAATCTATTCATTAAACTTAAAAAAAAATCGCGCTATTTTTTATTCCAAATTTTCATAAAAGATGCACAGAGATTTTTTAAGTTAACGAAAAAAGCGCCGCAGTCACCCCCGGTCCACCTTTATGGCGATATCTCGAAATCCACCTATAGAACAAAAGCCCACTCTCTTTTAAAATACTCATTAACACCTTTCATTTTATACCTATATCGCACAAACACATTCTAGAGTCACCCATGGTCCACCATTATGGAGATATCCCGAAATGGCGCCCACCTATAGAACTATGGCCTACTCCCTTTTAAAATACTCTTTAATACCTTCCATTTGATACCCATGCCATACAAACACATTCCAGGGTTACCATAGGTTCATTTTCCTACATGGTAATTTTCCCTTATTTTGTCTCCAAAGCTCTCAGCTGAGTATGTAATGTTCGGTTACAACCGAACTTAGCCTTCCTTACTTCTTAAATTTAACTTTAAATATGAAAGGGAAATTTCTTCTTTTAAAATAACAGTACCTGACCTGTATTTTAATAAAGTACTTGATATATCTTTTTGGCCGGAACACTGTGGTTCACTTGTACAAAAAACAGGTCACTACTATGCCTACAGCAGTACAAAGCCCAAAAAACGGTCTGACCAATACCGCAGGGTTAGCAACATAACTGACTTTGACTCAGTTTTTCTAAATATCCACTACCAAAATGTTCGTGGTTTACGATCTAAACTTAACGCCGTTTTTCTTAATAGTTTTGCTTTCTGAATGCAAGTTGTAGGCTTTATCGAAACATGGTTAAAACCTGATAACTAAAATTCTAAGCTTTTCTCAAACGCATATATACCGCACCGTTCGGATTTGCTTATTTATTCTTACCATAACTTAGCTATTTGTAATGTATACTCTCAGTTACGAGATAAAAATCGTATAGTAGTTCTTGGTGATCTTTATTTGCCCTCGGTGAACTGGATAAACATAAGTGGCTCCAACTTTTTGACCCCAAGCATTCAACATGAATTTTTCAACTCTCTATTGGATACACCTCTAGTTCAGATCAAAGATGTGTTAAATTGTAAGAATGAGATTCTTTATTTGGTATTAGACTCTCTGGGTACCACTCTTAATCCTGTTTCTCCATTATCTCTTCCTGAGGATTGACTACACCCTACTATTGAAATTGCTCTTGATATTTTTCTACCTCCTACTGTGTCTGATGTATCTAAATTAAAATATCGTTCGAGATATTTCTTTAAAACCAACTTGTTTAAACTAAAGTGACTACTGCATAACAGCGCTTTCTGATGGTCATCAAGTAGATTGTATATACAAAGACTTTTCAAAAGCTTTCGATAAAGTCTCCCATAAAATTCTAGTTAAAAAACTTGCTTGTTTAGGTTTTCATTCCTTCTTCTTGGAATGGATCAAATCCTATTTATCGAATAGACGCTGTGTTGTTACTGTTGACGGCATGTGTTCCAAATCTTTTGTGGCCACTTCAGCCGTACCGCAAGGAAGCGTTCTTGGACCTCTACTGTTTGTCCTATTTATTAATGACATTGGAAGTTGTTTTTCATTCGCCAAGTGTTTGCTTTATGCAGACGATCTTAAGTTATTTGCTGTAGTCAAAGATTCTCTCGATGAAGCAAGGCTGCAGCAGGACGTTAATGCTCTTTGGTGTGGTAAATCACATTTATCTTTAAATATCAAGAAGTGTTTCAAAATGACCTTTGCGAAAATTTTGAATGTCGCAGTACGTCTTACAGCATTTCAAATGTTATTCTGCTAAATGTTAATGAAGTTAAAGACTTAGGAGTTATATTTGACACAAAACTCTCTTTCAACAGCCACATTAATTTCATCATCGCGAAAGCATACTCAGTTTTGGGGTTTGTACGTCGTAACAGCACTAATTTCTCAGACCCATATACCTTGAAACTATTATTTACAAGCTTTTTGCGTTCGCATATTTAGTATGCTGTCTTCGTGTGGAGGCCCTATAATCAACTTCCGATTAAGAGGATTAAGCGTGTACAAAAGGTTTTCCTTAAATTTGCCTTACGTATTCTGATTTTTGAAAACCCGGTTCCGGCCTATATAACTCGTCTTCAACTGATAAACTTGCAATCCCTGGAAAGCTGTAGATCTGTCTTGTCTTCAACGTTTACGTTTAACATGATGCAAGGCATCGTTGATTGCCCATATCTCTTGCATAAAATAACTTTCAATTTCCCTAGACGTAACCTTCGTGTATCTTATCCATTCGATCTACCCAAAGTAAAAACGGCATTTGCTGGAAATGCACCTTTGGTGCGCTCTTTGAGAGAATTTAATATTTCGTCAGAAACTATTGTCATTGATTTCACAATGAACAAGTAAGGAAGGTTAAGTTCGGGTGTAACCGAACATTACATACTCAGTTGAGAGCTATGGTGACAACATAAGGGAAAATAACCATGTAGGAAAATGAACCGAGGGAAACCCTGGAATGTGTTTGTATGACATGTGTATCAAATGAAAGGCATTAAAGAGTATTTTATGAGGGAGTGGGCCATAGTTCTATAGGTGGACGCCATTTAGGGATATAGCCATAAAGGTGGATCAGGGTTGACTCTAGAATGCGTTTGTACGATATGCGTATCAAATGAAAGGTATTAATGAGTATTTTAAAAGGGCGTGGACCTAAGTTCTATAGATGGACGCCTTTTCGAGATATCGCCGTAAAGATGGACCAGGGGTGACTCTAGAATGCGTTTGTACGATATGGGTATCAAATGAAAGGTGTTAATAAGCTTTTTAAAAAGGAGTGGGCCTTCGTTTTATAGGTGTTCGCCTTTTCGAGATATCGCCATAAAGGTGGACCAGGGGTGACTTTAGAATTTGTTTGTATGATATGGGTATCAAATGAAAGGTGTTAATAATTATTTTAAAAGGGCGTGGGGCTTAGTTCTATAGGTGGACCCCTTTTCGAGATATCGCCATAAAGGTGGACCAGGGGTGACTCTAGAATTCGTTTGTGCAATATGAGTATCAAACGAAAGGAGTTAATGAGTATTTTAAGAGGGCGTGGACCTAAGTTCTATAGATGGACGCCTTTTCGAGATATCGCCGTAAAGATGGACCAGGGGTGACTCTAGACTTTGTTTGTACGTTATGGGTATCAAATGAAAGGTGTTAATGAGTATTTTTAAAAGGGAGTGGGCCTTCGTTTTATAGGTGTTCGCCTTTTCGAGATATCGCCATAAAGGTGGACCAGGGGTGACTTTAGAATTTGTTTGTATGATATGGGTATCAAATGAAAGGTGTTAATGATTATTTTAAAAGGGCGTGGGGCTTAGTTCTATAGGTGGACCCCTTTTCAAGATATCGCGATAAAGGTGGACCAGGGGTGACTCTAGAATTCGTTTGTGCAATATGGGTATCAAACGAAAGGAGTTAATGAGTATTTTAAGAGGGAGTGGGCCTTAGTTCTATAGGTGGACGCCTTTTCGCGATATCGCCATAAAGATGGACCAGGTGTGACTCTAGAATGCGTTTGTACGATATGGGTATCAAATGAAAGGTGTTAATGAGTATTTTAAAAGGGAGTAATCCTTAGTTCCATAGGTGGACGCCGTTTCGAGATATCGCCACAAAGGTGGGCCAGGGGTGACTCTAGAATTCGTTTGTGCAATATGGGTATCAAACGAAAGGAGTTAATGAGTATTTTAAGAGGGAGTGGGCCTTTCTGTACCAGGGGTGACTCTAGACTTTGTTTGTACGATATGGGTATCAAATGAAAGGTGTTAATGAGTATTTTTAAAAGGGAGTGGGCCTTCGTTCTATAGGTGGTCGCCTTTTCGAAATATCGCCATAAAGGTGGACCAGGGGTGACTCTAGAATGAGTTTGTACGATATGGGTATAAAATTAAAGGTATTAATGAGAGTTTTAAAAGGGAGTGGTGGTAGTTGTATATGTGAAGGCGTTTTCCAGATATCGACAAAAATGTGGACCAGGGTGACCCAGAACATCATCTGTTGGATACCGCTAATTTATTTATATATGTAATACCTGCCAAGATTTTAAGGGTTTTTTATTTCGCCCTGCAGAACTTTTTCATTTTCTTCTACTTAATATGGTAGGTGTCACAACCATTTTATAAAGTTTTTTCTAAAGTTATATTTCGCGTCAATAAAGCAATCCAATTACCTTACCATATTTCATCCCTTTTTTCGTATTTGGTATAGAATTATGACATTTTTTTCATTTTTCGTAATTTTCGGATTTCGTTAATTTTTCATGCCAAAATAAAGTGAGTTCAGATAAGTACGCGAACTGAGTTTAGTAAAGATATATCGATTTTTGCTCAAGTTATCGTGTTAAGGGCCATGCGGAAGGACAGACGGACGACTGTGTATAAAAACTGGGCTTGGCTACAACCGATTTCACCCATTTTCACAGAAAACAGTTATCGTCATAGAGGCTATGCCCTTACCAAATTTCATAAGGATTGGTGAGTTTTTGTTCGACTTATGGCATTAAAAGTATTCTATACAAATTAAATGAAAAAGGGCCGAGTCACGCCCATCTTAAAATTTTCTTTTATTTTTGTATTTTGTTGCAACATATCATTACTGGAGTTTAATCTTGACATAATTTACTTATATGGGCAAATCCAAAAACTTTTACTTTTTTGGATACTCGGGTTTTACACACTGGCAAAAAACTTAAGACCAGAAAAAAGTACAAGGGTATTAAGTTTGACCTTTTGACTATCCGATCTGATGATTTTAAAAATCAAGAAAGTTGATAGTAAGTTTTTGCAGAACTTCGAAACGTAAAAAACTTCGATTTTTACACTTCTTCAAGCGATACCCTTGATTTTTTTTTTTTTTTAATTTTTTCGATACAATTTTGAGGCATCGCTGAAACGCTATGGAATTCAAACTGAATGTTGCTTTTGAGACGGAGATTCTAAAAGTATGAGCAAGATTAATGTGCCCCTCCAATACTCAAAACTATCATCAATCAAAGTAGCGATACTTTTTTTTTGGTCATTTTCAATATTGACAGTTTTTTGCTTATAGCTTTTTGAGGCAACTGAGTATTGAAATTTGGATTATGCACGATAATAGCCTACCAGGGACTAAAAATACGTGGGGCTTCAAATTCGATGTGCCCCTTTCAGTTTTCAAGGTAGGTGCAGAAAAGTGGAAGCACTTGGTTGCGTAAATTTTTTTCAGGAGCATGTTTTTTCGTGGGCACAGCTACAATTTTACTTTTATCACTTCATACCCATTTGTTAATTTTTTCTCTACACCACAGTAGTATACCATCAATTGTCTCATCTTGGAATATTCACGCAAGGAAAATTATTGATGTTTGTACATGGGGCAAATATACGAAATTTCTGACAAAAATTGGCAATCGCCAAAAAGAGCAGAAATTTTTTTTTGTATTTTTTTAAACCAGTTTTTCTTTAAAAGTAAATGAAAATAAACACAAATTTGGTACAAAAATTTAAAAAAAAATAAAATTTTTTTCTACACTTTTTGACGATTGCCAATTTTTGGCGAAAATTTCGTATATTTTCCCCATGTAAAAATAACTTTCCTTGAGCGAATATTCCAAGATGAGGCAATTCATGGTATACTACTATGGTGTAGAGAAAATATTAACAAGCGGGTATGAAATATTTTACGGGTACCCAGTTTCATATTTTTGCCGATATCTCTAAAACCGCGTTTCGGGTATCAACAAAATTTTACCTAAATATATCCCATATAGGTATGTACATCCTGATAAATTTTCTACACAATCGGTTAAGAAGTGCTTAAATAAGTAAACAAAATTTAAGGTTTTCCGGGTTTATATTTTTATCAATATCTCCAAAACCGGATCTCGGGTATTAAAACTTTTTTACTTAAACATACTTCGTTCACATATCTATATGTTTTTAAAGTTTCAAAAGAATCGGTAGAAAGGTGTTAAAATAAATGTGTTGCAAACTTTGTAGTAAAAAATATTTGGCGGTTATTCGGTTTTATATTTTTACCGATATCTACAAAACTGGGTCTCGTGTATTAAAAAAATTTTACATAGCATAGCATATATCTCCACATTTTGATAAAATTTCGATATAATCGGTACAGAAGTGTTGAAATAAATGTATATTTAACATTGCGACCTCAATTTATATATATTTTGCTCGATCTTTTGACTATATCTTTTTGAGGCATTATGTAAAACGGGTAACGGCGATGCAATATAGCTCCAATTTACCCCTCAATGTTCCTAACAAAAAGGTATTTGCGTGATACCATGTTTAAAAAAAAAAAATTTTTTTTCTCCAAAAAAACCAAAGTTTGGCGGATTTCCCCATATACTATAAAGATACTAAATTTTTTGTTAAACTTTGACTTAAATTTTTTTTTTTTAAATTGGGCGTGTTCGTCATCTGATTTTGCTAATTTTTATTTAGAACACATTTAGTAATAGGAGTAACGATCCTGAGAAATTTCATCATGATATCTTCAACGACTGCCAAATTACAGCTTGCAAAACTGCTATTAAAAGTGGGCGGTGCCATTCCCATTGTCCAAATTTTACAAATTTTCTATTCTGCGTCATAAGGTCAGCCCACCTGCCAAGTTTCATTGCTTTATCGGTCTTTGGTAATGAATTATCGCTCCTTTTCGGTTTTTCGAAATTTTCGATATCGAAAAAGTGGGCGTGGTTATAGTCCGATTTCGTTCATTTTAAATAGCTCGCAGACGGACGGACGGACATGGCTAAATTAATTTCTTTTTTCGCCCAGATCATTTTGATATATAGAAGTCTATATCTATCTCGATTAGTTTATAACGTTACGGTTATGCGAACAAAATTATTATACTCTGTGAGCTCTGCTCAGCTGAGTATAAAAATGTCAATATTAACACTATTAGTTATATTAAGCTTAGAATAAATATAATTTCGAACATCATCAACAGTCATCGAAGCATGCAGTCGTGATACAAATATGGCTCTACGAGGCGGCACGGCAGTCACTTCCCTAGTATTGACGGATTGCTCACCAGTAACCTTTTCCGATGTAGAAAATGAAGTGGTTGCAGGTGTTAAATTAGATATGGGTTCCACTGTAGTCTTTTGCTTACGACGCTTATTTGCTTCAGTATGTTTGCTTTTACTAACAGAACCAACCATCTGTGACCCAGCAGCATATCGTTTGTTTTGTTGGCCTGAGTTGCTAAACACACACATACGCACAACAGTATTGCTTTTAACATTATCAGCAGCAACAGAACTCTGCAAAGATGAAGTAATACCAAAACTTTTTGAATATAAAGATATTGCATGCGCGAACTTCGGTGGAAAGCAGCGGAGCGTAACAAAATTCTAGTAGGTCACTTTCACCACACCAAATGACACAATTTTTAACATAATTTAAGCACAGAAATACACTGATTGGAGTTTTAGTGAGTAAAAGTTAAAATTCTGAACACTGTTTAAATTAGCTGAATAAAAAGTGTACAAATAATTATTAAATAACAAATACAGACAGTGGTAGTTTAACAAATTCTGCTGTGGTAAGTGGTGAATGTGACCTACTAGAATTTTGTGAAGCTTGCCTCACACGATTTTTCGTCTATGCAATGTCTCTACATTATATCGTTTCTGCATGTACACAGACTCACACATTGATAACTGCCGCATTATGCGGCAATTACCCACCGACGTGTGCCGTACGTACGGACGTTGGTCGTACGAAACACGTTTGACCGAACCCTCAAGCCCGTAGGAATCAATGTGTGCGTCTGTGTACATGTACATAAGATATTTGTGTATGTATTGTTTACAGATAAGCACTGTTGCCATTGACCATTTTGCATGTATGCTTATGGAAACATCAACTTTTTCCAATTTAATTTTTGATATTGTAAAAGGCTGGAATACATATTAAATAAGTATAAATAGATTACATATTTATAATCAGCACTTTTACATAATTATTTAGAATTATTTTCGCAATTTTTCAAACTTTAATTAGGTGTTTTTGCATAAAATTGCAAACGGTCAAAAATTAGTACACAAAAGTTTACTTACAACTGCCGCATTAAGCGGCAATTATGCGGCAGTTATGCGGCAGTTACCCACCGACGTGTGCCGTACGTAAGGACGTTTGTCGTACGAAGCACGTTTGACCGAACTCTCAAGCCCGTAGGAATCAATGTGTGCGTCTGTGTACATGTACATAACATATTTGTGTGTGTATTGTTTACAGATAAGCACTGTTGCCATTGACCATTTTGCATGTATGCTTATGGAAACATTAACTTTTTCCAATTTAATTTTTGATATTGTAAAAGGCCGGAATACATATTAAATAAGTATAAATAGATTAAATATTTATAATCAGCACTTTTACATAATTATTTCGAATTATTTCCACAATTACTCACGAACGTACGTACCAAAAACGTGTCAGCTGACACGACCTATCTTAAGAGTGTGCAATGTAAACGAAAACTCACCGACGTGCAACGCCCGTACGTACGTAGCCCGGAACGTAGAAATCAAAACAATTTTGA
The DNA here is from genome assembly GCF_040869045.1 of Eurosta solidaginis. NCBI lineage: Eukaryota > Metazoa > Arthropoda > Insecta > Diptera > Tephritidae > Eurosta > Eurosta solidaginis. Next base: position 256,854,975 of record NC_090321.1, read on the forward strand.
TTTTTTCCATAAGAACGTGTCAGCTGATCGCTCTCTCACTAGACGGAGTTGCCTAGTAAACTTTTGTGCGCTAATTTTTGACCGTTTGCATTTTTATGCAAAAACACCTAATTAAAGTTTGAAAAATTGTGAAAATAATTCGAAATAATTATTTAAAAGTGCAGATTATAAATATGTAATCTATTTATACTTATTTAATATTTATTCCGGCCTTTTACAATATCAAAAATTAAATTGGAAAAAGTTGATGTTTCCATAAGCATGCATGCAAACTGGCATGTTGGCTTGAGAATTCGGTCAAACGTGCTTCGTACGACAAACGTCCGTACGTACGGCACACGTCGGTGGGTAACTGCCGCATTACCCACGAATGTACGTACCAAAAACGTGTCAGCTGACACGACCTATCTTATGAGTGCGCAATGTAAACGAAAACTCACCGACGTGCAACGCCCGTACGTACGTAGCCCGGAACGTAGAAATCCAAAACAATTTTGATTTTTACCGTAAGAGCGTGTCAGCTGATCGCTCTCTCACTAGACAGAGTCGCCTAGTAAACTTTTGTGCACTAATTTTTGACCGTTTCCAGTTTTATGCAAAAACACCAAATTAAAGTTTGAAAAATTGTGAAAATAATTCGAAATAATTATGTAAAAGTGCAGATTATAAATATGTAATCTATTTATACTTATCTAATATTTATTCCGGCATTTTACAATATCAAAAATTAAATTGGAAAAAGTTGATGTTTCCATAAGCATGCATGCAAAATGGTCAATGGCAACAGTGCTTATCTGTAAACAATAAACACACAAATATGTTATGTACATGTACACAGACGCACACATTGATTCCTACGGGCTTGAGAGTTCGGTCAAACGTGTTTCGTACGACAAACGTCCGTACGTACGGAACACGTCGGTGGGTAATGCGGCAGTTACTCACGAACGTATGTACCAAAAACGTGTCAGCTGACACGACCTATTTTATGAGTGTGCAATGTAAACGAAAACTCACCGACGTGCAACGCCCGTACGTACGTAGCCCGGAACGTATAAATCAAAACAATTTTAATTTTTTTCCGTAAGAACGTGTCAGCTGCTCGCTCTCTCACTATACAGAGTTGCCTAGTAAACTTTTGTGCGCTAATTTTTGACCGTTTGCACTTTTACGCAAAAACACCTAATTAAAGTTTGAAAAATTGTGAAAATAATTCGAAATAATTATGTAAAAGTGCAGATTATAAATATGTAATCTATTTATACTTATTTAATATTTATTCCGGCCTTTTACAATATCAAATATTAAATTGGAAAAAGTTGATGTTTCCATAAGCATGCATGCAAAATGGTCAATGGCAACAGTGCTTATCTGTAAACAATAAATACACAAATATGTTATGTACATGTACACAGACGCACACATTGATTCCTACGGGCTTGAGAGTTCGGTCTAACGTGTTTCGTACGATAAACGTCCGTACGTACGGCACACGTCGGTGGGTAATGCGGCAGTTACTCACGAACGTACGTACCAAAAACCTGTCAGCTGACACGACCTATTTTATGAGTGTGCAATGTAAGCGAAAACTCACCGACGTGCAACGCCCGTACGTGCGTAGCCCGGAACGTATAAATCAAAACAATTTTGATTTTTTCCGTAAGAACGTGTCAGCTGATCGCCCTCTCACTAGACAGAGTTGCCTAGGAAACTTTTGTGCGCTAATTTTTGACCGTTTGCAATTTTATGCAAAAACACCTAATTAAAGGTTGAAAAATTGTGAAAATAATTCGAAATAATTATGTAAAAGTGCTGATTATAAATATGTAATCTATTTATACTTATTTAATATGTATTCCGGCCTTTTACAATATCAAAAATTAAATTGGAAAAAGTTGATGTTTCCATAAGCATACATGCAAAATGGTCAATGGCAAAAGTGCTTATCTGTAAACAATACACACACAAATATGTTATGTACATGTACACAGACTCACACATTGATTCCTACGGGCTTGAGATTTCGGTCAAACGTGATTCGTACGATAAACGTCCGTACGTACGGCACACGTCGGTGGGTAACTTCCGCATTACTCACGAATGTACGTACCAAAAACGTGTCAGCTGACACGACCTATCTTATGAGTGTGCAATGTAAACGAAAACTCACCGACGTGCAACGCCCGTACGTACGTAGCCCGGAACGTATAAATCAAAACAATTATGATTTTTTCCGTAAGAACGTGTCAGCTGATCGCCCTCTCACTAGACAGAGTTGCCTAGGAAACTTTTGTGCGCTAATTTTTGACCGTTTGCAATTTTATGCAAAAACACCTAATTAAAGTTTGAAAAATTGCGAAAATAATTCTAAATAATTATGTAAAAGTGCTGATTATAAATATGTAATCTATTTATACTTATTTAATATGTATTCCGGCCTTTTACAATATCAAAAATTAAATTGGAAAAAGTTGATGTTTCCATAAGCATACATGCAAAATGGTCAATGGCAACAGTGCTTATCTGTAAACAATACACACACAAATATCTTATGTACATGTACACAGACGCACACATTGATTCCTACGGGCTTGAGATTTCGGTCAAACGTGATTGGTACGATAAACGTCCGTACGTACGGCACACGTCGGTGGGTAACTGCCGCATTACTCACGAGCGTACGTACCAAAAACGTGTCAGCTGACACGACCTATCTTATGAGTGTGCAATGTAAACGAAAACTCACCGACGTGCAACGCCCGTACGTACGTAGCCCGGAACGTAGAAATCAAAACAATTTTGATTTTTTCCGTAAGAACGTGTCAGCTGATCGCTCTCTCACTAGACAGAGTTGCCTAGTAAACTTTTGTGCGCTAATTTTTAACCGTTTGCATTTTTATGCAAAAACACCTAATTAAAGTTTGAAAAATTGTGAAAATAATTCGAAATAATTATGTAAAAGTGCAGATTATAAATATGTAATCTATTTATACTTATTTAATATTTATTCCGGCCTTTTACAATATCAAAAATTAAATTGGAAAAAGTTGATGTTTCCATAAGCATGCATGCAAACTGGCCAATGGCAACAGTGCTTTGTTGTAAACAATACACACACAAATATGTTATGTACGTGTACACAGACGCACACATTGATTCCTACGGGCTTGAGATTCGGTCAAACGTGCTACGTACGACAAACGTCCGTACGTACGGCACACGTCGGTGGGTAACTGCCGCATTACCCACGAATGTACGTACCAAAAACGTGTCAGCTGACACGACCTATCTTATGAGTGTGCAATGTAAACGAAAACTCACCGACGTGCAACGCTCATACGTACGTAGCCCGGAACGTAGAAATCCAAAACAATTTTGATTTTTACCGTAAGAGCGTGTCAGCTGATCGCTCTCTCACTAGACAGAGTTGCCTAGTAAACTTTTGTGCACTAATTTTTGACCGTTTCCAGTTTTATGCAAAAACACCAAATTAAAGTTTGAAAAATTGTGAAAATAATTCGAAATAATTATGTAAAAGTGCTGATTATAAATATGTAATCTATTTATACTTATTTATTATGTATTCCGGCCCTTTACAATATCAAAAATTAAATTGGAAAAAGTTGATGTTTCCATAAGCATACATGCAAAATGGTCAATGGCGACAGTGCTTATCTGTAAACAATACACACACAAATATGTTATGTACATGTACACACACTCACACATTGATTCCTACGGGCTTGAGATTTCGGTCAAACGTGATTCGTACGATAAACGTCCGTACGTACGGCACACATCGGTGGGTAACTGCCGCATTACTCACGAATGTACGTACCAAAAACGTGTCAGCTGACACGACCTATCTTATGAGTGTGCAATGTAAACGAAAACTTACCGACGTGTAACGCCCGTACGTACGTAGCCCGGAACGTAGAAATCAAAACAATTTTGATTTTTTCCTTAAGAACGTGTCAGCTGATCGCTCTCTCACTAGACAGAGTTGCCTAGTAAACTTTTGTGGGCTAATTTTTGACAGTTTGCAGTTTTATGCAAAAACGCCTAATTAAAGTTTAAAAAATTGTGAAAATAATTCGAAATAATTATGTAAAAGTGCACATTATAAATATGTAATCTATTTATATTTATTTAATATTAATTCCGGCCTTTTACAACATCAAAAATTAAATTGGAAAAAGTTGACGTTTCCATAAGCATGCATGCAAAATGGTCAATGGCAACATTGCTTATCTGTAAATAATACACACACAAATATGTTATGTACATGACGCACAGACGCACACATTGATTCCTACGGGCTTGAGGTTTCGTACGACAAACGGCCGTACGCACGGCACACGTCGGTGGGTAATTGCCGCTTTAGTGTCCCTAATATTCGTCGCAATAATTTTTTCATCAAATTACGACCTAATGAATTGAAATATAATGCTTTGAAGTCAAGGTCAAATTTTGTGTTGACCCGTGTTATATACATATTTATAACCAATTTAAATAATTTCTTAAAAGAATGCGAATGGGTTGTATCTGTAAGTTTGTATGATAATGGCCGAAAAATAGTCAGATGCAAGTTATTTCTACATTACTTGTCATCTAACTACAATTTATTTCAGTCCCAAAATAAATTAGCCTATTGTCAACTGTTATACAAATGTATGTAGGTAGCTGTTATATTAAACATATAATCCCGAAAATCCATCATCAGATATATTTAACTCTGTATGCATTAAATCAGATCTGGGCATAGGAGACAAAACAGCTATTTGCAAATTTTTTAACAACTTTTAAGAACTGCCAGAGTTTCCAAAACTATCTGAAATACGATGGAAGAACATCAAAGCCATTGTGAATTCATACAAGTGACGAATGTTTGAAAAAAAAACGTTCATAGTGGTAAACAGCCCGGATCCCTCTTAAATCGCTGTCCATTGCACTACTTACATATCTAACAATGTTTGCTTAACTGGCTCTTATTATCTCTAAGCATTATGCGGCAGTTACTCACGAACGTACGTACCAAAAACGTGTCAGCTGACACGACCTATCTTATGAGTGTGCAATGTAAACGAAAACTCACCGACGTGCAACACCCGTACGTACGTGGCCCGGAACGTAGAAATCAAAACAATTTTGATTTTTTCCGTAAGAACGTGTCAGCTGATCGCTCTTTCACTAGACAGAGTTGCCTAGTAAACTTTTGTGCGCTAATTTTTGACCGTTTGCAGTTTTATGCAAAAACACCTAATTAAAGTTTGAAAAATTGTGAAAATAATTCGAAATAATTATGTAAAAGTGCAAACTATACATATGTAATTTATTTATATGTATTTAATATTAATTCCAGCCTTTTACAACATCAAAAATTAAATTGGAAAAGTTGATGTTTCCATAAGCATGCATGCAAAATGGCCAATGGCAACAGTGCTTATCTGAAAACAATACACACACAAATATGCTATGTACATGTACACAGACGCACACATTGATTCCTACGGGCTTGAGGGTTTGGTCATACGTGTTTCGTACGACAAACGTCCGTACGTACGGAACACGTCGGTGGGCAATTGCCGCTTTAGTCGTCGCTTGGCACTTGGCGTAGCAACATCGGTGATGGGTATTGGCTGATCGGTATCAAAATATGTATGAAAAATTATGCGCGATACATATGCTTGTTGTTAGCTCGTTGCTTGCTAGTAACAAGCGAACCTAATAAAACCGCACCGCGTTTTTTTAGCGCACGCAAACAACCGGCGTTTTTTGCCCTAACCCAAATAAGCATGCGTTGCGACAATGTAAAGCATGTGTGCAATCGTCAAATCTAAATGTCACGCAGAAAAAAAATTGGAAATCGAGTTAGCTTTTCACGCAGCAAATTCAATTTGAGTTGCTCTCATACAAGTTGTATGTGCATGAGACATTTTTGACAGAAAATGACTTGCGTGCGTTTATATTATACTGTTTTCACACAGAAACTTAATGATCTCATTTCACCTGCTAATGAAATCGTAAATTTTTTGCTTTCACACAGAAGTAACTGCTCGATTAGTATGTAGGATGAGACAGACAATCATGGTGAAACGATACAAGGTGGGAGCATGGTGACATACCTACAAACAAAAAAAAATCCATGTACTTGTAAATTCGATGGACAAATGTCAAAATCGTACTGCGCCGGTAGTTGATGTATCAAATCAAATAAAAAAGGTTATAATCAGCTGTTCGATGCGGCCACCTTGTATCGTTCCGCCATGCAGACAATGACATTTTTAAGCACTGAACACACCAAAAACTAAGAAGCGGAAACGGAAGCGGAACGCGGCCAACAGAGTTGCATTGTGATTTTGACTTCATTAGGCATTCGATTAGCTACTAATGAAATAATTATAGATTCGAATTTTGTAGAGAAGATTGAGCTCAATAAGCGTCTTAATGTAAAAAACTGCCTTTATTATTCAATAAGCCGTCTGTGTGAAAATAGTATTAGGTTGGCTTGTAAGCGACTAAATGAAAAATCAATTCACCCGCACGATCACCGCGACTACTGTGCTCTCACTAATACAGGTGCACTTTCAGTTTTGAATAGCCCTGTTGTACACTATGTATTGTACACTATGGCCCTAATGCGGCAGTTACCCACTGACGTGTGCCGTACGTACGGACGTTTGTCGTACGAAACACGTTTGACCGAACCCTCAAGCCCGTAGGAATCAATGTGTGCATCTGTGTACATGTACATAACATATTTGTGTGTGTATTGTTTAGAGCAAAGCACTGTTGCCAATGACCAGTTTGCATGCATGCTTATGGAAACATCAACTTTTTCCATTTTAATTTTTGATGTTGAAAAAGGCTGGAATTATTATTAAATAAATATAAATAGATTGCATATTTATAATCTGCACTTTTACATATTTATTTCGAATTATTTTCACAATTTTTCAAACTTTAATTTGGTGTTTTTGCATAAAACTGCAAACGGTCAAAAATTAGCGCACAAAAGTTTACTAGGCAACTCTGTCTAGTGAGGGAGCGATCAGCTGACACGTTCTTACGGAAAAAATCAAAATTGTTTTGATTTCTACGTTCCGGGCTACGTACGTACGGGCGTTGCACGTCGGTGAGTTTTCGTTTACATTGCACACTCATAAGATAGGTCGTGTCAGCTGACACGTTTTTGGTACGTACGTTCGTGGGTAATTGCCGCTTAATGCGGCAGTTACCCACAGACGTGTGCCGTACGTACGGACGTTTGTCGTACGAAGCACGTTTGACCGAACTCTCAAGCCCGTAGGAATTAATGTGTGCATCTGTGTATATGTACATAACATATTTGTGTGTGTATTGTTTACAGATAAGCACTGTTGCCATTGACCATTTTGAATGTATGCTTATGGAAACATCAACTTTTTCCAATTTAATTTTTGATATTGTAAAAGGCCGGAATAAATATTAAATAAGTATAAATAGATTACATATTTATAATCTGCAGTTTTACATATTTATTTCGAATTATTTTCACAATTTTTCAAACTTGAATTAGGTGTTTTTGCATAAAATTGCAAACGGTCAAAAATTAGCGCACAAAAGTTTACTAGGCAACTCTGTCTAGTGAGAGAGCGATCAGCTGACACGTTCTTACGGAAAAAATCAAAATTGTTTTGATTTCTACGTTCCGGGCTACGTACGTACGGGCGTTGCACGTCGGTGAGTTTTCGTTTACATTGCACACTCATAAGATAGGTCGTGTCAGCTGACACGTTTTTGGTACGTACGTTCGTGAGTAACTGCCGCATAAGAGTCGGGGGCGGCGAGCGAATAAAACCGCGACGCTCACACGCGCAAGTCTTGCAATAGAAAGGAATATTATACTGTTTTCACACAGAAATGATCTCATTTCACCTTCTAATGAAATCTTAAATTTTTTGCTTTCACACATAACTGCTCGATTAGTATGAAGGATGAAATGTCAAGCGAATAAAATGACAATGCTATATGACAGGCAATAACATTTACTTTGACAAATGACATTTTTAAGCACTGAACACACCAAAAACTAAGAAACTGAACGCTCCCAACAGAGTTGCATTGTGCTTTTGACTTCATTAAGCATTCGATTAGTCACTAATGAAATAATTATAGATTCGAATTTTGTAGGGAAGATTGAGCTCAATAAGCGTCTTAATGTAGAAAACTGCCTTTATTATTCAATAAGCCGTCTGTGTGAAAACAGTATTAGATTCACTCAAAAACTCAATGTCAGCAGGTAAAACACCAGCACAATGTAAACAAGAAAGGACGGGACTGTCTTCGGCTTTCATGAATGGGGCTGAACAATAATCTTATCCCGTTCGTAATCTCCAAATAATCGTATGTATAAGATAAGAAATATATAGTGAACAGATGTACATACCTAAACGATTTTTAAGATAATTATAAAATAAAAAATCTTCAATGATATATTAGAATAAATATCACCAAGTTTAACGTTTTTATATTGGATATTAAGGGAGCAATTGCCAAAAATCTTTCTATCTGAACGATCGGTTGTATGGGATATATACTATATATAGCTCCGATCAAAGTGATTTTTTCAAGATATCTTCTATGATATATTAGAATATATATCACCGAGTTTCACGTTTATACTTTCTAAATTGCGGCAGGAATGACGAAAATCGTCTTATCTGAACGATCGGTTGTATGGGAGATATATGTTATAGTGGTCCGATCCTACCGGATCCGACAAATGTCTAATATAATACAAAAATACATCCTTGTGTCAAATTTCATTGAGATATCTTAAAATTTGAGGGACTAGTTTGCGTTCAAACAGACAGACGGACGGACGGACAGACGGATATGGCTATATCAACTCAGTTGTCGCCCTGATCAATTCGGTATACTTAATGGTGAGTCTATCTTCTATATTTCTCAACATTACAAACATCGGACCAAAGTTAATATACCATTTCATGTTCATGAAAGGTATAAAAATTCACTGAACTGAGTACATTGAATTTTCGGTTGACTTCGATCAACTCTGAGTCCGCAAACAAAGAGTATATATTATATTATATATATAGAGTATATATATATATACACAAATGCCACAAATGCAAGGCATTTCAGTTAATTTACGAAGTAAAATACAATAAAAGAAAAAACAATAACAAAACTAAAACAGCAAGTTATATATTACATGCAAAAACAGGCGAGCGCTTAGAAACACGTCCGAACAGCGCGAAGGTTTTGAACAATTTCGATTTGGTGGGGATATTTAAACGTAAAATCAGCTGGTCAAACAGGGCTTCATGGAAAAATTTTTGTAATAGAATGCTCCAGCGAAACAGTCTGAAGAAAGTCCCATCTACGGGAGATACAGTCCAGGGACTGATGAAATAGGAGAACGGGTAATGGTCACACATTGATAGCCAGCCGGTTCCATCAGGATATGATACTGAAGAATTGTGTAAAACGTCTAAATTCCACATAAGGAGCGAGATGTACCAAGATTGGTGACAGATACCAAAATCGAATGGACACTAAAAACATTTCCCCAGTTCAAATCACCTACTAGCAACTAGCTATATTGCAGGTGGAAAGATTGTAAAATAGCTTAGAACAATCTTTGAGGGTTGCATAAAATACCCCGCCATCTTAAAACTTCTCAGGGAAAACACGTCTGCCTAACAAATGCCGTACGGGGTCGGCGTAAAACACGCAGGTATAGTACCGCAAACTTGTAGGAAAAATTTGAAAGGAGCACGACGCAAACTGGAAGAGAAGCTCGGCCTAAATTCTCTTCAGAGGTATATCACGCCTTGTATTTATATTTTCTTTATTACTATATAAAATCGAATATGAATGAAGCATTATTCCCCTTAGCATAACATACTTACACCAAAGGCAAGTTAAAACTGCATTGCACAGAGTGGTCATAAAAAAAGAGAAATCCCTGTAGCACCAGGAGTATGTTCTAAGTGTTTTTCTGGGCATTGCCATAGCAATCATCGACAGGATCAGCTCTGTGTAAGGCAGCTAAATGATAACGTCGCAATGGGATCTATGCGATCCACAAAATATATAAACAGAGGAACGTCGCAGGGTGGGGCATAATCACTTCAATTAACGAAAATTGGTTCTTTGATATCTTCTAGGTAATACGAGTACATCATCCTTGTCGAAAATGTGCCTTGTTGCTTTTCGTTACCTTGTTATTGAACGTCTTGAAAGCTGAAATGCTGGCTGACCAGGGTCAAGTACGGCGGGAATAGGAGTAAGTTTTAAAGCACCGTCACATAACCAGTTTTAGATACGTTTATCGCAACATTATGACTCATGAGGATTTTCCACGTATTTTTATTTAGAACTGTTGATCGAACGACACTCGCATCATTTTATATGAAAAAGTAGCCAACTTCCAATTTTCGTTGCAGGCAAAACATAAGAAGAAGAATTCTACATTTGCTTTGGCTAAGGGTGCTTTCACACTTTGCAAGTGAAATTATTTTCCCACACGTTAGTACTTTTATAACCTTTACATTGTTAAAAACTACATTTTATATGAGAGAAAATATGTTAGCAAGTCTTTTTATTTCATAGTGAGAATGTTTACACAGTGCTTGGAGAAATTTTCTTCTCACATAAAGCAAATAAAGTATCGATACTTTATTCAGAACTTGGAATAAAGCATCGAGTACAAAACACTCGAGTATTTTTTGGAAAAGTATCGATACTACTCGCTCAGTACTCGTATCGTTCTATCACTAGTAAGGAAGAGATCGCTCGGCGTCACTTCACTGTGTTGGAGGTTAATCTGCAATAATCGCAGCGCAATTGAGTTCCGCCGTTGCGCTCACGGAATGGATTTTAACCGCAGATTTCAGGCTCTCTCTTCTGCTGGTAGCGTCTTATGGGTATTTTTACGGCTAGCAGCATCGTTCAACTGTTTGTACGCTATCAGCATCGTCGCCTCTACGTCTAAACGTTCGTAATTTGATGCTAGTTCGAGGTTCTCGAGCTCCCGTTCTGCCTACCCTGCTCTAAGCGTACTGGAGTTATTGTCACTTTTTTCCATGAAACCAAGCTGTGTAAACAAAGAGAACTTTGTGAATAAGATGCCTGTCCCTGCGTAGCTAGGAATGGTTAGAGGAAATACCAATATACTAAGTGAGGAAGCAAAGTTTATTAAACAAACACCCAAGATAATGGGAACAGGAGCCAGAGTTAAAAAAGAGGCTAGAAGTTTAGGTAATAAAATCAAAGTGGTCAATAATATCGCCGAAAAAGTTATTTAACTTATTCAAGATTTTAATAAAGTCATAACAAATGATGAGGAGGAAAAACAGTTGTTGCTGCAAATTGTATAGGCTACGAGGTGGGTTTTGTCTAAGGCTGGGGTAACGCTCAGTCGATCCAGAGTCGAGTAAAGGTCCCACAAACCCCTACTGAATAAATACACGATATTTATGTGTTACGAGCACACGCACACACGGCTGGATATATTAGGCGGACAGCAGCTTTCCGTCGCAAGATGGCGAGGGGGGCGGAGCGTCGACTAACGGAGGTTCGGTAGGGCGGCTGAACGGTCGGGTAACGGACGGACTGGTACGGCGGTACGGAAGCAGCGGTGGGATAGAAGCAACGGCTTAACTGCGGTAGGATGGCAACCGGCCAACGGTCGTCGTCGCAGTGGCGGGACGGATGCAGTGGCTTAACGGCGGTAGGATGGCGGACGGCCAACGGACGTCGTAGCAGCGGCGTGACGGATGCAGCGGCTGAACGGCGGTAGGGTGGCGAACGGTCAACGGACGTCGTAGCAGCGGCTTAACGGCGGTAGGATGGCGAACGGCCAACGGTCGTCGTAGCAGCGGCGGCACCAGAGGGGCGACGATGCGTCGGTGGGCTACGGAGCGCGTACCAGGGCCGTGGTGAGAGGGGAGATGGGCTGGCGACGGAGTTTACCTGGACAGCGGCAGCGTATTCCGGGCGGGATAGGATGGGCGTACCAGCGGACTTGTATTGGTCGGTCGGCTTCGGCAGGATCGGGCTGATCGAACGTCTTCGGCAGGCTCGGTAATCGGCGGGGTCAGTCACCTGCGGGAGAAACTACGAGGACTCGGGTTAGTGCTCGTTTCACCGCTGGACACCCCCGCCTCCCTACTTGCACACTAGTAGATGGTGCGTAAGGGGGGTGGGGTTGTACCAGCCGAGACGCCGTGGGTCGACCCGTGGCGGAGGGGAAGTGCACCTTAACGGCACAGCGGTAGCCCCTTGTGCGCACGCATTGGCTCACGACCGAAGCCAGAGCTGGGGAGAGGGGGTCGTGCGTTCGTTCGGGCGGCGAGTCATTCCTTACCAGACCAGGACGACGGAGGGAAGGGCAATCCGAAGACACCACTCGCGTTGCTTTGGTGCAGCAGGGGGTGACTCACGCCACGGCCACACCCTCTACTCCCCAGCTAACTAGAGGGAGTGGTCCCTCCGCTCCGGCCAGCCTACTAAAATCAGAGCTGAGGGGGAGGGGGTTATTTGGTCATTAAGGCAGCGGGCCGCTCAAAACCGAGGTGGGCGACGGAGGGAAGGATAGTCCGAAGACACCACTCGCGTCGCCCAGCCCAGGTGAAGGGTGACTCGAGCCATGACAGCGCACCTTCGGCTCAGTCCGAGCCGCGGGGGAGGGGGGTTATTTGGTCATTAAGGCAGCGGGCCGCTCAACACCAGGGTGGGCGACGGAGGGAAGGATAGTCTGAAGACACCACTCGCGTCGTCCAACTCTGGTGGAGGGTGACCCGCGCCATGACAGCGCCCCCTTCCACTCGGCTAGCTAGCCGGAGCGGCAATTTTGTCTTTACAAAGACAACCACTCCCGCTGGCTCACCTGCGAGGACTGAATTGTAAAAATGCTAATTCGCTGTTTATATGGGTGGTGCCGCAAACTGGTTGAGAAATCAATGCACCATTATTGTGCTTTTTCATTCGTTTGCTATCAGTGGTTGTTGACTATGCTACACAAGTGGTTTTTGGCTATGCTATAGAAACTGGTTGAGAAGTCTACGCACCATTATTGTGCTTTTTCATTGGTTTGCTATTAGTGGTTGTTGACTATGCTATACAAGCATAAGTACAAGTGGTTTATTGTAACGCTACGTTACAAGGCTAATCAAAAATAAGTTCCGACGGAACCAACAAAAAAGGCCGTTTTAGAAAGCCTACAGAAACCGTATACTTCCAAAGTCAAAATATAATGATTTGTTTGTGATAATTTGTATTCGCTATAAAGTATACTTATTTTTAAAAAGATCTTTAATTTAAAATAACCAAATAAATTTTGGGTTTTGTATACTAACATTGCTATTGTTTTGTTTTTTTCAGAAATTGTGGAAAAATTTACGTCTCCATTTTTTAAACAGCATTGAGCACTGCCTTCTAAATGACCCATGATTTTGCAATTTTGTTTTTACTATAATGTTTTGAAACACCCTAATACATATAAACATATAAGCAATTAAAGGAAATATTTCCTTTGAAACAGAATAGCAAACAATTTAACAAATAATATACTTAATTATATTGACTTCGTTATTTTGGTAGAGCGAAAATTGTTTCATCACCGATTTTGAAATTTTCGGAAACTATAAAAAACGTATAAATAACGTCCAGAGGAGTTTTCTTATTTTAAAACCTTTATAATTAACAATCGGCGGAAATAGTCAAAAACTGCAATGAATTTACGGAATAATTTCGCGCTGCTCTTTGTCCTTTTGAGCGGTGTCAATTAGCAGCCTCGTATTCTTAAAGCCCATACATTGTATCATTAAATTATACTTTGAAATATTTTTGCGTTGGTTGTTTGGTAAATATGGAAAAAGTGATTACAAGTGCGCATTGCCTGATGTCAAAGTTATAGCTGGTATAATAAGCACAACAAAAGGTGATGGATAATTAGGTGGAGCGTTTTATTATTGCATTTAGTTATACTAAGAAAACTTGCTATATAGATAAAATTACAATTAACGTGAGTTCACCCTTTATCCCGAGTTCTGCAGTGAAACAAATTGCGCTTTGCAGTGCTAAATTGAAGAAAGGTATACAAGTGCGAAGAACTCGAGATAAAGTGTGAACTCACTTTAATTGCCGTTTGCATTACCGTTTGTTTTGGTTACACCAACTAAAACTTTGATGGCATCAGGCAATGCGCAGCTGTAATCACTTTTTCCATATTTACCAAAGAACCATCTCAAAATATTTCAAAGTATAATTTAATGATACAATATATGGGCTTTAGGAATACGAGGCTGCGAATTGACACCGCTCAAAAGGATAAACAGCAGCGCGAATTTATTCCGTAAATTCATTGCAGTTTTTGACTTTTTCCGCCGATTGCTAATTCTAAAGTGCTTAAAGCAATAAAACTCTTGTGAGCACTATTTATACTTTTTTTATGGTTTCACAAATTTTCAAAACCAGGTGAACAAACAGTTTTCGTTCTACCTTATAACAAAGTCAAGCTAATTAAGTATATTATTTGCTAAATTATTTGTTATTCTGTTTCAAAGGAAATATTTCTTTTATTTGCTTATATGTTTATATGTATTAGGGTGTTTCAAAATATTATAGTAAAATCAAAATTGCAAAATCATAGTTCATTTAGAAGATAGTGCTCAATGCTGTTAGAAACAAATGGAAACGTAAATTTTTCTACAATTTCTGAAAAAAAAAAAAAACAAAAAAAAAAAAAAATGTCTAAGTTTGGGTATAACCGAAAATTGTATACTTAGCGTGAGCTTCAATTGCACATTTCATTTCATATAAATTACTTTTCTACATAACACGTGGCATTTCCTCTTACAATGAAACTTGATAGGTGAAATATCATTCATTTAGAACAATTTTTTGCTAAGTTATAGCATATTATTCTAGTCTACGGCCCTTTTAAACTTGCGGTCTTTAACCGATCTCTTCCACTGTTCTAGAAATATTTCCTGCTATATGGAAAATCTGTGTACCCAATTTTGTTTCGATCGGTTAATTTTTCTTCGTGGTGCTACGCCCAAATTTAAAGTTTTTCCTATTTATTGTTATAAATCCACTTGGGAAATGAAATACCATTGATATAAATCTCTTTTTTGCAAAGATATATGTAGCTTATTTTATTCGTCCACCAATATTTAAAATTTTTTTTTTCAAATTTTTATCACGAGCCTCAATACCAGTCCACACGTCAAATTTCAACATTCTAGGTGTATTATTTACTAAATAATCAGGTTTTTGTGTGTTTCCAAAATGTTACGTATATCGTCGCCCGGAAAAATTTATGTCGTGTATGTTGCATTAAAAGACTTTTGGGGAAACAGGTTTGAGGTTTGGAATTGTATTTCTCCAAAACGCCTCATTACATTATCTACAAAGTCTGGGAGAGTACCTCTAGTCCACGAAATTCTTATATTATTTTAATTCTGTTATATATTGTTTATTATTTTGAATTTGTAAAGGATTTTCTTCAGTAAAATTTTGCCGTAAGTTTGCAGTAATATGTATAACGTACGACAAAATTTAATTTACTTTAATTTAATTTAATTTAATTAATTAAATTTTATTTAATTTATTTAATGCACATATAAGACATAGTCTTTTTACAGTGTAATATTTGATATGTTTACTTAATACTAGTAAAAATTTATTACTTATTTATATATTTAATATTAGTTACCCACTTTTTTGAATATACGCTCTATTCAAAAAGTGAAATGAAAAAGAAGTAAGACGAAAGCATAGATATTTTTCAAAAATTCATTAACAAAGGACCTGGTGTAAAACTAACTTGAAGCGCTTAGGATTTAAAAATACACATTTATTTAAAATACACAAAATGTGCTCTCAATTTCAACCAAATTAACGATTTTTTAAATTAGTTAAATGTTTTATTTTATTTCTAATAAAAGTAAATAAATTAATTAATTCACAGCAAATAAAAGCACAGTAGAATGCATCTTTTCAAAAAAAGTCACATTCTGTTTTAAAATAACCTAAATGTATCACCAAATAACATAAAGAAATAAATAAACATAACAATTCAGTTTTTAAACAAAAATTAAATAAACAAACAATTAAACAAATAAATAAATAATAATGAACAAAGCGTTAAGTAGTTTAAAATTTAAGTAAAGCTTGATAAAAAGCTCTATCTTCCTGGTTTCCACGAATGGAATGGCACTTGTTAAGTCTATCTTTTTATTTTAACCAAGTGCTTTTTTCGGCACAAAACGAAAGGGTTTCTCCCAAATGTTTATGGATTTTGAAAATCTAGTTTTTTTGAATATTTGTAAACGAATAATTAGCATTATCAAATAAAATTTTCCTTCCAATTTTGAACAAATCATTTCCAGAATATAGTAAAGATTTGCGTTTAAAAAATTGTACATCTTTAAAATTCATATTTGTCGATTTTAAAGAATAGCACTTAAAGTCACTATCAGCCATTTGCAACAAACGGAGTTTTGTATTTGGAAAGTTTGTATTTTTAAGCAGGAATTTCGACGTTTCGTAAATATTTCTCAATTACGCTATGAACACAATCAACCAGTTGTAAGCATGAATGCTCTAGCTCACTGAATTTTTGCTTAATTTCTATAATATGTGATGATCGTGTAAGAATTATAGAAAAGCAGTCGCAGTTATACGATTCCTGTTTTGCGGAACGCACGAGTCACTCCATAATATAATGGTATTAAGATTTGGATGCTCTTCTAAAATTTTAGTCAATATTTTAATTAAGGCACTGGCAATGTCGTTTCCGCTTCGTCCGCTCTAAGTTTCGTTCCATAAGGCGCAGTATGTTACTTTGTCGCATCCAGGCAGTATAAGCGTACCAGTAAGGTTAAATACAGGCAACTTTCTTTTACAGTAAAAGCTTGAAGCAAATAATTTCGGAAGTGAAAATATATTTTGTAGATCATACACTAAAACCGCAGTATTTTTGTCAATAATCTTGAGATCGGCATCACGCTCAGCTAATGTAAATCTTTTTTCATTTAAATGTTTCGCATACAGTTGAACAAAAGCTACCGTTTGTTTAGTATTATTTGCTTTAAAGAGACTACATTTGTCGCAAACATCCTTCGAGATGCTGCTTTCGAGAAATTTGCTTTTAACATAAACGAAATAGGTTTCAAGTCTCAAATTCCTTTATATTAACAACGCAACACCTTGCGTGATTATGGCGATGTTATCGGCATGCATAAAATTGCGTTGAACGCATCTATCTGAAAAACCTCATTATAGCTCGGCGTCTACAGCCTCACGATCGAAAAATTTATTCCGGTCTGAAACCCTTGCCACATTCATGTCAAAAAAGTTGTTTTAAACCTTTAGTGCAGAAATATCTTCGTTCTGGCTTAATAAAACTTTTTCAAATTCTTTTTTTGAAGACGGTTTATATACATAATTCTTCTCGGTACCATTTTTGTACAGCTTTTCACACTTGAATTATCATCTAAGTCAACATCGGGTATATTAATAGAAGTATACGTAGATTTGCAGCAGAATACGGCTTCTCTCTTTGCTTCTCTTCTTTTTCAAATTTTTCCACTGCTCTTTCTTGCTTTTTAATGTACTCTTTGCCTTGAGATAAATCGATCATTTTTATCTCAGTTCTTTGGCAAATTGGGCTTTAGTTTTCTTTAAAAGTTGCCATTGTAAATGAACTTTTTATAGTTTTTCAATGGAACCCTTCGTATATTTAGCCGGAGCAAGGGCTTTGCTCCAAACTTTATATTTTAAGCTTTATAACAATTTTACAATTCAGTAATTTTATGCTGAAAAATTCTAGAATGCTTAACTGGTGAATCCTGAAAACAGCAAGAACTTTCTAAATCAAAGTTTTACAGAATTGCCTTCGATATATTCTAAAGTTCTGAAATTGTGCATAGTTTATTTTTTTTGTTATATGTAACATAATTGGAGAGTCGCTAGGTCTCTAAAAAAACTTTAAATTTTTGAACCACCCTTATACATATATGTATTTTCACAGTTGAAATATGGTATTGCTACCATGACCGCATATTTAGTGATTAAATACGGAAAAGTACACGTACCCCACTAATTAACTTCTGTTTGTTTTCAAACTAATTGTGTGATCTATTGTATTCTGCCATAAAACCAGAGTTGGAACACTGCTCGAAGTTAAGTGGGCTAACAAAGTCAGCATATTATGTTAAGTATAAGTGAGGCGTTTATTTGTTGTGGATGTTAGTTTCTGAACGACAATACTTTGTCACTTCGATCTGTCTTTGGAACACCCTTCCAACTAGAATACGGCAAATAAGTAATGCACTGCATTTCAAGAAAGAGATAATTTTTTTTACAACTGACTCTCATTTCCTTTCATAACTTATTTATTTTACTGATTTCTTATCCTGTTTTACTCACCATCTTCAACCTTCTCTAAGGGTTAAACTTACTTGGAGTTTTTCGACCGATAAAATAAAGACAAAATACAAGGTTTCTCTTTTCCTCCTACGCGTTTCGATGAAATTTTTTCATCTTCATCAGGGAGACTGTATATTTATCATAAAATATGACATAAAACAAAACAAACATTAACACATTAGTTAGAATTACACAACTCACATCACTCTGTTGTTAACATAATACTTACATTCAATTATAACGTAGAAACTTTAACATCTAAACATAAATAAACAAAACTTTACATTTAATTTACTGCCTCCATTCATGTTTCCTGCTTCTTTATTATTTTAAAGAAGACGTCAACAATCTAAACTGCGCTTATATGACGGCATTATCAGATAATGTTGGCCGATCCCGTGATTTATGAGGAACAATGTTATCTGTGATGGTGACCTCTCAATCACAGCGGCTTTTAACCGTAACTGTGACTGAAAAAAAAACAAATAACACGCCAAGAGGAATCAGTTTTGGTGATTCTATACGACAGTTTGACACTGCTAATACGCGTCCAAAAATATCGAGAAAGGTATCAAAAGATGCGTATTGTTCTCGACAACAATAATCCGAAGACGGAAAATAAAAATATAGGGTCTGTCAAGAGATATATGCGAAAGAAATTGAAAATTTTCATGTGGTTGTTGAAATTTTGAAGATTTCGTGATACCCATAAAAAAAATTGTGAAGATTTTTACGCGGAAATAGTTTTGGTCTCCAAACCCGTTTCGGAGCACTCAGGGGTCGTTTTCCGGGTTTTCGTTAATATTTTTTGAACGAGCTAAAATTTTTATTTTCGGCCTTCGGATTATTGTTGCCGAGGTCAATACGCGTCTTTTGACACCTCTCAAGATATTTTTGGACGCGTATTAGCAGTGTTATGCTGTCATATAGAATTACCTCAGTTTTATATTATCCCCTGCGGATTGTGTTGCGAATAATAAACTCTGCGTAATTTTTTGGGGCATCTACTGTTATTCAGTCGCAGCTTAAGTAACTTGCTCATTGTACTGGTTCATAACATAAAAAAAATAAATAAATGTAAGGCGCGATAACCTCCGAAGAGATCTAAGGCCGAGCTTCTCTTCCAATTTGTGTCGTGCTCCTCTTGATTTTTCCCTACAAATTGGCCGGACGGGACCTACATGTTTTATGCCGACTCCGAACGGCATCTGCAAGGCAGATGAGTTTTCACTGAGAGCTTTTCATGGCAGAAATACAATCGGAGCGCTTGCCATACACTGCCGAGGGGCGACCCCGCTTAGAAAAATTTTCTTCTAATTGAAAAATCTTATTTCTAAAATTTTGATGTTGCTTTGCCCGGGAGTTGAACCCAGGGCATACGGTGTGATAGGCGGAGCACGCTACCATCACACCACGGTGGCCGCCATAATAACATAGAAGCGATTTTATTCCTGTGATGAGAGCTATGTTTGAGTCTGTGATTGGTAACGTGAAATAAATGCTGTCACAGGCAATTAGTCACGATTATTCCTTGTAAGCTGTCGCTGTAAGTAAGTTTAACCCTTAGAGAAGGTTGAAGATGGTGAGTAAAACAGGATAAGAAATCAGTAAAATAAATAAGTTATGAAAGGAAATGATAGTCAGTTGTAAAAAAAATTATCTCTTTCTTGAAATGCAGTGCATTACTTATTTGCCGTATTCTAGTTGGAAGGGTGTTCCAAAGACAGATCGAAGTGACAAAGAATTGCCGTTCAGAAACTAACATCCACAACAAATTAACGCCTCACTTATACTTAACATTATATGCTGATTTTGTTAGCCCACTTAACTGCGAGCAGTGTTCCAACTCTGGTTTTATGGCAGAATACAATAGATCACACAATTAGTTTGAAAACAAACAGAAGTTAATTATTGGGGTACGTGTACTTTTCCGCATTTAATCATTAAATATGCGGTCATGGTAGCAATACCATATTTCAACTGTGAAAATACACACTGAACCAAAAAAATACTAAAAACCACGTAAAGTTAACATTTTTTGTTTACAATTCTCAACTGAAATGAAAAAATGTTAATTTTATCATTTCGAATCTATCATTTTTACGTGAAATTTATGTGTATGAAACACGTACAATTAACATGGCGATCATGTATTATTGATATGATACTCATGTATAATTAACATGATATTTATATATATGTACATGAAACACGTACAATTAACATGACGATCATGTATTATTGATATGATACTCATGTATAATTAACATGATATTTATGTAATACTCACGTAGAGCAACGTTGAAACAACATTTTAAAAATGTTAATTGGAAATTATGCTTACGTGAAAGTAACGTTAAATATGCATTAAAAACTGTTGATTTGAAATGAAGATCACATCAAATTAAAATTATTTTTAGTATATTTATTATTATTTTTCAATTCAATAAAATTTATTTTTTTATAATAAATAGGCACTTGTTTACATATTTTTTTAATGAATAAACAGGAACTAAAAATTCTTATTTCTAATGACAGGAGTTCCTTCGTTAATGTAGTACAAATGAATAGGTAGACTTGTAAAAAATTCAACATTTTTTTTTTTTTCAATAACATTCTTTTTACAACCAACTTTGCCTCATTATTGACACTAATAACAATTTCTTTTATTTCATATAGTTCAATGACTTCTTAAGTAGTTTTTGTTAAAAAATAGCCCTTTTTATACGTCGTCCCCTTAAAGTTGAATAATTTGGCTTTAATAATATTCGTGAGCATTGATTCAAAAGTTTGAAAGTTCACGATATTTTTAAAATAACTGCAATCTTTAATTTGAAAATGCTCAGTTTTATCATATTGCGTTTGGCTTGGAAACCCTTTGTTATGGGCCCTAATAAATGCTGTAAACTTTAAAGATCCCTTCATGCTTAGACTGTATGTTATATTTTTTCTGGAAGTAATACTTCTTGCATACATTTTTGCTTCCTTGTGCTTAGATTCGAATCGAAAAGTCCATAAGTACTTAAGAGGACCTAATTGTTTAATGACACGCACATAATGTGTTAAAAAGTGAAATTTAGGTTTAAGGGATTTGTGAAACAATTTCAAATACATTTCATTATGCGATTTTATTAAAGACTCTAGGATAGGATAGGTTAGGTGGTAGCTGCCCTGATAAGGATAGCTCACTTGGACAACACGAAGGTCCGTTGTGATACCACATACACCAAAAATAACGGTGACCTAGATCCAGCTACTTAGAGAATCGTTGGGTAGCAACGATAAAGCTCCGAATGATACCGATCTCAACTTTGGATATATCCTCGGGAGATCCAAGTGAGTCGCGACCGAAGTACTTTCGCCTAATTCTGGCAAAAGCTGGACAATCAAGCATAAAGTGATTTGGTGATTCCACCTCATCATCCTCCATGCAGCTGCAGCAGGATGGAGTTTCCAGTATATTGAGACGTATCGCATGGATACCCATGGGACAGTGCCCTGTCAAAACCCCAATGACCATTGATAGGTGAGCCTTAGTGAACCCAATTATTTCAGCAGACCTCCTGCCATCCACTTTCGGCCAGAAAGATCTTGCTACCCTGCAAGACGTGGTATCCGCCCAACGTTTGCTGAGCTGATTCGAGGCACAGCTATGGAGGAGCAATCCACAGGTGGCCAGCGGGATCCCGAAGTCCCTACAGCCATCTTCATCCGGTTCAGTTATACCGATGCGGGCTAAGAGATCCGCTTGACAGTTACCCGGGATATCACTATGGCCCGGGACCCAGATAATCTTAATTGTAAAATAATTCGATGCAATGGCAAGCGAGGTCAGGCACTCACAGACCACCCTCGATCGCACTGTAGTTGAGCTCAAGGCCTTGATAGCCGATTGGCTATCAGAGTAGATGTTAAATTCCCTAACCGTGGTAGCACTGGATAGCATTCCATCCACCGCATCCTTAATCGCAGCAATTTCCGCTTGGAATACACTGCAGTGATCAGCAGTGATTAAAGACTCTAACTTAATTAAAGAATTTGTATCAAAAGAACTGCTATGTATCATGTCAATAATTTTGAGGAGTGTTAAAAAAAATAACCAACATTCGTCGTCGTCTGGAATACGATTTCCTATTATTAGAGGAAGAAAATGTACAAACGTCATCATTTCTCTAGCGGACATTTTGAGGTTACCACTAGAGAGGTGAGTTAATTCAAAAGGAGGGGACAAATTTCCAATTTCAGAAGTTAAATACTCTAAGATTTTTCACAATGGCAACTTTTAAAGAAAAATAAAGCCCAATTTGCCAAAGAACTGAGATAAAAATGATCGTTTCATCTCAAGACAAAGAGTACATTAAAAAGCAAGAAAGGGCAGTGGAAAAATTTGAAAAAGAAGAGAAGCAAAGAGAGAAGCTGTATTCTGCTGCAAATCTACGTATACTTCTATTAATATACCCGATGTTGACTTAGATGATAATTCAAGTGTGAAAAGCTGTACAAAAATGGTACCGAGAAGAATTATGTATATCAACCGTCTTCAAAAAAAGAATTTGAAAAAGTTTTATTAAGCCAGAACGAAGGAGGAAAAGAGAAACCTTGTGTTTTGTCTTTATTTTATCGGCCGAAAAGCTCCAAATAATTACAATTGTAACAAAAAATTGGCCAAAAATAAATATATTAAACTTGCTACCGTATTACTATAGCAACTCTCCTTTAACCTTAATTTCTGTTCTTCATCCCTAGGCTAAGCTCTATTAAACTATTTTTTAATGAAAATGTCTTATCAATTGTTACTTAATTATTTATTGTCATATTTTTAAATATTAAATTTTTTGTTACTATTTTTTTGATCTTATCTTGTTTTGACTAGCACTTTAAAATAATTTTGTCAAATTGTTGCGCTGGAAAATTAAATGAAATGCAATACAATACAATAGCACACAGCTCATGTGCACTGCTGCAAGAACGCCTGGCTCGTCAATTCATCGGGAAAAAGGAAAGTTTTTTTGTATATGAGCAAAAAAAAAAACAAGTAAGAACGGGACTGTCTTCGGCTGTGCCGAAGACTTCATACCTTTCATGAATGGGGCTGAACAATAATCTTATCCCGTTCGTAATCTCCGAATAATCGGATGTATAAGATAAGAAATATATAGTGAACAGATCTACATACCTTAACGATTTTTAAGATAAATATAAAATAAAAAACAGGTAGGTACTTTGTGTGAGGATGCAAAGTTTCAGGTTTTTTGTGGTCTGCGTGTAAAAACTATGACTAAGAATCACGTATTTCAACAATATATGACGTAAACGTAACTATTTGATGAAATTTGATGAACTTTGAAGCTTCTAGCCGTAAAAAGGGGGCAAAAATTAGAGTTTATATGGGGTATATATTATATATACCACCGATCTCTATGATTTTTTCAGACAACAATATATTTTATATCGTAAGCATATGGTGAAATTTGAAGCGTCTAGCTGTTAAAAAGGGGCAGAAATTGCGCAAAGTTTCTTAACTGAACAATCGGTTGTATGAGATATATACTATATATACCAGACAACAATATATGCTATACACGTAAGCATTTGGTGAAATTTGAAGCTTCTAGCTGTTAAAATGGGGAAGAAATTGCGCAAAGTTTCTTTTCTGAACAATCGGTTGTATGGGATATATACTATATATACCACCGGTATCTATGATTTTCTCAGACAACAATATATGCTATACCCGTAAGCATTTGGTGAAATTTGAACATATCTAAACGATTTTTAAGATAAATATAAAATAAAAAATAGGTAGGTAATCTGTGTGAGGATGCAAAGCTTCACGTTTTTTGTGGTCTGCATGTAAAAACTATGACTACGAATCACGTATTTCAAAAATATATGACGTAAACGTAACTATTTGATGAAATTTGATGAATTTTGAAGCTTCTAGCCGTAAAAAAGGGGTTAAAATTAGAGTTTATATGGGGTATATAATATATATACCACCGATCTCTATGATTTTTTCTGACAACAATATATGCTATATACGTAAGCATTTTGTGAAATTTGAAGCTTCTAGCTGTTAAAACGGGGCAGAAATTGCGCAAAGTTTCTTATCTGAACAATCGGTTGTATGAGATATATACTATATATACAACCGATCTCTATAATTTTTTCAGACAACAATATATGCTATATACGTAAGCAATCGGTGAAATTTGAAGCTTATAGCTGTTAAAATGGGGTAGAAATTGCGAAAAGTTTCTTATCTGAACAATCGGTTGTATGAGATATATACTATATATACAACCGATCTCTGTAATTTTTTCAGACAACAATATATGCTATATACGTAAGCAATCGGTGAAATTTGAAGCTTATAGCTGTTAAAATGGGGTAGAAATTGCGAAAAGTTTCTTATCTGAACAATCGGTTGTATTCGATATATACTATATATACAACCGATCTCTATGATTTTTTCGGACAACAATATATGCTATATACGTAAGTATTCGGTGAAAGTTGAAGCTTCTAGCTGTTAAAATGGGGCTAAAATTTGCGAAAATATATTTATATATACTATATATATATACTATATATACCACCATATATATAATATATGCCACCGATCTTTATAATTTTTTTAGACAACAATATATGCTATATACGTAAGCATTCGTTGAAATTTGAAGCCTCTAGCTCTTAAAATAGGGCAGTAATTACGAAAAGTTCCTTATCTGAACAATCGGTTGTGGGGGATATATACTATATATATGACCGATCTCATAAATTTTTTCAGGCAACAATATGTGCAATATACGAAAGTATATGGTGAAGTTTGAAGCTTCAATCTGTTAAATTGGGTAAGATATTACAAAAATCCTCTTTTTCTGAAAAATCGGTTGTATGGAGGATATATGCTATAGTGGTCCGATCCGGTCGGTTCCGACAAATGTCTAATCGGACACCCAAATACACCCGCTCACCAAATTTTATCAAGATATCTCAAAAATTGAGGGACTAGTTTGCATACAAACAGACAGACGGACAGACGGACATGGCTAAATCAACTCAGCTCTTCAACCTGATTATTTCGGTATACTTAATGGTGGGTCTATCTATTTTCCTTTAAGGACTTACAATTTTCGGTTTCGTGACGAAATTAATATACCATTTCATTTTCATGAAAGGTATAAAAAAAACAAAAGGTAAGGGAGTAATATGTCTTTTGTTTATTTTACTCCAAGCATAAACGGTTGCATGTCAAGGGCTGTTTTAAAGGTAAACAATTTCATTAAACATCGTTTTGTTAAAATAAAAAAAAATAAAAATAAATACTTGGCGCGATTTACCTCCGCGGATATTTAGGTCGAAATTCTCTTCAAAATTGCGTCGTTCTCCTTTAAATTTTCCCTACAAATTGGTTGAACGGGACCTACATTTTTCCACCGCCTCCGAACGACATGTTCAAGGCAGATGCATTTTCACTGAGGAGCTTTTCATGGCAGAAATACACTCGAAGTGTTGGTCAAAACAACTCCGCGGGGTCACCCTGATTAGAAAACCTTGTTTCTAAAGTTTGATGTTACCTTACCCGGGAGTTGAATCCGGGACCATCGGCATGGTAGGCGGAACATGCTACCACCACCATTACTATTGAAAAATGCCTCGCTTGCAAACATTTGCAAAAATTTTCGGATATAAATTCATTAATGAATATAAATAAAAGAAGTAAGGAAGGCTAAGTTCGGGGTAACCGAACATTACATACTCAGCTGAGAGCATTCGGGACAACATAAGGGAAAATAACCATGTAGGCAAATGAACCGAGGGTAACCCTGGAATGTGTTTGTATGACATGTGTATCAAATGAAAGGCAGTATTTTATGAGGGAGTGGGCCATAGTACTATAGGCGGACGCCATTTAGGGATATCGCTATAAAGGTGGATCAGGGTTGACTCTCGAATTTGTTTATACGATATGGGTATCAAATGAAAGGTGTTAATGAGTGTTTTAAAAGGGAGTGATCCTTAGTTCCATAGGTGAACGCCGTGTCGAGATATCGCCATAAAGGTGGCCAGGGGTGACCCTAGAATTTGTTTGTACCATATGGGTGTCAAATGAAAGGTGTTAATGAGTGTTTTAAAAGGGAGTGATGGTAGTTGTATAGGTGCTCGCCTTTTCGAGATATCGCCAAGGGATTCAAGGGGCTGTGTAGCGCAATATATAGCTTCTCCAACCCAATTGTCAACCTCACCTTCGAGCGGCGAATCCCGTTTCACTAACAGACGAGGCTCTGGCGACCCCAAGCTCCTCAGGGAACTTGGGGGTGGGGAGGGAGGGATGGCCTGAAGGTTTAATGTGGCCATATAAATCGTTCTCGAGATGGTCGGGCCAGCACCTTAATGGTGCTGTTACCGGAGCGTATCGGATCTGTATCCGACAAAGGACCATCACATCGATAAAACTCCCCAAAGCCTTCGGGGAGTAACCTAATCGCTACAACAACAACAAAAACAGATATCGCCATAAAGATGGACCAGTGGTGACTCTAGAATGCGTTTGTACGATATGGGTATCAAATGAAAGGTGTTAATTAGTATTTTAAAAGGGCGTGGGGCTTAGTTCTATAGGTGGACGCCTTTTCGAGATATCGCCATAAAGGTGGACCAGGAGTGACTCTAGAATGTGTTCGTACGATATGGGTGTCAAATTAAAGGTATTAATGAGGGTTTTAAAAGGGAGTGGTGGTAGTTGTATATGTCGCGTTTTCCATATATCGACCAAAATGTGGACCAGGGTGACCAAGAACATCATCTGTCGGGTACCGCTAATTTATTTTATATACGTAATACCACGAACAGTATTCCTGCCAAGATTTCAAGGATTTTTTATTTCGCCCTGCAGAAATTTTTCATTTTCTCCTACTTAATATGGTAGGTGTCACACCCATTTTACAAAGTTTTTTTCTAAAGTTAAATTTTGCGTTAATAAACCAATCCAATTACCATGTTTCATTCCTTTTTTCGTATTTGGTATAGAATTATGGCAATTTTTTCATTTTTCGTAATTTTCGATATCTAAAAAGTGGGCGTGGCCATAGTCGGATTTGGGCCATTTTTTATACCAATTCAAAGTGAGTTCGGATAAGTACGTGAACTGAGTTTAGTAAAAATATATCGATTTTTGCTCAAGTTATCGTGTTAAGGGTCGAGCGGAAAGACAGACGGTAGACTGTGTATAAAAACTGGGTGTGGCTTCAACCGATTTCGCCCTTTTTCACAGAAATAAGTTATCATCCTAGAATATAAGCCCCTACCAAATTTCGCAAGGATTGGTAAATTTTTGTTCGACTTATGGCATTAAAAGTATCCTAGACAAATTAAATGACAAAGGGCGGAGCCACGCCCATTTTGAAATTTTCTTTTATTTTTGTATTATGTTGCACCATATCATTACTGGAGTTGAATGCTGACATAATTTACTTATATACTGTAAAGATATTACATTTTTTGTTAAAATTTTACTTAAAAAAAAATTTTTTTATTTGACGTTCTTAACGTTAATTATCGTAACGAAATGATATCGGTTCGTTGGTTAAGCATGCCTGGCTCGCACTAAAGGCCACAAATATGTAATGTCGCTTTTGTGGTTCACAACTCGAACTGAATTTTCAGTTGTAATTTTAAAAGTTCCTTTATGATTCAAATCATAAACAAAGCAAGTTTTAAAATTAGAAAAATGGTCGCCGTAAATTAAACACACATGCAACACATGCTCCAACAATTTTTGCAGTGTGAATTTAACGATATATGTTTGTGAGTTGAAGAAATTTGAAAATTCCTCCATAATTTGAATTTATAAATGAAAGCAGGTTTGTTTATAATAAAACTGGTAAAATTAGTCGTTGTTTATGCGATTGGTACCTTTTTTTATTTGTATACTGATACATTTGTTTCTAGGCCCACGGCAACACTGCCAACAAGTCTGAAAAGGGTTTCGTTTTCCCACGATTGTATACGAAATAATACTACTACTTTAAAAATACTTTTTTAAATACTTTTATGTATATATTGCAAAATGAATCGGCTTGCATATAATTAAATGTATGTGAAGGCGAAATGAATATCAATAATGCGCTGCTTAATATAAAGTCGACTTCAGTTTATGGTTATTCCGTTTTTCTTATTTCTTGCCAAAAAATGCATGTTTTTGTTTTCGTACTATTGCAACACAGTTTGGGAATTGGTTTTCGAGGTTGAGAGAGAATATTTTCATTTCAGTTTTTTAGTGTTTCCGCAACCTTCTTGCGATGAATATCGTTTGAGATAAAGCGTACGATATTTGCAATGTATTTTTTTACTCCCCTAACTCCCCTAAACACCAAAACACACAAACCTCTCACCAAGCACTCGCTGGCATTGAAACTGATTTAGGAGCCGAAAATAGGCCCATCCCTGCATTACAGTGACCTAGTTTAAATATAACGAGATTATCTTCATTTTTGTACTACAAATCAGTAATTAAATAAATGTATTTCCCATGTAAATCCCTAAATAGAAGCACGAAAAAAGAAACATGAAAATTTGACAGCTAATAATCAAGTTCCTATTGACGGGACAAATGTGAACGCCTAGATTGACTATTGTAGATTTATTGTAGATCAGTGCATGTGTAAACATGGTCTTAGTTCATTTGCACCAAAAAAGGGAGTCAGTGCCAAGTACTTGTGAAGTGCGATGTTTAAACATAGAGGCATAAGTACGTCTAGAGAACTAAGGTTTTAATTAGCTCGTCAGGGGTTGAAGTTAAACCACAACATAACTAACTGTACTAAAAAGAAATAATTTTGAGCTTTGGGGGAAAAGCTTGGTCCCTATGCTATAGATAGCGAATTAATATCTTCGAATAATCGGTTTGTTACCGACTTGTCATCGACGAATCATCCCCGGCTTCGTATTGATTATCATTGATTATTTTCGATGGCTTACAGATATGTCACCAATTTTATATTGAAGTTCTTTCGGTATCTGTTTCATATCAAGCCGACGAGTCGTCGTTAACAAACCGATAACAATACAGTAAACAGATAAGGTATCAATAACTTTTGATAACAAATTAATATACAATGGTAAAAAATTGGTAACATTCTGATAGAAAGTCGATGGATTTTGGATAACATGAGAGAACTTTTTATAGTCGATAACTTTTCGTAAATAAATCAATAAACTTTCGATTACAAATGGATGAGTTTTTAATAACAAGTAGATATTTTTTCAGTAACCAATTTCTACAACAAAACCAAAACAAAGCTATAAAAGGATGATAACAAATCGCTAACATTCTCAAAAAAAAAAAAAAAAAATGGATAGCTGCCAAACAGCAAATCGATAACTTTTTGATATATACTTGATAACTTTTTGGTAGCAAATCGATTAATTTCCGATAACAAAACGGAGACAAAACTTTAACAAATTTAAAACATTCTTATAACAAAATGGATAACTGTTAAATAACAAATCGATATCTTTTAACACTTTTGATAGATTATCGATAAACAATTTATAGCTTTTTGATAACAAATCGATAACTTGTCAATTGATTTTCAATGAATAGTCCAAACTTTACGATAGTAAACCAACGACTGTTCGATAAATTACCGATAACTCATTGAAAATACATAAAGTTATCGATAGAAAATTTATAAACCTTAGAATCACATCGATAACTGGGCTATATTTTGTCGATAACAAACCTGCATATAACAAACCGAGAACTCAACGATAACAAACGGAAGCAATCCGATAGCCAATTGATAACGTGATGCCCGCTTTCGGGCTTGTCTTCGCATTTAACTTCAGTTCTTTCCTCTGCGCTACTTTTATATTTTTCTTCATTTCCTTTCCATTCCTTGCTTCGATTTCCACACCCGCGACCACAACCATAAACATCATTATTATCATCCGAATCCACATCACTATCGACCTTGTTATTATACTGCTATTTTTCTTCCTCCTCTTTTTATTGTAGCGATAAAGACACTCCCCGAAGGTTTTGAGGAGTGTTATCGATGATTGATGGTCATTTGCAAGCCATAGATCTGGTACGTTCCGGTAACAAGCACCATTAAGGTACAAGTCCGCATATGGTCGGACGGGTGCATGCCCGACGATTGGAATCTAAGTGTTCTGGCATGGGTTTGATGGTAAATTATGACAAAACGGAGTACCTGCTGGCATCAAGCAAAGAGTCAGCGCATTTGCACCTTGGCAACAAAGCCACTGTTGGCAGCCATAATTTCGAAATAGTAAAAGACTTCATATATTTGGGAACCAGCACTAACACAAACAACAACAACATCAACTTTGAAATCCAGCGAAGAATCAGTCTTGCCAATAAATGCTACTTTGAACTAGGTAGGCAATTGAAAAGTAAAGTTTTCTCTTGGTAAATGAAAATCATACTCTACAAGTCACTTATCGTACCCGTCTTGCTATATGGTACAGAAGCATGGGCGATGACAACATCAGATGAGTCGGCATACATAGTCCAGCGTATTAAAACACAGCTTCTACGCTGGCTAGGCGAATAAAAGATGATGCCCCGGTTAAGTACTTTTATCGGAGCCCGCTTACGGAAGCAGATGAACAGGGCGACCCCGATTTCGCTCGAATGACCAGGTGGAAAGCGTTTTAAATTCTTTTGGTATAACCAACTGAATCCTAGTTAACTCAATGAAGAAGCGAGTTTCGACCACAGCTCTACCACGTACATTATCCCCACATTACGCTTCAGTGTATTGGATACACTTACGCTTAGTCCTCAGACAGCTTACTAACTACTAACTACACCGCACTTTTTTTCTATGTATAACCCCCTATACCGTGAACAAAGAGGCTTATACTTAAACATGATTTGTTTTATTTAGTTTGAACTATTAAATTGCTTGATTAAAGCTGTTCCAGCTGAAAGTATGCCACTCATCACTTGTATATAAACTCGAATTGTTTGGCTTTCAACCTGGCCTAACTCGCTGGATCCCTCCGGTGTGCCTCAGGGCAGTCATCTCATCCGATTCTGTTTTTGCTCTTTATAAATGCATTGTCAATAAAGCGAGAGGAGTTTTAGCATTTGTGAAAAGATGGACAAAAGAGTTTAGTGATCCTTACGTTACAAAAATCCGTTTTACATCATTGGTGAAGCCGATATTTGAATATGAATCAATAATTTGGAATCCGTGTTATCAAGTTCATGTGGATATGCTAGAATCATTTCAACAACAGTTTTTACTTTTCGCCTTGAGAAATCTTCAATGGGACTCCTTGTGTAATCTTCCTCCTTACACTAATTGGTTAAAACTATTAAATCTTCGTACCCTTGCAAGTCGTAGAGAAATGCTAGGTGTACTACTTATGGCTAAACTATTAAATGGATCGATTTCAAGCCCATTTCTTTTGAACGAATTAAATTTGAATTTTCCATGCCGAGTTCCAATGCATTATAAACCTATAATTCTTAAACAGTGTAGAAGCGATTTCCAACTAAACGAACCTTTTCTATGTTTGTGTGAAGATTATATCTCTCACTCGAGAATAATTGATATTTCGGACTCACTCTTTGCCATGAAAAAAACGGTTCTATCTTCTCTTAATAATTAAAAAATTATAAGTATACTTTTAATCTATTGTATTTGTGAATCTATATTTCTCTGTTGATGAGTTTCTCTGTAGCTGAGCAGTTTTAGATTCCGGCGCTTAAGAAGCTACCGCCTCTCAAAGACTCGGTAACAATAAAAATTATAAATAAAACATAAATAAGAATTAGAATGAAAATAATATTATTAAAAATAAAAGTAAAATAAAAATTTTTTTACATAGATATTGCAAAAATATTTATGAGAAGTAAAAATATAAAAATGAAGCGCACATTACTTGGATTGGAAAGTTGGTAGGAAAGGAGATATTATTAGTCAATCATTTGCGCTCCACCTTTGTATTTTTACTTCTCATAAATATTTTTGCAATTTCAATGTCAAAATTTAAAAATCAAAGTTTAGCAAGAATATTTCTTTATATAAGGTAACATTTTTCGCTGATTTTTGTCCATTTGTATAAAGGAAGTGTTTAAAATTTTTTAATTTTATTTTTATTTTCACCTTTTCTTACATTTCCTCGGCGCCTTAACCTATTTGTTGAGTTTTACGCTTGTATCTCAATGAGAACTTACACAAAAATCAATCCCAAAATTCCCTCCACTCCGTTTGATTTTCCTGAATATCTCAGTCCGTGTGCCCTCTAGCGAAACTATTTGTATTGTGTCATCGGCTGTCATCGACCTCTGAATGAAGCTCTAAATTTTTAGCCTCCAGCTCATCGAGAAGTTATTCAAAACCCGGTTTGAAAACTTTCAAATTCTTATCTAATTATTTCGATCCGTGCGTCACCTAATGGATTTTTTTCCTTTTGTTGCATTGTCACGGTCTTCTAACCTATGTGAAAAGTTTCACGATTGTAGCTCAATAAAAAGTAACTTAAAAATCGATTTCAAGATTTGTATGAAAAGCGGACAAACATTCAACCGACCTAATATAAAGGAAGTAAAATAAAATGAAGAGGATTAGCCTGGTTTCATCGGGCCACTTGAGTGCAGTGCGCTGGCACAACGTCCGAGAGAAAAAAATCGTCTATTATTTAAATTAAGTTAAACTAGCAGGCACGTAACTGGACTACAAAACAAATATGCTTAATTTCTATTCCACTTAACCTTTAACTGAACTAATGAAACAACATAGCAGTGGCTGTTGCGTCGCAACAAAGGATCTCTTACTAGTAAAAAAAAAAACAAGTAAGGAAGGCTAAGTTCGGGTGTAACCGAACATTACATACTCAGCTGAGAGCTATGGAGACAAAATAAGGGAAAATCACCATGCAGGAAAATTAATCTAGGGTAACCCTGTAATGTGTTTGTATGACATGTGTATCAAATGGAAGGTATCAAAGAGTATTTTAAGAGGGAGTAGGCCATAGATCTATGGGTGGACGCCATTTCGGGATACCGCCATAAAAGTGGACCAGGGGTGACTCTAGAATTTGTTTGTACGATATGGGTGTCAAATGAAAGGTGTTAATGAGTATTTTAAAAGGGCGTGGGCCTTATTTCTATAGGTGGGCGCCTTTTCGAGATATCGCAATAAAGGTGGACCAGGGGCGACTCTAGAATTTGTTTGTACGATATGGGTATCAAATGAAAGGGTTAATGAGTATTTTAAAACGGAGTGGACTTTAGTTCTATAGGTGGACGCCTTTTCGAGATATCGCCATAAAGGTGGACCAGGGGCGACCCTAGAATTTGTTTGTTCGATATGGGTATCAAATGAAAGGTGTTAATGAGTGTTTTAAAAGGTCGTAAGCCTTAGTTCTATAGGTGGACGCCTTTTCGAGATATCGCCATAAAGGTGGACCAGGGTGACTCTAAAATTTGTTTGTAAGATATGGGTGTCAAATGAAAGGTGTTAATGAGTATTTTAAAAGGGAGTGGGCCCTAGTTCTATAGGTAGATGCCTTTTCGAGATATCGCCATAAAGGTGGACCAGGGGCGACTCTAGAATTTGTTTGTACGATATGGGTATCAAATGAAAGGTGTTAATGAGTATTTTAAAAGGGCGTGGGCCTTAGTTCTATGGGTGGACGCCTTTTCGAGATATCGCCATAAAGGTGGACCAGGGGCGACTCTAGAATTTTTTTGTACGATATGGGTATCAAATAAAAGGTGTTAATGAGTATTTTAAAAGGGAGTGGGCCTTAAATCTATAAGTGGACGCCTTTTCGAGATATCGCCATAAAGGTGGACCAGGGGTGACTCTAGAATGCGTTTGTACAATATGGGTATCAAACGAAAGGTGTTGATGAGTATTTTAAAATGGAGTGCGCCTTAGTTCTATGGGTGGACGCCTTTTCGAGATATCGCCATAAAGGTCGACCAAGGCTGACTCTAGAATTTGTTTGTATGATATGGGTATCAAATGAAAGGTGTTAATAAGTATTTTAAAAGGGAGTGGACCTTAGATCTATAGGTGAACGCCTTTTCGAGATATCGCCATAAATGTGGACCAGGGGTGACTCTAGAATTTGTTTGTACGATACGGGTATCAAACGAAAGGCGATAATGAGTATTTTAAAAGGGAGCGGGCCTTAGTTCTATAGGTGGTCGCCTTTTCGAGATATCGCCATAAAGGTGGACCAGGGGTGACTGTAAAATATGTTTTTACGATATGGGTATCAAATTAAAGGTATTAATGAGGGTTTTAAAAGGGGGTGGTGGTAGTTGTATATGTGAAGGCGTTTTCGAGATATCGACCAAAATGTGGACCAGGGTGACCCAGAACATCATCTGTCGGGTACCGCTAATTTATTTATATATATAATACCACAAACAGTATTCCTGCTAAGATTCCAAGGGCTTTTGATTTCGCCCTGCAGAACTTTTTCATTTTCTTCTACTTAATATGGTAGGTGTCACACCCATTTTGCAAAGTTTTTTTCTAAAGTTATATTTTGCGTCAATAAACCAATCCAATTACCACGTTTCATCCCTTTTTTCGTATTTGGTATATTATTATGGCATTTTTTTTCATTTTTATTAATTTTCGATATCGAAAAGTGGGCGTGTTCATAGTCGGATTTCGGCCATTTTTTACACCAATATAAAGTGAGTTCAGGTAAGTACGTGAACTGAGTTTAGTAAAGATATATCGATTTTTGCTCAAGTTATCGTGTTAACGGCCGAGCGGAAGGACAGACGGTTGACTGTGTATAAAAACTGGGCGTGGCTTCATCCGATTTCGCCTTTTTTCACAGAAAACAGTTATCGTCCTAGAATCTAAGCCTCTACCAAATTTCACAAAGATTGGTAATGTTTTGTTCGACATATGGCATTAAAAGTATCCTAGACAAATTGATGAAAAAGGGCGGATCCACGCCCATTTTGAAAATTTCTTTTATTTTTGCATTTTGTTGCACCATATCATTACTGGAGTTGAATGTTGACATAATTTACTTATATACTGTAAAGATATTAACTTTTCTTTTAAAATTTGACTTAAAAAATTTTTTTTTATAAAAGTGGGCGTGGTCGTTCTCCGATTTTGCAAATTTTTATTAAGCATACATATAGTAATAAGAGTAACGTTCCTGCCAAATTTCATCATGATAGCTTCAACGACTGCCAAATTACAGCTTGCAAAGCTTCTAAATTACCTTCTTTTAAAAGAGGGCGGTGCGACGCCCATTGTCCAAAATTTTACAAATTTTCTATTCTGCGTCATAAGGCCAACACACCTACCAAGTTTCATCGTCTTCTCTGTCTTTGGCAATAAATTATCGCATTTTTTCGGTTTTTCGAAATTTTCGATATCGAAAAAGTGGGCGTGGTTATAGTCCGATATCGTTCATTTTAAATAGCGATCTGAGAAGAGTGCCCAGGAACCTACATACCAATTTCATTAAGATACCTCAAAATTTACTCAAGTTATCGTGTTAACGGACGGACGGGCGGACATGGCTCAATCAAATTTTTTTTCGATACTGATGATTTTGATATATGGAAGTCTATATCTATCTCGATTCCTTTATACCTGTACAACCAACCGTTATCCAATCAAAGTTAATATACTCTGTGAGCTCTGCTCAACTGAGTATAAAAATTCTTTGAAATTTGGGTTAGAGAACCATTGCGTATACGTAATATTAGTTAATACCCTGCAGGCAAACCAAATATGTAGTTGTATACTAGAATAATACTAGTTTGCCAAAAATCCCAAATATTTAAAGTTCTGTGTTTTTTCTGGTATTTTTAACACGACAATGTCCTATGAAATATCAATTGCCAATCTTTGCGTCAGCAACATACCCAGTGACAAACTAGATATTATATGCACCAGAATCGTACCAGATGACATACTAGTCATCAGGGTCACACCAATTAATACACTAG
Source organism: Eurosta solidaginis (assembly GCF_040869045.1). Lineage (NCBI taxonomy): Eukaryota > Metazoa > Arthropoda > Insecta > Diptera > Tephritidae > Eurosta > Eurosta solidaginis. The sequence goes on from NC_090321.1 coordinate 256,891,408, forward strand.
TCAGCCACTGGATCTGGATTAAACGGCTGAGTTGGAAGGGACCGTAGTGCTTACGAAGATGTTTCCTCTTTCCGCGTGGAGTAGTGTATGGTGGTTGACTGTGGCAAAAGCTTTTAAAAGGTCAAGTGCCACGAGCACCGTCCCATGGGGGTATCTTGCCCCGGGCGCTACTCACAGGGGGCGCCAAATGGTCCGCAAAGCAGAACTTCTTTTAATTTGTATTTTTATTATTTAATTTGTATTTTTATTATAACTTATTTCTGGAAAAAATTGTCTATACTAATGCATGTATATATCCGGAACACTTGCGATAGGTTGAGGAATAATTGAAAGCATATATATTTTTTTCTCACGTTCAACGTTACGATGGGAATTATTAAAAAATGCTTTAAAAAAACTGTCAAACGTGAATCTGAAACATGATGTAGCGCCAGAATACGAGCGGTTAGCTTTATCGTCGATGGGCTAGAGTATGTAATAGAACACTTAGAACAATTAGCAGAGGACACTAATATCACAAGTGACGCCAGAAGCGAAGCTACAATTCTGGTGCTCCAAAATATACTAAATTTTAGTTTCATAACATTAGTTCATTTCTGGTATGATTTCTTACGCAGGATTGATAGTGTGCAGCTCAGATTACAAGATCGGGGGATGAATTTTAGAGAAGCGTATAATGATCTTAAATCACCCCAGCGGGTCAGGGGATCAGAATATACCCGCGGTAGGTATGCCTGTCGTAAGAGGCGACTAAAATACCAGATTCAAGGGGCTGTGTAGCGCAGCCCTTCCGGTTGCCAGCGCAATATATAGCTTCTCCAAACCCAACTGTCAACCTCACCTATCCGCGGCGAATGCTGTTTCACTAACAGACGAGGCTCTGGCGACCCCAAGCTCCTCATGGAGCTTGGGGATGGGGAGGGAAGGAATGACCTGAAGGTTTAATGTGACGACATAAATCGTTCCCGAGATTGTCGGCTAGCACCTTAATGGTGGTGTGATACCGGAGCGTACCGGATCTATATCCGGCAAAGGACCATCACATCGATAACACTCCCCAAAGCCTTCGGGGAGCAACATTATTGCTACAACAACAACAACAACAACATGATCTTAAATCATTAGCGACTGAACTATCCGAAATTTGAGACACTCTCTGTGAAGAAGCAATAGAAAAAACGAAGTATATTTGTGAACAAGTAAGGAAGGCTAAGTTCGGGTCTAACCGAACATTACATACTCAGTTGAGAGCTATGGAGACAAAATAAGGGAAAATCACCTTGTAGTAAAATGAACCTAGGGTAACCCTGGAATGTGTTTGTATGACATGTGTATCAAATGGAAGGTATTAAAGAGTATTTTAAGAGGGAGTGGGCCATAGTTCTATAGATGGGCGCCATTTAGGGATATCGCCATAACGGTGGACCAGGGCTGACTCTAGAATTTGTTCGATATGGGTATCAAATGAAAGTGTAAATGAGTATTTTAAAAGGGAATGGGCCTAAGTTCTATATGGCGGCCACCGTGGTGTGATGTTAGCGTGCTCCGCCTATCACACCGTATTCCCTGGGTTCAACTACCGGGCAAAGCAACATCAAAATTTTAGAAATAAGATTTTTCAATTAGAAGAAAATTTTTCTAAGCGGGGTCGCCCCTCGGCAGTGTCTGGCAAGCGCTCCGATTGTATTTCTGCCATGAAAAGCTCTCAGTGAAAACTCATCTGCCTTGCAGGTGCCGTTCGGAGTCGGCATAAAACATGTAGGTCCCGTCCGGCCAATTTGTAGGGAAAAATCAAGAGGAGCACGACGCAAATTGGAAGAGAAGCTCGGCCTTAGATCTCCTCGGAGGTTATCGCGCTTTACATTTATTTTTTTTTATATGGGTATCAAATGAAAGGTGTTAATGAGTATTTTAAAACGGAGTGCGCCTTAGTTCTATGGGTGGACGCCTTTTCGAGATATCGCCATAAAGGTGGACCAGGGGTGACTCTAGAATTTTTTTGTACGATATGGGTATCAAATAAAAGGTGTTAATGAGTATTTTAAAAGGGAGTGGGCCTTAAATCTATAAGTTGACGCCTTTTCGAGATATCGCCATAAACGTGGACCAGGGGTGACTCTAGAATGCGTTTGTACAATATGGGTATCAAACGAAAGGTGTTGATGAGTATTTTAAAATGGAGTGCGCCTTAGTTCTATGGGTGGACGCCTTTTCGAGATATCGCCATAAAGGTCGACCAGGGCTGACTATAGAATTTGTTTGTGTGATATGGGTATCAAATGAAAGGTGTTAATAAGTATTTTAAAAGGGAGTGGGCCTTAGTTCTATAGGTGAACGCCTTTTCGAGATATCGCCATAAAGGTGGACCAGGGGTGACTCTAGAATTTGTTTGTACGATACGGGTACCAAACGAAAGGCGATAATGAATATTTTAAAAGGGAGCGGGCCTTAGTTCTATAGGTGGTCGCCTTTTCGAGATATCGCCATAAAGGTGGACCAGGGGTGACTGTAAAATATGTTTTTACGATATGGGTATCAAATTAAAGGTATTAATGAGGGTTTTAAATGGGGGTGGTGGTAGTTGTATATGTGAAGGCGTTTTCGAGATATCGACCAAAATGTGGACCAGGGTGACCCAGATCATCATCTGTCGGGTACCGCTAATTTATTTATATATATAATACCACAAACAGTATTCCTGCTAAGATTCCAAGGGCTTTTGATTTCGCCCTGCAGAACTTTTTCATTTTCTTCTACTTAATATGGTAGGTGTCACACCCATTTTGCAAAGTTTTTTTCTAAAGTTATATTTTGCGTCAATAAACCGATCCAATTACCATGTTTCATATCTTTTTTCGTATTTGGTATATTGTTATGGCATTTTTTTCATTTTTAGTAATTTTCGATATCGAAAAAGTGGGCGTGTTCATAGTCGGATTTCGGCCTTTTTTTACACAAATATAAAGTGAGTTCAGATAAGATCGTGAACTGAGTTTAGTAAAGATATATCGATTTTTGCTCAAGTTATCGTGTTAACGGCCGAGCGGAAGGACAGACGGTCGACTGTGTATAAAAACTGGGCGTGGCTTCCACCGATTTCACCTTTTTTCACAGAAAACAGTTACCGTCCTAGAGTCTAAGCCTCTACCAAATTTCACAAGGATTGGTAATGTTTTGTTCGACATATGGCATTAAAAGTATCCTAGACAAATTAAATGAAAAAGGGCGGAGCCACGCCCATTTTGAAAATTTCTTTTATTTTGGTATTTTGTTGCACCATATCATTACTGGCGTTGAATGTTGACATAATTTACTTATATACAGTAAAGATATTAACTTTTCTTTTAAAATTTGACTTTAAAAATTTTTTGTATAAAAGTGGGCGTGGTCGTTCTCCGATTTTGCTAATTTTCATTAAGCATACATATTGTAATAAGAGTAACGTTCCTGCCAAATTTCATCATGATATCTTCAACGACTGCCAAATTACAGCATGCAAAGCTTCTAAATTACCTTCTTTTAAAAGAGGGCGGTGCCACGCCCATTGTCCAAAATTTTACTAGTTTCTATTCTGCGTCATAAGTTCAACTCACCTACCAAGTTTAATCGCTTTATCCGTATTTGGTAATGAATTATCGCACTTTTCGAATTTTCGAAATTTTCGATATCGAAAAAGTGGGCGTGGTAATAGTCCGACATCGTTCATTTTAAATAGCGACCTGAGCTGAGTGCCCAGGAACAGACATACCAAATTTCATCAAGATACCTCAAAATTTACTCAAGTTATCGTGTTAACGGACGGACGGACGGACGGACGGACATGGCTCAATCGAATTTTTTTTCGATACTCATGATTTTGATATATGGATGTCTATATCTATTTCGATTCCTTTATACCTGTACAACCAACCGTTATCCAATCAAAGTTAATATACTATGTGAACTCTGCTCAACTGAGTATAAAAATGGGATATTGATATAGTACAACGTGTAAGACGGCGCCGCAAAATGCCCGGATAATCGGCTAGAGATGTTGGTATTTCCGCAGAGTATGAAATTTTTCGCGTTATGAAGAGTGTTCTCGATCGTCTCCAAAACGAAATACCTACAAGATTTACATAAATAAATGACCTTAATTTTAGATTTGGATTTCTCTTAGACGTTGGAAATTTTTAAACAAGGATAATAACGACTTAAAAAGAAATTGTAAGAACTTGGGTGAATTTTATAATACAGATTTCGATAGAACAGAACTTTTTATAGAAATATGTGACTGCAAAATATGAGTTCGAAGTAGAAAAGAAATTGAACCTAAAACTATGTTATTATTACTTAGTTTTATAATCTCGTATCGAGAATATGTTTTTCCAAACTTGCGAGTGGCACTTCAAATAGTCTTGACAATCTCAGTATCAATTGCTAGCTGCGAACGTTCATTCAGAAAATTAAAACTGATTTTGATATATTTACAATCAACGATGGGGCAAGGTTGCCTAAGTGACCTAACATTATTAAAAATGAAAAAATTTTGATGATATCATTGATATATGTATTTGCTCCCTCAAAGGCAAAGAAAATTTGCAGATTGATATTAGTTTTACTAGTGTTTTATAATCATATTATTATTAAATATGTATTTGAGTCTACTTATGGATGATATCTTCAGCTTACGACTTTATTGGTTTAGTAATTTTTGAATATTTAAAATTATATTGTTTTGTTAATATAGGGTAGGGGGGCCAAAAAAATATTTTCCCCGGGCGCAAGAAAACCTCACTACGCTACTGCAAAAGCTTAAATGACAAGTAGAGACAATGCGTTAGGTAGCTGATGCCCGTATGAACAAGGTATTTTAGCATCGGCATAGTTGTTCCATCTGGGCCTATCGATTTAAAAGACTTCTTTAATGTGCAGAAGTAACGGTTGCAAATTGCCGCCAGAAAGCATTAGCGCATTTCATCGATTTCGACAGACAAAATCCAAACGGAAATACTAACTTGTATGAATAACGCCACAAAATTGTAGTCAATGAACTAGAATGTTTGCTGGCTACTTCGGCTTTTGGCTGCAGGGTAACAGTAAGAGTGTACAGTGTACGGGGCACACTGTGCACTGTACCGTCTCGCTTTGTCAGCCCATTTTGAGTTCATAGAGTACTCGCAATTTTCGTGATTTTTATGATTATTGGAACAATTATTGAGGCAATTGAAACATGTTAAGCACTGTCGTTGGCTTGTGCTTCCAAAAGCGTCAGTTGGTCTCAAGTGTCGTGCTTGGCGTTTTGCAAATAAACAGCAAACAACAACAAAATTTTATATACAATAATATCCAGCTAACAACGGCAGTGCGTAAGTACAAATTTATATACATTGATGCAGCTTGTTCTCTGCGTCATTCTGCGCAGTTTGGTACGGTGTTAAATGCTGTCGCGTGGTTTTATTTGATTGCTGTGAAGCAGGCTGGTGTGTAGGCTGTGTACGGCCTGGAGCTGAGATTAAAACTTAAGTACCAACTTTATTGTTATTTTTATTATACGAGATGGATTTTTGCTACTGCTGACATCGGAGTTTCTTTTTGATACGGGTTATTCTTTTGTATATTATCCTTTCAATCAAACCAACTAGTTGTATACTAGAAGAATACTGGTTTGTCACAAATCCCAACTAGTTTGAGTTCTGTCTTTTTTCCATATTAGCAACTGGTGCTTTTAACACGGCGATGTCGCACAAAACATCAATAGCCACTCTCTGCGTCAGCATCATACCTGTTGACAAACTAGTCAATATATACACCAAAAGCGAAATAGTATATGCATTAAGGTCATATCAATTAACACACCAATATCATACCAACTGACATACTAGTTAGTTTATGCAATAGTGTAGTGATAACAGTGTTCAACAGGCGCGACCTAGCGAGGTTTTTACGGTCTCAGTGTGTATTAAGCATAGGGCCTCCTTATGCTTATATGAATCAACAGGCTGAGTTGGTAGGTGCCGTATCTCATCGTAGTGCTTACGGATATGATTCCTGATCCCTCTGCTAGGCGGGGCCAGATCAAGCACTTATTTGCTGGGCTTCGCCGCTTTGTGAGAATTTAACAAAAACTGTCTGTTCTTCATTTCATTATGTTGCTTGAAGTTGAGCTCTTTTGCCTCACTCTGTATGTGGTGTTCAGGGGCCATAAGAAGATATCCCGTGGTAATTCTAAGGCAGTATTTTGCACACGCCTGCATCCTTTTCCACTGTATGTGTTTTTAAGTCGGGCGACCAAACCGGTGACGCGTAGTTCATGAGCCAGATCAAGCACTTATGTGCTGGGCTTCCCCGCTTTGTGAGAACTCAACAAAAACTATCTGTTCGTCATTTCATTATGTTCCTTGAAGTTGAGCTCTTTTGCCTCACTCTGTATATGGTGTTCAGGGTTCATAAGAAGATATCCCGTGGTAATTCTAAGGCAGTATTTTGCATACGCCTGCATACTTTTCCAGTGTATGTGTTTTTAAGTCGGGCGACCAAACCGGTGATGCGTAGTTCATGAGTGACCACTGTTTTGTAAGTTATGCTGCCGGCAACCGGCAAGCGACTTGGAGCTGTGTACTTTAGATACAATTTCATAGGCATGTGCCCTGAAGATAAAAGTACTATCGAGCGTCACACCTAAGATCTTTGGAGGGATTGACAGTCGATAGCGTAACGCCATCGTTTTCCTTCCACGTCTCAAACAGAGTGAACATGGACTATTCTCGAATTGCAAATGCACAAATGACGGTTAGAAAACATGCCCAAGGTATTTTAGCAGCGGTATAGCTATTCCATCTGAGCTTATTGATTTAGAAGGTTTGACCGTTTTAATGGCTTTATTAATCTGCAGAAGTAACAGTGAGGTGTGCTGTGATCGTGCTTGTGTTTATATGCCCGTTGATTTGTACAACATGTAGCCTTGTTAACTGAAATATGAATTGCTAATTGCGGACAGAAAGCTATCGCGAATAGCCCCACAAAGTTTTAGTCAATGTACTAGAATGTTTGCTGACTACTTTGGCTTTTGACTGGAGGGACGTTGTATGTGATAAGTTGTATTTTCATGATAATTCTCTGATTAGTAGAGAGTAGTACTAACTGAGTGAATAAAACGGCGGTATTTGTGGAAATTGTAGACTATGTGGGGATGTCTCAACCAAGTCCACATATTATTAAAATGAAATAACCGGTAGTGCAGTACGTTAATAGATTTTGGAAATCGCTATGTAAACAATATTTTCTATGAAAAAGGGCCAATCATTAGTGATATTGACCAGTGCTAACATACCAAGGACCAAAGACCACTTCAAGTACTCGGACGTGCTCCTTAAATGTCGGTGTCTGAATAAAGAAAGACCTTCTGCCCGGCTTGTTGATGAGAGAAGATATTGCCATCGATACAAAGGCAGGAGTATCCCATTTCATAGAGAGAAAATTAAGCCTTTATGATGGCAAATCCATGAAACAGGGAAGGATAGTTATCTTCATTGCAGCTCGAAATATGTTCACCCGCGGAAATAGTTTAAAACCCATTGATCAGAAGAAACATAAGCAGGCTTTCAACCTCATCCCACCAGAGTGCGTCAGCACAACTCATGCTCTAGACATGTCAATATCAGAACTCAAATTTTCACATAAATGAGAAGGTAAACTCGTATACAAACTCCAACTTTGAGTTTGATGTGTTTTGTTGTGTTTGTCAAACCACTGCCGGGGGACAACTAAAATAATTTTTTTCTTAAGATTTGATGTTGCTCTTCCCGGGACTTGAACCCAGGACCTTCGGTGTTGTAGGCGGCCATGCTAGCATCACATAATAGTGGCATTGACTTAAGGTCCAACACGCTTGAAACTAATATTTTCTTTGAACTTCCAGATGAGGATTTTTATACTAACTCGTTGAGTGAATGTGTCTTTTTCAGAGGGCGAAGCACCGAAGCAGTCTTGGTCGCGCTGTAATGCTTCATTTTGGCTCCCTGGGCATCGTAAACAATCCAGAGCAAGAGGCCCTTAGGAGACTGGGCTATGGGTATATTCGGCATCAGGATATTGTTAGTGAACGCAAACGTTAACATCACTGCCCTACTGGAAATACTACAGTGGACACATTTTCACCTGTGATCAAGCATCTCTCTGCTTTCCGTATGAAGGTAAGGTTACAGATAAATCGGATAAGGACTGCTTATACGAAAACTAATAAAAATTGATCATCGCTGCATCCACTATGGAAAGCATTGCCAAGAAAATGACGATTGGTACCTTAAACACCAATATGGGTAGGGAAGGATTCTTTGGTCCCATCTTCTAAAGGGTTGGAGTAGACCCACTTAGCCACGACATGAAAAAAGGTTGTCCGTATTTCCATGTTCCATCAGCAACAGACACGGTTTTCTCGTGATCGAAGAACACTCACCAAATTGGTAATTCTTGGTAATTTTAGCCTAGCAGTGCTTCGCCCCATCCGATGGGATAGGTGCAACTACTCACAAATTGTCATTAATACCCTCTTACGGGAGTCCAAGGAAAGTTGTAGTTTTAACAGGGGTGAACCAGAGAGAGAGATGGGTGTTAAATGGCATTGGTTCCACATTTCAATTGAAAATATAGTTGGTGTCATGTGGGACAAGTTGCTAGCAATACATACATAATGTAAGTCGGGATTGGTTCTGGATAGGTAACAGTATTCAGATCTTACACAGCAATGGGCTAGCCGCTTGCATGCTACGGCTAACCGATATGGTCGCCGAACCTAATTATTACTCACTGGAGGAAAATAGAGGCCTTTTTAAACACTGCTCTCAGAATCGCTACGGGCTGTCTTCTTGTGTCCCAAGAACACCATCCGAACAGTTAGGCGGGAGTGGGGGAGTCCACTGAGGAGTGAAATGGAACAAATGATATATCTCACTTAACGCTACCAATCGTATGCGTTCCTTTACTATAGATGTCACTGCTTACATATTTGGAGAGCAGATCTGTAGAGTAATCCAAAGGTTGGAGGTGAAAAACAAATCGCTTTAGCGACAGTCGTACTAATATTAGAATGTGACAGCAGCGGTGCATATCCGGAAACGGGCTTCATTCTTGGTTTATACCCCTCTGAGTCCTCTGAGGATGTATATATTACTACAACACAATAAAAACAACAAAGAAGTGACTGACCCTCTTTGTTGAAGACGGCCAATATTTGGCGGTTACATGAAAAATAAAGATGAAGTAAGAAATAAGAGACAAATCGCGTTTTTTTTAAGAAAGAATAAGTTTTTCTTTGGCAGTACGGAATATAAATTTTTCAAGCGGACAGCAAATCTATACTTTGCTATCTTTCGGATAAAATGTTTTAATAGGAGCCAGTAGGTTCATGTAAAACTGTATTCTTGTGTTCAAAACAGTCTTCCTATCTTTTATTTCTTAATCACATTTACAGAAGCATACCATGAAAGCAAATAATACGAGCAATAAAAATTTGCGATTTTTTTTATTATGAAAAGTTTTATCAACGACGATTTTTCTTTGTTTCAAAATTTTTCGCTGCTATCTTTTTTCATACCAATAGTCATTGTCTTCCTGCCATGTTCATCAGCTCATTTGCATTTATAAGCCACAGCAACCAAAAGACACTCCACATTTGCATCGAAGGCAACTCTGTCATCCAAGCGCCTCTAGCAATTCAATCCCTGTTTATGACTATTTGCTCTTTTTTAATTTTCATTCTTTTCGATTCACTTCCTTTGCTTTTGTTTTCAACTGCAAGTTGGCGAATTTTCTTACTTTCCTTATTTACTTATTTATCAGTGCACATGTATCTTTATATCGGCTATAACTACATATTCTACATTACAAGAGTAGGTGATATTTTGTTGTAATTGTCGATGTAGTCGCTGGCCTTATTTGAGAATTTTTTTTATGCCTTTCATGAAAATGAAATGGTATACTAAGTTTGCCACGAACCTCAAAATTGTAAGTCCTTAATTGAGAAGATATAGACCCACAAATAAGTATACCAAAATGTTCAGGTTGAAGAACTTAATTGATCTAGCCATGTTCTTTTTTGTTTTTTTTTTACGAGGAGGAAGCATCGAAAGCCTCAGACTTAGTGTTGGACTTTAACCGCACCAAGCCTCCTACCGTCTGAGTACCATTACCCCCCGGTACCACCGTCAAGTATTCCGTCGGGAGGTAGGTTGAGCGCTAAGCTCTAGGTCTGTCGGGTCACGTTGCTGTACTTTGATAGTCCCGCGTCATAGGTAAAGACGTGCTTGACACCTACGACTACTACGAATATTTGGAAACATGCCTTAAACAATGTGCATACAGTGCTTGATTGTTCAATGTTCACTGGTACGCCGGAGCCTTTCCAGACTACGTAGACACTTCAGATTTAGCCATGTCCGTCTGTCCGTCTGTCTGTTTGTATGCAAACTAGTCTCCCAATTTTTGAGATATCTTGATACAATTTAGTGAGCGGGTGTATCTAGTCCGAGTAGACATTTGTCGGAACCGGCCGTAACAAACCACTATAGCATATATCCTCAATACAACCGATTTTTCAGAAAAAGAGGATTTTTGTCACATTTTCCTCAATTTATCAGATTGAAGCTTCAAACTTCACCATATGCTTTCGTATACTGCATATATTGTTTTCTGAAAAAATTGTATAGATCGGTCGTATATTTAATATATATCCCATTCAACCGACCGATAAGAAACTTTTCATAATTTCTGCCCCACTTTAACAGCTAGAAGCTTCAAATTTCACCAAATGCTTACATATATAGCAGATACTGTTGTCTGCAAAAATCGAAGAGGTCGGTCGTATATATAGCATATGTCCCCTACAACAGATTGTTCAGATAAGAAACTTGTCGTAACTTCTGCGTTATTTTAACAGCGAGAACCTTCAAATTTCACCTAATACTTGTTGTCTGAAAAAATATAGAGATCGTTGGTATATATATTATATAAAACATATAAACTTTTATTTCTGCTCCATTTTTAATGGCTAGAAGCTTCAAATTTTATCAAATACTTTCGTTTTCGGCATATATTGTTGAGATAAGTGATTTATGGTCAAAGCGTTTTCGTGCAGACCACAAAAAACGTGAAACTTTGAATTCTCACACAAAGTACTTACCTATTTTATATTTTAAACTTTATATTCTCAAATATTTTATCTATATATGGGGTATTCCATCCCATTTCGACCAATTTTGAACCCGACCCCTTTAGAATTGGCTGAAAGTTTTTCTTCTTTTTCTAGCTTACGAAAGACGTCTTCAGAAATTTTTAAAATTTTTTCATCCAACTCAAAAAAAGTTATGAATTTTTAAAAAAACACTGTTTTTGTTTTCAAAATGCTATAACTTTTTCAAAATTGACCGTTTGGGTTTTTTTTTAAATTTGTTTTTAAATGTACTTTTCGGAAAAAATACTAACAAATTAAAAAATTTTTTTTTTTTTAATTTTTCAGTTTTTCGAGATTTTTCGAATTTCGCCATTTTTTTTCTCATAAAAAACTTCAATCAATTCTGCAATCATCCCCACTAACCCCGGAGTGGGCCGATTTTTTTTTATATTTTTTTTTATTTAATTAAAAAAAAAAAATTTCAAAAATAAAAATTTTTTTTATCAATTTTATTTATATAACAAAAAATGTAAGAAAATGATTTTTAAGTATTTTCTTTATTTATTATGGTAATCTACAATTAAGATAACCAGGATTAATGACTGACACAATAAAAATGTAAGTTTTCTAAAAATAATGTAACAAATTATGAATTTATTTTCTGGCGTTTAAATATTTTACAAGCTCTTTGTTCTTCTGAATTTGAAAAGTTTTTAACATACAAACAACCATTTGAATGAAAGATTTTTGAAAACAAAATCGATTACAGGAACTAAACAATTACATTGCATAATTCCTGACAAAAATGGTTGTTTGTGTGTTAAAAACTTTTAAAATTCAGAAGAACAAAGAATTTGTAAAATATTTAAACGCCAGAAAATAAATTCATAATTTGTTACATTATTTTTAGAAAACTTACATGTTTACTGTATCAGTCATTAATCCTGGTTATTTTAATCGTAGATTACCATAATATATAAAGAAAAGAATACTTAAAAATCATTTTCTTACATTTTTTTGTTATATAAATAAAATTGATAAAAACAAATTTTTATTTTTGAAAATTTTTTTTTTCAATTAAATAAAAAAAAATATAAAAAAAGTCGGCCCACTCCGGGATTAGTGGCGATGATTGCAGAACTGATTGAAGTTTTTTATGAGAAAAAAATGGCGAAATTCGAAAAATCTCGAAAAACTGAAATATTAAAAAAAAACTTTAAAAATTTTTTTTTATTTTTTCCGAAAAGTACATTTAAAAACAAATTTAAAAAAAAAAGATCCCAAACGGTCAATTTTTGAAAAAGTTATAGCATTTTGAAAACAACAACAGTGTTTTTTTTTTTAAATTCATAACTTTTTTTGAGTTGGATGAAAAAATTTGAAAAAATTCTGAAAAACGTCTTTCGTAAGCTAGAAAAAGAAGAAAAACTTTCAGCCAATTCTAAAGGGGTCGGGTTCAAAATTGGTCGAAATGGGATGGAATACCCCATATATAAAAAGAAGTGTACATTTTGATTGTCACTCCATAACTCGAGAACGGATAGAAATATTGCCATGAAATTTTTAGGATAACTTAGTAGGAACCCGGAGAGTGTTTGTGAAAAGTTTTTTTTCCTGGAAGTGGACCAGGGATCAATTTATTCTAAACTGTCGTATATATGGCTCGATTTGTCTGAAATTTGGTATGTAGGTAGCATTATATCTAGAATACAATGTCGGATAATTTTTCTTCCGGGTAGTGGACCAGGAACCGATTTATTCTAAACTATCGTATATATGGCTCGATTTGCTGAAATTTGGTATGTGGGTAGCGTTATATATAGAATAAAATGTCGGATAATTTTTCTTCCGAGAAGTGGACAAGGGCCCGATTTTTTCTAAACTATCGTATATATGGCGCGATTTGCCTGAAATTTGGTACGTAGGTAGCGTTATATCTAGAATAAAATGTCGGATAATTGTTCTTCCGGAAAGTGGACCAGGGACCGATTTGTTCTAAATTATCGTATATATGGCTCGATTTGCCTGAAATTTGGTATGTAAGTAGCGTTATGTCTGGATTAAAATAACAATAATTTTTCTTCTGGGACGTGAACCAAAAATCGGTTTATTCTAAAATATAATATTCGTAATGCGATTTAGATGAGTTTTATAAATTAGTAGCATTTTGTCTTAATTAAAATATAGCATAATTTTTATAGAATAGAGGTCCTAACAAATGTATACTAACTATTGTTTTTCGCACATATACCTATGCCTGTAGTGTTTACTCCAGAATGCATAATTTGCTTCCCCTATCTAAATCTATATATATGCAAAAAGAAGTGTACATTTTGATTGTCACTCCATATCTCGAGAACGGATAGAAATATTGCCATGAAATTTTTAGGAAAGATACAGGAAGGAGGGATGAGGGTTAGTTGATTTTGAAATCCCAAATCGGTTTAGCCATTCTTGAGTTATGTTTTCTTTTTAGAATAAATTCAAAATTTGAAAAAAAAATAATAAATAAAAAGAAGTGTACATTTTGATTGTCACTCCATAACTCGAGAACGGATAAAAAGATTGTCATGAAATTTTTAGTTTGGTATATAAATTTGCCTATATTAGTATTTATGATCGTTTTTTTCGGGAAGTAGACCAGAGACGGACTGTGACTGGGATTAGGACTAGGACTGGGACTGAGACTCGGAGTGGGACTGGGACTGAGACTCGGAAGGGGACTGGAAATAAGGGATGAAGAAGAATAAGAATAACTTGAGAGAAGAGAGAAGAGAAAGGAGAGAAGGAGACTGAGAAAGAGATAGAATGAGACGAAGATGGAGATAGATGAAGCGAAAAAGACGGAGGGAGGAGTAAATAAAAGGATTAGGAAAAAGTGTAGAGGGGGGAGGGCAGAGTTAGACGGAAAAAGCTTATTAAAATGTATGCAGATAGACCAAATTTAGGGCAGAACAACGTCTGCCGGTTCTGCTAGTATTTTATATTTATCTTAAAAATCGCTTAGGTATGTACATCTGTTCACTACATATGTATGTATTTCATATCTTATACAGCCGATTATTTGGATATTATGAATGTCATAAGACCCATTCATGAAAGGTATGAAGTCTTCGGAACAGCCGAAAACAGTGCCGTCCTTACTTCTTTACAATTTATTTTATTGTATTGTTATTGTTTTATTTTTTCTTTCTCAAAGTTATGCAACGTGAATTGTAGCTTCCGTGCCTCAGTCAACTGCCATCACAGCCAAGCACTGTTATCCATTGCTGCCCGCAGGCTCCTTTTGTAATGTATCTCTTTTTTTCTTTCTTTGCTGCTACATACATATGTATTTCCTTCTACTTTCTTTAGTCCCGGTCAATATTTTTCTTCGGCCGAAACAGTGGCCATTTGGCTGTACGCTTCTTAATATGAAAATGCAAATTTCATTGATAACATTCGCTTGTTGTTATACTATATTAACAGCAACAACAATAACAATAACAGCAACAACAACAGCAATAAGTTATACTCGCTCTATAAATATTGTTAATATAAGCTATATTGAAGTAAAATGCTGAAGAGACAAGCTTAACTGGCGGTCTTGTTGACTTGTTACTTAGCTATTGCTGGTTTGGTTTGAAATTTCTAGTTGTCAGATTTGGTGTGATAATGAAAAATTGTAATAAGAAGCCATTTAAAATATTTATGTTGTTATATTACAAAAAGAAGAAGCAGCAGTAGTAGTATTAGCCACAGAACAATGTCATATGATGCAACAGTAAACAAGTAGGTCCAGATGTTGGAGGTGGAATAAGTTTAAGATCTACATACAGTAGACGCTCACAGATTAGAACCTTCAGTAATTAGAATGTCCAGAAATTAGAATCAACTTTTCAATACATTATACGATCTGAAATTAGAATCGAAAATTCTAATTTCTGAGCGTATTTTGTTTTTTGTTGCAAAATAGACACAAAAAGGGGAATCCCCAATTTATTCATGTTACGCTCGGTAGTCTTTGGATTTTCGTCGTGGTTCTGTACAGTTTTTGTGTGAAATTCGATACGCGTTCACGTGTTTTGGCATTGTTTGTTTAAAAGTGAAAATGATTCGCTGAAATGGAAGCCAAAGTTCAGATCTTGAAAAAGCTTGGTAAATGTGTTCACAGGAATCGGTTAGCCCTAGAATGATGATTTGATGTGGCGCTATCTGCAATCAGCTATATCAAATCGAATAAATCATCAATTTTAAACGCTGCTTCTAATACCTATCATGAGGCTAACAATAAATCATTGCACATCGCTGAATATTAGTTATGAAGTTATTGATTAAATTTTGTCTTTTTTAATGTGTTCCTATCGATCTTTTATGTATTTTTAATGAAAAAATATATTTACTGTAATTAGAGGTTTTGTTTTTTTGATGTCTTTTTTCATATACTGGGGAGGCTTCCGTAATTCGATATCGAACAAGAACGAGTATAAAATAATCGTTTTCGCTTTCCGTAACACAAAATGTCGACGCGTCGTATCGAACGTTCGATACAAACTGTCCGATACCAAATAAGGTGTCGAATTGCCTTTTTGGAAGTTATAATTTTATGCTTTGGTGATTATTTAGGGAATGATTATTTCTTCAGAGATTAAGAAGCAAACGCTATTTATAAAAGAAAATATTTTGGTAGCTCCAAAAATCTTTCTAAACACCCTTTAAAATCTGCAAACGAAAGAGATCATACCAAGATACGGGAACTAAAATGGCATAATCGAGCGTTCGATATCGACTTGAACTATCGAATCAACGAGCGTCGACTATCGAATTACGGAAAGCCACCCCTTTGTTGTTACCATATGTTTTCCCGTTTTTATGAAAAAACTGAATGAGGTACAATTTCATTGCAGTTTTTTTTTAATGGAAATTTACCTAATTTTTATGGTTTTATGCAAATAAAAAAACGTACAGCAATTAGAACAAAGTAGTTCTAATTTGTGAGCGTCTTCTGTATATGCATCTATTTCGTATATTTATGTATGTTGGCATGTGTAGTGTCACATATGTAATAAAAATGTTAGGAGGGTATTTGTTAGCTTTGTTTTTTTTCAGCTATTAACTGAAGAGCTTGTTATTTTTCTCACTGTTGCTGAGTACAAAAAATGTACAGCAACGAACAGAAATATGGCAGTGTAAATTTTTACCAAATTTCAAATTTCGTCATTTAAATTCTTTTTTCCTCATTTCGATATTTTAAGAACAAACTTTTATACATTTTGTAACTAACACTATGGAAAATAATTATTGATATTAGAGAAAATTGGAAAGTTTACAAACGGCGATGGTTACTAGGACATGTTTCTGAATTTACTTCTTCATCAGCTAACTTTTCGGGAGCTGAGTATTAAACTCGAAATCTCCAACATTCATACTTTATACTAGTGTAAAGGCAGATGCTTTTAACCACTCAGCCATATGAATGCCCCGCTGCTTGTTTTGTAATTGTTCTCTAAGTATTGCCTTTTTGTTGCTATTCCTTTACTCACCATTTAGGTACATACTATATCTATATGCTTTTAAGGCATAATTGTGTGGAATATTTATAGGCTCGCTTAAGGGCTTAGTAACATTGGATTTTTATAGTAGTGCTTTTATTAGCAGTACTTCTGCTGTTCACTATTATTCAATACATATAATAATATGGAAAATAGTAGGAAAAGCGTTTTCCAAAAAGTTTAGAAACTAGAGAAAATTTTACGAAAACTTCGAATTTTTTATTTGGGGTTTTCTTAATTCCCCTATAAGGGGAGTTCAGGATCTTGTGCAAATGGTCTAGCATCATTGTATTTGCAAACTGGTGTAGTATTTGTACATAAAACGCCAAAAATTATACGGCTAAGCATTTGCTGTGTCATGGCAAATAAGCAACATCAAAAGCCGTAGTTTATTTTTACAATTTTGAATAGCAAATTAACAACTGTCAAAACAAAACAAAATATACGAAGAAAAAATTTAAAAAGAAAAAAAGTTGTTCACGATCCGTAGCTTTCATTTGCTTTAGCAACGTTTCCAACAAAGGAAATTTGTATGAAATTTAAGCCTGCGAACAAACGAAACCGAATTCGAAATTTAAATTCATGGTTGAACGTTAAGGAGTGGACCAGAAAATCGACACATTTGAAAATAGCAATAGAAATATTAGAAATTCCATAACGAAATGTTTTAGTCATTAGTTGCGTTCCAATCAAGCGTGATCAAAATACGGATAGAAATTTAACATTCAAATGCAACAACAACGCTGTGATCTTGATATCTATCTGCATCAGTTTCGAATCAACAGGGTTGATTTGGTTTTTTGTGGAAAATTTTTGACAGCACTTACTCTGTTTTTGGTAGCGATTCTTGTGCATGCGTTTCAAGCAGCTCACTACTGCCGGTCGCTTGCGGCCAAGTATCCTCTGGGTAGCCTCTGAACATCCGTTTAGCGGTGAGCTAATGTGAGAAGGTGACAACCTGGCTAGGCCACTCTGACAATCGGTTTAAGGGCTAGCCGGGGAGATCTCATCGGAAGCGTCTGTACACCTCTAGGTGCGGCTGCAAGCGAGCGCCTGTCTTGGAGCAATCGTGCTTGGCGACTTTAACGCCAGGGTAGGCAAAGAAGGTGTGTTTTGCCCTACAGTTGGGAAGTTCAGCCTACACAATGAAACTTCTCCTAACGGACTGAGGCTGATTGACTTTGCCGATGCTCGAAACATGGTCATAAAGATACATCAAGCTACATGGTTGTCTCCTGATCGAAATACTCGCAATCAGATTGTGATATACGGACGGCATGCCTCCAGTGTTTCAGATGTGCGCACGATCCGAGGACCTAACATCGACTTGGACTATTATCTCGTTGCAGCCAAAATACGCACCGCCTCAGCGCGGCTAAAACCAAAGAACAAAAAAACACATGGAAAGCTAGACGTCGAAAAGCTTCAATCACAACAGACTGCCAATGATTTCGCATCTCGACTCTCACACCTGCTCTCTGAGAGCACAACTCATTCTGAAGGAATACACGAGCAGTGGGAGCATATCTACCGGCGGCCACGAAAAAACAACTGGTACGATGAAGAATGCCGCGTTGCAACCGAAAGAAAAGACGCTGCCTGCAGGGCTACGTTAAAAGCGAGCGCGACAAGAGGAGTGTGTGAACGCTATCGTGAGTTGAAAAGGGAAGCGAGACACCTTTTCAGGAAGAAAAAAAGCAGAAGCAGAAAGCCGTGAGTGCTTGAGCTGATAGCCACTAGGAATAACGCCCGAAAATTTTACCAAAAAATACAGCAACAGACTGAAGGT
Source organism: Eurosta solidaginis (assembly GCF_040869045.1). NCBI lineage: Eukaryota > Metazoa > Arthropoda > Insecta > Diptera > Tephritidae > Eurosta > Eurosta solidaginis. Next base: position 256,909,877 of record NC_090321.1, read on the forward strand.
TTTAAGACCGGGGCACACAACTGTAGGAGCGAAAACGGCGACCTTGTAACTGATGTCCAGAGAGTGCTTAGATTATGGAGGGAACACTTCTCTGCTCTCCTAAATGGATACAGCAATTCACCGCGCAGAGATGAAGAACCCGATCCTGCAATCGATGATGAAAAATATATGTCCCCCCGCTCGATTATGACGAAATTAGGATAGCAATAACCAGATTGAAAAACAGCAAGGCCGTTGGCGCTGATGGATTGCCTGCGGAGTTATTCAAGTACTGCGGCGAGGAGTTGGTAAGGCGCATGCAGCAGCTTCTTAGCAAAGTATGGGCGGACGAGTGCATGCCCGACGGTTGAAATCTAAGTGTTCTTTCCCCAGTCCACAATAAGGGGGATACTGCAAAATGCACCAACTATCGTGGAATCAGCCTTCTTAATATCGCATAAAAGGTCCTTTCAAGTTTATTGTGGGAAAGATTGAAGCCCACCGTGAACCGGCTGATTGGACGTTATCAGTGCGGCTTCAGACCTGGTAAATCTACCATCGACCAGATTTTCACAATGCGCCAAATCTTGGAAAAAACCCGTGAAAAGAAAATCGACACACATCACTTATTCGTCGACTTTAAAGCCGCCTTCGACAGCACGAAAAGGAGCTGCCTATATGTCGCTATGTCTGAATTTGGTTACCCCGCAAAACTTATACGGCTGTTCAAAATAACGTTGAGCAACACCATCAACTCAGTCAGAATTGGGAAGACCCTCTCCAAGCCGTTCGAAACTAAACGAGGTTTCAGACAGGGTGACCCCCTATCGTGCGATTTTTTTAATTTGATGCTGGAGAAAATTATACTAGCTGCAGAACTTAACCGCACTGCAACAATATACTATAAAAGCGTGCAGTTACTGCCATATGCTGACGACATTGATATCATTGGCCTAAACACCCGCGCTGTTAGTTGTGCTTACTCCAAACTGGAAAAAGAAGCGGTAAAGATGGGTTTGATGGTGAATGAGGACAAAACGAAGTACCTGCTGTCATCGAGCAAAGAGTCAGCGCATACGCGCTTTGGCAATCACGCTACTGTTGGCAGCCATAATTTCGAAATAATAAAAGACTTCGTTTATTTGGGAACCAGCGTCAACACTAGCAACAACATCAGCACTGAAATCAAGCGAAGAATCAATCTTGCCAATATATGCTACTTTGGACTAAGTAGGCAATTGAAAAGTAAAGTCCTCTCTCAGCGAACGAAAATCATATTCTACAAGTCACTTATCGTACCCGTCCTGATATATGGGGCAGAAGTATGGATCATGACATCAGCAGATGAAGCGGCTTTGGGAGTGTTCGAGAGAAAAGTTCTTCGAAAGTTGTATGGACCTCTACGCGTTGGCGATGGCGAGTACCGAAGAAGATTTAATGATGATCTGTACGAGCTATACGCAGTCATCAACATAGTCCAGCGAATTAAAACGCAGCGGCTGCGCTGGCTAGGCCATGTTATGCGAATGGAAGATGATGCTCAGGCCAAGAAAGTGTTTCTATCGGAACACGCCTATGGAAGCAGAGATAGAGAGCGGCCCCCATTCCGTTGGAAGGACCTGGTGGAAAGCGATTTAAACTCACTTGGTGTGATCAATTGGCGCCGATCGGCGGAGCGAAGGAGCGACTGGCGCGCCTTGTTGGACGGCCATGACCGCTTAGACGGTTAAGCGCCAATTAAGTAAGTAAGTAAAATATTTACATAACATTCATTTTAAATCATGATAGAAAAACTATACATATTTTAAATACCAGAACCACAACATGATGTGCAAATGCTTTTTGTACAAAGCTCTTGACAGAAGTAAAGTTTTTAATATCATCCTTGGGATTAAAGTTATTTAGTTCAAAGCATTTCTTTTGGTATCTCTCCTGACATTTTTGAACGGGTTTAACTGCTGACCCCTTTGTTAATCATTAGTACTCTAGATTTTTTAAAGTGGAAATTCCATACAATTTTATATGGAAAATATATAGCATTTGTGGTATGATTTAAAGAACTTATAATAATCGTTATTAGTTTGATAATTTGTTTTACATTTTTAAGTTAAATTTGATGGAGCGATTCGGGGAAAAAAGTTGAAAATAACAGGCATCCTATTATGTCTACACACAGGGCCGTAGAGAGAAAATCCGGGCCCGGGACTAAACAATTTACGAGCCCCCTATAAAAAATCCACTAATACATTTCATTAACTTGAATTAATTACGTCCCATTCATGAATAATTATTGATGGATTACATAAAAAAAAAAAATTTTACCACATCAACTAAATGATTTTTGGACTAAGAGCTGACGTAGAAATAAAATTCTTTTTTAACAGCCACATATTGTTACAAATAATATTTTCTAGTTATTTGGTAACATTTTAATACATTTCTGATAAATTTAATGATGATTATAAATTTAGTTATTCAATATAGAAATTTCGGATATCAAAGAGTGGCTTTACTTGCTTTTTTCGCTGCAAAATTTGTATAATCATATCAAAATTTAACTGTCTTGCCAAAACGGATTCACCACAAAGCGTGGCAAGTCCGGAAACTCGCTCTTGAGATAAACACGAGCTATGAAAGTTTTTGATTCTTTAAAGGACGCTGAAGGAACGTTCTGCACTAGCTACAGTGACAGGTATAGTGCAAAAGATACGTAAAGCAACACAAATGTTGGGGAAAATCGTATACAGATTTTGAACATATGTAGATGGCATTTCGCAATTCCAATGGTGACAGACCTTTATCAAAATTTGCTTCGTAAATGTGTTTCAAGTGAATTATTTCGCATTATAAGCTTTGAGAAATGTCCGACTTGTATTTTTCGACAAATTTTGCTGCGCTCACCCGAACCGTAGTTTCATCCATGTCTTCAAATTGCCACAAAAAGGAAAACGTCTCGCTAAAAATTCTTATAGCTGCAAATCGTTCAGTAATGCCAGTGATTACCGAATCAACGATCACCAGGAATATATTGGTTTTAAAATCAGACTCTGAATCATCCGGAATCATCTCATTTAAATTATCTTCAGAACGTCTTTTGGGTTTTTTCTTTCGAATGCCCGGAAACTTTGGCGAGATGTTTAATTGAATAGCAACTGTTTTGCATTCGTTTACAATTATTTCCCATTGGTTCCTGATCAACTTCAAATCAGCTAATAAAGCATTTAGATGTCGCACCTCAACATCTAAGGCGGCGGCTCTAGCTTGGAGGACCACGTTTCTTTCATTAATGGTAGTCAGTATTTTGAACCAAATTGAGGACAGCAAGATATATTCGAACTTGTTGATGTACTTGAGTAACAGCGCCGTATGCTTACGCAGTCAAATTTGACTTTTGGCTGTAAGACTATGAATAGAGCTCGGTACATTTTTTTTGAGGATGTCCCATTGTTGTGGAGTGCTGCTGAAAATAGTAAAACATTTTTGTACAATTCCGAAGAAAGTAATTGCAGCCGTACAACATTCTGCAGCATCAACACCACATAAATTGAGGCTGTGGGTTGCACAAGGCGAGTAATCAGCATTCGAGTTTTTTGCGAGAATGTGACGTAGTGCTCCGTTGTAAGCTCCTTTCATATTGGCGCCGTTATCGTACCCTTGTGGGAGTGCCACGAAATCCCAAACAAAAAAAAAATACCCAAACACAAAATCCCCAAAGAAAAAAAAAAAATACCCAAACACATAATCCCCAAAATCAAAATCCCAGTACTATGATAAACATCATGACCGTGTAAAAAATAGCAATATCTCTTTCCTCCTTCATTCATATTTATGTATGTATAATTATATATTCATGTTTTGGCAATACATATTTTTACTTATCCATATATAGGACTGCTAGTCGCTCTAATTCGAACAAGCTAAGAGAAGCGTGTACTACGCAGAAGGACATCACCGTGGCGGTAGCCACGGTTATACCACACACCCGGACTTGGCATGGCGTAGCCCAGGGTTATTTTTTATAAGCGCGGCCGAAGGCCGCCTATGCAGAAAGTTGGTATGGATTATTAGCCTTTTCTGGTCGCGGCGATTTTAAACATAATTTGAATTTATTTCACACATAAAATGGTGATTTTGTGTTGGGGATTATGAGTTTGGGGATTTTGATTTTGTGGATTTTGATTTTGGGGATTTTGATTTGGGGATTTTGTTTTGGGGATTTTGATTTTGGGGATGATGTGGTAGACCCAGCTTCCCTCACGTGCTTTGCACAAATTTCTATAAACTCGTTCTGAATGTCTGGGGAAAGATAGTGAACTTGTAAACGTTTGTGCTGCTGTTTTGAAATCCTAACTTTCCCCAAATGATCTCTAAGTGTGGGATCATAATGGCTTATGGGATCTTAGATGCCCAAAAAAATGTCCATCGTTTCGTTCACCAACATATATATCTTCGCCTTGAAAGCTAGATCCCTTTCACCCAAAAATAAAATAGTGTCCAAAATTCTATATAAAATTTCTTTCCACTTTTGAGTTTCAGTGAATAGCTGTTCATTGATAAGTATATCAATTGTAGCCTCCTTTTGAATTAGATTTTGTAAAGAACGCCATTGAATATAACATTTAATGTGATCTTGAGTATTTTCATGTGATGGCAGTTTATCCTATAGCTTCTTCCATACTTGGAATTTCGAATATCCGCCAGGACAACAAATTTTAGGTCGATTTAAAGTATTGGTGCTTAACAGACGGCATGGTAGGCAATAAAAAGCAGGTCGTTTTTTTAGGGATTTTCGTTTATCTCGATTCGTCTATCACCTGGCGACATTTTGTTTTCCACGTATTGTAGTGCCCTCGACGCGCAAACTATGCGCTAAGTTTCAAGTCTCTGTATCACCGAGAAGTTAGTTAAAAGTCGATCGCAAAATTTCCATTTTAAAATCAATTTTCTGTATATCTCGATCCGTGCGCCACCTAGCGGATTTTTTTCACTTGCATTGTAATGTCTCCCTGATCTGAACTATGTTCTAAGTATCAAGTGTCTAGCTCAACGAGAAGACCGAAAAAGAATTTTCCGTGGGTCAAAAATTCGTATGGAAACATGATAGCGACTTAATAGAAAAGTAGAAAAAAATGAATAATTTCCTCAAGACTGTTGGCTTTTACAAAATTAGCATCACTACCAATATACCACTAAAGATAGTTTTCTACTACAATTTTCGCTGCAGGGGATTGAATTATTCCCCGTTTTCCGTACTTCGTAAAAGCAACGCGTCTTGATTTTTAAATCTGGGAGTGTCAAAGCTCTGTCGTTACTAGAGAAAAACCTCTAGTAATTGAATTGGTACACATCTGGATGTTCACATTGATAGTTTTTTTCCGAATTGTGTGTTGAGATTTTCCTCCATACGAAGTGTGAACAGTGAACAATTTTTTTTATATGGCTAAAAAATCTGAAACACCCTTCACAAAAAAAATTTTCAAAAATCAGTGCGTATTCCAGCGGTTCTATTACTTATGTTTTGTTAAGCTGGAAAAGATTGGGCTACACAACTGCATACACATGCAAATTTAAAAAGCTCTAAATAATAAGTTCGAAATTTTCATAAAATTATCCCGAACTTTCGAATTTTTTCTAAAATGTTCATGTAATTGGTTTGCATCATTTCAAAAATATGGCAAATAAGAACATAAGAAAAAAGTTGAATAAAAATTTAGTAAAAACTTTCCCTGCTATTTTTCTGTTCGCTGCTATATATTGTAACTAGTATTTTAAGTAGTAACTACCATCAGATATGTCGAATATTGCTAAAGTCATCTAGGGCTTTATTGTTAGTGTTATTGTCGTCCTTGCTTAAATTGCAAAAATTTTCTAGAGTAGCAGCTGTAAATACCATAATAGTCTTACTGATAAGGTAAATACAATTTGGGGTTATTTAAAGAAAATTTAGATGAAAAATAAATCAGGATTTAGCCGTTTTATTGTTCCAAATATAGCCCTTGCAAGTGTCAATGTTGTTAAGAAAAGGATATTTGGTCTTACTGATGAAATATTCACCCCCATGATTTCTCAACGGATATGGGATTGATTGACTCCACCGCAGCTCGAAATAAGGAGATTTGTGGCACCAGGTTCGAGCACAAAAATATGCTTAAAAGTACTTAGCTGCCTTTTGTTCGAAGAACATGAAATCGTTCACGTCGTGATTGACGGCGGGCATAGCTCCAGTGTCCCATATAACCGCAATCTATAACGATCAATTTACGGCTCGGACCACCGTGTAGCAGTCAAGACGCGCATACACCTCGGAGAAGCAAATAAAGTACGGGTAGTACCCCAAAGAAAGTTTGAAGACGACTTCTTCACTATGCTACGTATGGCAACTGCGAACACCAACATTTTTTTGTAGCGACCCCAGAAAAATAGCTGGTACCTTGAGAAAATTTGCGCTGCCTCGGGAAAAAAGGATACTGCGGTGTGTCACCTACTTGGATAAAAGAAACGAGGGGCAGAAAAACGTAAAATTTTTCAGATGCTTGCTGACAGGAATATCCCAGTGTTTCAATACCGCGAAGGATGCCTGTAGAAATTTTAGTGGTGATATTGAGGATGGTACAACTTTGCGCCGCTTTACTATAACGAAGTGAGAATGCCAATATCTTGGCCAAGATATAGCACAGGCGCCGAAAAACGACGGACTTCCAGCCAAGCTGTTAAAACATCAACGAAGGACCATGCATCAATCCGTATTAGAATTTCAGTAAGCCCTGCTGAATCCACCATAAATGCGATATCGAAAACAGCGCCAATTATCGCAAACCGATCTACTTAATGTCGAATGTAAGAATATATGTAGCGCAATGAGCCATAAATTGACACACAAAGTCAACGAACTGAACGCTCCTTTTCAGTGCAACTACGTTAACTACGTTTCAGTTTAGTTTCCTGCAAAGTTAATAGGGGTCTGCGAAATAGCGTTGAGCAATACCAGCATTTCTATTAGGATTGGGATGTACATCTCCGAGCCATTAGAAACAAGACGCTACTTCAGACAAGTTAACTCTATTTCGTGCAATTTTTTTAAACAGACGGAATTTCTTTGAAAGATGGGATTTCCTGGGGGGTGTTAGGGAGAAAAGTTCGCCGGAAGATTTGTGGTACTGTCCGTGATGTCAACGGTGTGTATCGAAGTAAGTGAAATGATGAATTAACATCGTGTAATGAATAAATGTGTCCGTTTTCTGTAACAGAGGAAGGGGAGCACTACCAATGATTAATTGAGACAACACTTGATCTCCCCTTTGGCACCCGTTGTCATAAAGCAGGAACGCTTATGATACGACATCTTAGCAAACCACGCCTCTCTTCAGTGTGACTCATTTTGATAGGAAAATAATTAGAAACTAATCAAAATCATTGTTGTTTATTTTTTTTTCTGTGCCTACTTTTCTTCATATGCGCTTTCCTTTCGTTTTGGCGTCTTACTGCTGCTCTTATTTTTACTGCTCTTTCTCCTTTCTTGTTCATTCTTACTTTTCCTCAACTTATGTTGTTCTCTTTATATCGCCGTCTTCTCAAATATTTTCTGCTTCCTTTATGTCTTTCATGTTCCTTCTTCCTCCATCTCCTATCGCAATACCCCTGTGACACCCCTTCTTTATCTTTGTACCTTCTCCCTTCCCGATTTCTTTTTCATCAGCTTTTTTTACCCGTTGCTGTTTTCCTTGTTGTTTGTCTTCTAGGTCTTACTCTTACGTACTCTTACGTACGTTGTGGGGATGATTCATTCTGTCGCTGCAAGGAGGGCCGTCTTCAATTAGATGTCTGCTAGGATGAACGTTTCTGAATATCTTGTTTGTCGCCTTTATAGGGAGTACTCTCTCCTCACCTTGTAGATAATGCTTTGGCAACGTAAGAAGACATCCCGCGGCAGTTCTGGGCGCGGTGATTCGACAGGCCTGCAGTTTCCTCTAATGCGTTTCATTTAAACTTTTCCCTGTCTTTTCCCCAGGTGATGCCACGGATGAACTTGAGGGTTTTGTTCTGGCTCTGCAACTTAGTACACGGCTGCACGCTCGTCAAAATACAGATCATAATCGAAACGCACCCACAAAAAGAGGGGAAGGGGGGGGGGGGGAACCTGCGATATATAGAGACCAAACGCCACGCTGCGGCATCCCTTATTTAACTCTTATTGGATTTGATTTTACTTTCCTGAATTGGACAAATGCCTGCCAACCTTTCTACCACCTGTCTGCCTTCTTTTTGTCTTACCACCCCTTTCCATCCAATTCTCTCATATGCCAACGCTCGTCTCTCCTATATACAGGATTACTGTATTATAAGGTTTATCGATCCTCAGAGAAAGTAGCACTCCTTTTTTTCAAATCACTTACACATTTTTTTATGAGGACTTGTATAGATTTGTTCACCTATCACAGCTTGTTGATCTAATTGCTAAACACATCTTCGACGTTTTGTATGTCAATTTGCCAACTCACTTTGTATGCTTTTCTTTTTGGAAGTGGCTCCTTTTTGGGCACATTCCCTTACTTGGTATATAAGTTATTGTTTTTGTTACTTAAATCAGTGTTGTTGTTGTAGCCTAATGCGTTTCATCTTTATCTTAATGACTTCACTGCTATGCGTTTCCTGCGTACGCATTCCAGGATTTCGGTTTTGCTTTTCTCATTGCCCTTTTAGTACATATTTATTGGTTTTTGGCTTTGTTTCCTTGAGACCTGTCTCTCTGTTGTTATACCCAGCTGTATTTGTACACAAAGTATTATAACTTTGATTGGATAACGGTTGGTTGTACATGTATAAAGGAATCGAGATAGATATAGACTTCCATATATATAAAAATCATCAGTATCGAAAAAAACTTGATTGAGCCATGTCCGTCCGTCCGACCGTCCGACCGTCTGTCTGTCCGTTAACACGATAACTTGAGTAAATATTGAGATATTTTCACCAAATTTGGAACACGAGCTTATCTTGATCCAGAATAGATTGGTATTGAAAATGAGCGAATTCGGATGATAACCACGACCACTTTTTATATATATAACATTTTGGAAAACACAAAAAACATGATTATTTAGTAATTAATACACCTAGAATGTTGAAATTTGACGAGTGGACTGATATGGAGACTCTTGATAAAAAATTGAAAAAATTTTTTTTAAATGGGCGTGGCACCGCCCACTTGTGATAAAATCAATTTTCCAAATATTATTAATCATACATCAAAAATCGTTAAACCTATCGTAACGAAATTCGGCAGAGAGGTTGCCCTTACTATAAGGAATGGTTTGAAGAAAAATTAACGAAATCGGTTAAGGACCACGCCCACTTTTATATAAAATATTTTTAAAAGGGTCATGGACGAATAAAATAAGCTATATCTTTGCAAAAAAAAAGCTTCATATCAATGGTATTTCATTTCCCAAGTGGATTTATAACAATAAATAGGAAAAACTTCAAATTAAAAAAAAAAAATGGGCGTGGCACGGCCCTTTTTATGACTAAACAATTTTCTATGTTTCGGAAGCCATAACTCGAAGAAAAATTTGTTCAGAATAGAACCATATGTATGTATATGAATTATTGCGCGCCTTGTAACACTATTAAGCACACAAAACAAGCAACAACAGCATTTCAAGTGTACAGCTGGGTATGTAATGTTCGGTTTCACCCGAACTTAGACTTCCTTACTTGTTTTATTTGTTTTTATGTTCATTGTCATATCTTCGATGCATATATGCTAAATATGTATGTATGTATGTATTGTCGGCTCGTATGTAGTATGTGACTTTGCTCCTCTTGTTGCCTTCTTATCAGCAACATACAATAAATTCTCTGTTGTCGTTTGCTACCTTCAACCACCATTTGAAGCCGATTTTTCAAGCCTCCGCTTAGCATTACCCCCACTATCGACCGTAAAAACCAATCGGTTTGTTTTATGCCTTCCAAAGCGAGAATGAGCTGAGATTTCGCACGTAGTTGTTGTTCTTGTTATTTTGTTGTTCCTGACATACTGCCAATATGATTGAATCTTTATCTGAGGAAAGAGTAATGCTGGTTGTTGTTGTTGCTCCCTGCTTATGTTGTTTTATTTATATTTTGCGCCTTTACTTTTTTCCAAGCTATGCGACAAATCTTTGACCGGGCGCTTTTATGTTTCTCCTTGTTGTAGTTCTTGTTGTTAGTTGCAAGCTTTTATCAGATTTCATTTGGTTTGTGCGTAGTTGCAGATATGTTTTTACGTTTCACTAAACACATTTTTGTGTAACAACAATTGACACGAGTCATGTTAGGGGGATATAGTCCCGTTTGAGTTTTGGCATTGTGCGGTATTCTTACTCTATGTTTCTTTTAGATTGAGATCAACTTCAGAGATGGAGATAAATTTCCATTTACATCGGACTATTAGATTCAGCAAAACTTCAGGTTCTCTACTACGATCACGGTTTAAATAGGACAATTCCAAAGCGTTGTCCCTCAACTTTGTTAAACCACCCCGAAACTTGTGTTCAACAGAGCGTGCTTTGTTGAAAAGATGCTGGTACACTTCAATGCCTTCAGAATATTGGATGATGTGGTATTCTGATTGTAGATGGAGAAGCAAGGGCGATTTTCAGACCCACACTATTACAGGCAGAACTCCCAATATATCCAAACTGTGAACTTGGAGTGCAAGTTACTGAGCCATATCTAAGAAAACGTTTATCGAAGGTCCTTCTCGAACCAGGAGCAGAGATGTGGTAATTTAAGGCAAGCTACACTCTTGTATCAACTAACCGTTAAGATCCCTCAACCTAAGAGGTAGACTAGACGATTCACTATTACCTAAATGGTGCAAGTTTCTGGAACGTATCTGATTTATATGCAGAGAGAACCACAACATAATAAGCCTTTCAGAGGAAATGTTTTATTTAAGCTTGGTAATTTTAGCTTGCATTCTAATATTTAATAACTACGCTCAGGGCTTCGATTTCTCGGAAGTTTTTCGCGTTTGGCAGCCAAATACTTTGAGTCTGCTTCCACTATGATGACCTCCTCGCTAAAACTGGACCTTTTACTTATGCTTAACCAGCTGAACCTTCAAACGTGGCACGCTAAACCTGTGGCTCTCCTGCAAAATCCTAATAGAAGTTGGAGCTGTCTTTCCCGTGGTGGCGACTAACCTGACGTCAGATTTGCAGGCATTCACATTCTAAATCGCCTTATCCAGCAGAGAGTAGAATTTGCTACTTATGATGATATGAACTATTCACGGACGTAAATCGGGATTGTGAGGGACCAGCTTTAACAAATAAAACAATTTCAGTTAAGTATTCGAACGGAGAGTAGCTCTTGCTAACAAGTGCTACAATGCGCACACTTCTTAAAGTTTATATCGTAGACATCCCAATAAAATAAGGCGGGAGCTGCTCATGAAAGACCAAGCAGGAAAGGCGTGTCCCTCTCTTACGACATAAGAGCCAAAAGCTACTGCTATTACTAAGAAGACACTGCCTTCTGGCGTCATATGCTAATATAACAGACATCGTTTGTGATAGCAGATAAAAGACGTGCGGGTTGCCGGCGGCAACAAGACTATTTCGTACTGCGCTCGTGTCCTAGACCGCGGGTCACAATTGGTGATCGTGGGGGGAGTGGGTAATGTGTGCGTATCGGCGAGTGCGCATGGGGTTCTAACCCCACCTCAACACTTAGGCGGGTGGTTCGGAGTAAGGGCATACTCAACCGGTAGTAACTTCGGCTGCGAAAATTCTAAAGCCGTACGACGGAGAGCAGATAACCCATGGAGCTTACTCCGTTTTTGCTAATTTTGGTTAGCTCGAATGTGGAATTGCATTGCAACCGGTTGCCATGGCCCTTAGAATGGAAGAGTTGTTAGATAGGCCACCAACCCCACTAAGGTGATGGTGTGTCCACTCAGATCATCGATTGATACCAAGGTAAACGAACCTTGGAGAATGGTCAAACCTGCTTTGACCCGTATACTATAGTGCATCCGTGAGGTAAAACCTCACATTCGCTGAGCTCGTGTTCTGGGCGCTGGTCAAATCTGATTTGACTTGTGTACTATGGTGCATTCTTAAGGTAAAACTTTACACTCGCTATGCTCAAGTCCTGTGCTCTTCAGGCTGGAGTGACACAGCTATCTGATTTAGAAGCAGAAAGGAATCGGCCAGTTTAACATTATCTAATGTCCAATCTCGAAAAACAAAAATCAAGCTATAGAAGCCTATCATGATACCTATGGCGATCAATGGCTCGTAATGATGAAGAGATTGCCCTTGGATTATGTGAGGGAAAAATCCTCCAGTCAATTTATTGGCCAGGGATAGATGGCGTGACTTGTTGCACAACGGCAAACATTGCTTTGACGGTTAAGCGTCACTTAATGATGATGATTTTCTGACAACGTGGGATCTCTTACTATTCTGGACTTGATAGTGTAAACCTACTTCCACAAGGCTATTTATTTTATTACTTTCAAGCCGCTGTAGGAAGGTAAATAGAAATCCGTCCTAGGGTTGTAATGTTTGTTGGCTAAAGTATGTGACGAAAATTTAATTAAAATTACATGATATTACTTATGTCGCATCTCCGGTATTGGAGCCCGATCTCGAGGTGTTGATACGTTTTTCGTGGTATTATAATCCACTTTATTTCTTCGGGATTTACTGCTTAAGTAAAAAGAGTGTAGAAAACCAATAATATGATAACTTGGTATGTGTAGCCTTCTTACTACCTATGAATATGGGCTTTCTCATCTATACAAAGCTTATCCTTGTGAGAACATCACCATTTGCGTTTTTAGCTTTTAGCTTAGTACAGCACTGAAAGTTGTTGACTCGTGAAAAAGGTTGACACAGCAATATGACACAATATGTATAAAAAAGAATAAACGAAATAAATTTAATATATGTAAGGAGGTTTGACTCGACAATTTTTCGCAAATAAAAAAGTGAGGGCCGTCAAAAGATTTTTTCTCTTCCTAAAACGGCTGCTGACTAACTCAATCTAATTCTATACCGATTGCATCAATTGTCTGTGAATTCACCGGAGCATGATTGGATGTGACTGTGTGTTTGCTTTGATAAATACCTTAAACCTCATCAAAACGAGCCACAAATCTCTTATTTAAGCCCTCTGCTTATTCTACCTAAGCGATTTTAGTTTTCCAATGTTCTACTGTTATCCCAAAATAACGGTAATATTGTCTAAGTTTTGTGATTTTGAGTTTGTATTTTGACAACAATTTCCCACATATTTTTACATCAACACAGTCATTTCCCGTACCACAAAATGAACCCTAAAGCCAATCAAATTTTATAGTGTTTGTAGATCTGATGACACTAGAGAGCAGTTAATTGTTGTTGGCACACTATCAGCTGAATTGTTTAAAACTTAGAAGGCTCATTTGCGTATTTTGTGTTGGCAGTTGAAGAGTATTGAGTTTGCTAAGTTTTGTACGTATAGTAGCTATCAGTTGAAGCGTTTTCCCATTCTCTGTCAAAGCTATTACCAAATTGGTATTCTCTCTCAATGTAACCAAACTCTGCGTTCGCCTTTTGCCACATCAATTTATTATTATCCATCCGCCTTAGCAATGGAGAATACCAAATTGCAACGCATCGATTACTACGGATTTATTTTTACGCGCTTCTAAATTGTACGCAATTATTTTCTCATTAGCATTGATGATGTACCAAAGTCAGTGAAGCGCACAAGAGGCTCATGGAGCTGTTTTGTGCAAATTGTATGCGCGAACTATTGGTACTTAGAGACGATAGCAGGTAATATTATTTTAGCTTGTGCTACTATATCACGCATGTGAGGAACTCATTATAGACAGTGTTGACAAAACTTTTTAGTAAAAATGTTAAATGGACAAAAAAAAGCTAAATAAAATTGTTTAAGGCTAAGAAATATAGCTAAAAGTTTACGGGGACGTTTATAGCATTCTTTTCATTTTCGTTCATAAAAAACCAAAACAGAATAAACATTTTATACATATGTACATATATTAAACAATTAAAATTAATTCCTACTCCAATTTCATAAAAAATAAAAAAAATATTTGCAGATGCAATCTGTGTTTGTGAAAATAGTATAAAGTCACGCATTCGACAACTCTTCTAATACTACTACTGCAACACTGTTAGGGCTTTTTTCTCTACTGAAATGTTAATTTTCAACTAAAGTTGTGCTTAGAATGAATTTGAAAATATGATATTCTAGAAAAAATCTCTGTTTGATTAAAGAAAGCGAAATTTTACGAACTAAAACGACCACGCTTCGAGTCTGCCGTCTGCTTTACTGGAAGATGCCTTAGAATTATAATATGACTACCAGATCCGGCAAACACTGTTCTGCTCTAGCTTTGCTCTATCTGCATAACCTTTAAGCAGTTTTTACATCTTACTCTCCCTTCCCCTCTCTCCCCCTTATCTTATCTATTTATTCACTCTTTATTCACCCTCTGCCTTTCTCTTTCTCAGCGTCTCTTTCTATCTCTCCGTCTTTTCCCCATTTTTTTCCGCTCCATCTAAACCTATCTCTCTATCTTCGTCTAACTTTTCCTCTTTCTCACGAAAACCATCCAGAATTGATCCCGCAATCGTCCGGAAAATGTTCCGAAAAAACTCCGACGGGATCACGGAGAGATCCCGAAAATCATACAGAGATTATCCCGGAAGGGTCCCAAAATGATCCCGAAATAATCCCGAAATAGCCCGGAAATAACTCCGACGGGATCTCGAACGAATCCCGAAAACCATTCAGTAATTATGCCGAAATCGTCTCAAAATGATCCCGAAATAGTTCAGAAAAAGTCCCAAAAAAACTCTGACGGGATCTCAGAAAAATCCCGAAAATCATCCAGAAATTATCCCGGAGGGGTCCCAAAATGATTCCGAAATAGTCCCGAAAAAGTCCCGAAAGACCCTGACCTGACTCCGAAAACCATCCAGAATTGATCTCTATAGGCTCCGCAAATGATCCCGAAATAGCCCGGCAAATGTCCCGAAAAAGCTCCGACGGGATCCCGGACACATTCCGAAAATCATACAGAAATTATCCCGGAAACGTCCCAAAATGACCCCGAACTAACTCCGATGGGATTCCGGAGAGAGCATCCAGAATTAACCAGGAGGGGTCCCAAAATAATTGCGAAATAGTGCCGAAAAAACCCTGACGGGATCCCGGACGAATCCCGAAAACCATCCAGAATTGATCTCTAAACGGTCCGCAAATTATCCCAAAATAGTCCAGAAAAAATTTCGACGGGATCCCGGACAGATCCCGAAAATTATACAGAAATTATCCCCGAAGGGTCCCAAAATGATCCCGAAATAGTACCGAAATAACCCAGACGGGATCCCGGACGGATGCCGAAAACATCCAGAAATAATATCTGAAGGGTCCGCAACTGACCCCGAAATAGTCCTGAAAAAGTCTCGAAATGACCCCGACGGAATACCGGACGGATCCCGAAAACCATCCAGAAATGATCCCGGAAGAGTCCCGAAATGACCCCGACGGGATCCCGGACGGATCCCGAAAACCATGCAGAAATGATCCCGGAAGGGTCTCGATATAACCCTGACAGGGTTGCAAATAAAGTGAAGCTAATTATAAAAGCATGTTAATAAGGCAGCAGGCGCGTTGAAGCGAATGAAGTGTTACAAATAAACATACAAGTAAAGCTAATAAAAGCGTGCTAATAAAAACAATTGAAGGAAGGCAGATGGCGGGAGGAGAGCACTACCGATCGTTTTTCCAAAATTGTTTAGATCTCAATCTGTATGAGCCAAATACCAAAAATTATTGATTTAGGAGAACATTTATATCGAGTTATAACAATATATGGATTTTGCACCAGAGAGAAAGAGAGGGGGAATGGGGGTGAGGAGACGGAAGTTGTTACTGCTGACTTTGTAAGCCCTCGACTTGTTGGACCTACTGAGTTTGTAATATTGGTGAAGGTCAGTAAATGTAAAGTTATAATGTGTAAAAATTATTAAAAAGTAATTGGTCGATGGGTCGTGGGACCCCGTCCGCCCCCCTTTCCATTATAGAAAAAAATGTTGCCAGTAGAATATTGTCTATCTGTGTCCCAAATTTCATCAAAATCCGTGTAGCCGTTCTGGCGTGATTCAGTCACACAGACGAAAAAATACAATAATTAAATAATAATTGTTCCAAGGGGCGGGGACCTACCCCCTTTTAAAAAAAATATAGCTAGTAAATCCTCCTAGACTATTGTATATATGTGTGCCAAATTTGATCCAAATCCGTCCAGCCGTGTTTGCGTGATTGAGTCACAAAGACAAACGTCTGGACATTCAAACATCCAACCATCTAAACATCCAAACATCCAAACTTGAAATATATGGGCTGTTCACGTTAGCCTGCTTATCAAGTCTATTATCTATTTACATTTTTTTTCTGTTTAATGTATTTTATTTTTGTAATAGAGTAAAAAAGGGCTAAATGAGATGATAACCTGATAGGGTCCACAAATGATCCCGAAATTATCTAGAAAAAGCCACGAAATGACCCCGATGGTATCGGGGACGGATCTAGAAAACCATCCAGAAATGCGCCCGGAAGAGTCTCCGAAATATTATATTCCCAAAAAGTCCCGAAATGACAACGGCACGATTCTAGACTGATACAGAGAACCACACAGAAATGATCCCTAAAGGGTACCGAAATGATCCTGGAATAGTCCCGAAAAACTTCAAAAATTACCCTGACAGGCTTTCGGACGGATCTCAAACACCACTCAGAAACTATCCCGGAAGGATCCCTAATTATACCGTCATAGTCCAGAAAAAGTCACGAAATGACCCCGATGGGATCCCGGACGGAACCCCAAAAACCATCCAGAAATAAACCCGGAAGGGTCCCAAAATTATCCCGAAATAGTCCCCAAAAAGTCCTGACATTACCCCGATGGCATCCCGCGCGGATCCAGAAATGATCCCGAAATAGTCCCGAAAAAACCCCGAAATGACCCCGACGGGATCCCATACGGATCCAGAAATTATCTCAGAAGGGCCCTAAATGATTCCTGAAAGGATTCAGAAAAAATGACCACGACGGGATCCTTGACCGACCCCGAAATCCATTCAGAAATGATCCCGAAAAAGTCACGAAATGACCAGGACAGATCCATAAAGTCACGAAATGACCACTACGGGATCCCGGGCCGATCCTGAAATCCATTAAGAAATAATCAAGGGTCCCCAAATGATCCCGAAAAGACCCTGCCTGACGGGGTCCAGGACGGATCCTGAAATGCATGCAGAAATGATGCCGGAATGGTCCCCAAATGATCCCGTAACAGTCGCGAAATGACCCTGACGGGATCCTTGCGGCGCTCCTCTGTTTACAGGTTTTGATGCTTAGAACCCATTCTGAAGTGATCACTCTGCAGCTTAACATCGAGCCGATCCATTTTGTAAAAGTGGGATGAACTTTAGTTGAGTTGAGACTGTCCATGTTTATTCGCTTCGTAATATTGTTGTAAGCTCCAGAAAAACACCGAGAGCATATCCTTGGTGTTCCAGGGCTTTCTCTTTACTTATGGCCACCCTATGCAATGCAATATCGATTGGCCTGCCTTTGGTGTAAGTACTTTGTGCTGAAAAGATTAACTCCTTATTCATATTTGATGTCCGCACAGAAAATATTCTATGAAAGTCTCTTCGACCTGTTGTTTTCACGTTTAAAGATCCACAACAGATCTCCATATTCGTCCCAGCACTCCCTGTTTTCCGCAACTTCTGCCAACTTAATAACCTCTTTTACCTGCCCTGTAAGAAGAACCGACTCCTTACTCCACCACAGTGGCTTTCATTTTCCTTTGAATCTTCTCAGAGTTGTTTCACTCCTCCAACTCCTCAACGGTGGTAACCTCTTTTGGCTGCCCAACTCTTCCTGATACACACTTCCGAAATTTGTACCAGTCCGTTGCCAATGAGCTTTAAGAGAAGAGTATTCATTTTTTGTCAACTCATAATCGGTGAAATAGAAATAAATATACGAGTTTGGTTGAAGTCAGTAAAGAAAGTAACAACTTTATTTATGACACATTCGATGAATATAACCAAAGCTTTTTATTAAATTGCAATCATCAACATTTCTTTGTAATAATACCATGAAAACATTGTGATTGCTGAGTGGAATTTCACCCTATCTCCAGGCAACATTTCGAAAATGTTATACCTCTGCATAGATTTAAAATGTTTTGACGTGAGCTGGGGCTACAACAATATGTGCGCAATGAGTTTTTAATACACGAAGTATTTTGATTGTAGCCGTTTAAGTTTTACAATAAAAAATTATAATTTAGGTACATCACAATGAAAAGAAAAACGAAAACATTTTAATAGAAATATATCAGCACTCTGATGTTTGCGAGTGTACCCTCTTTGTACTATTAATTTAGAAGCATTGCATACTTTTATGACAGCATTTGATTTATAACAACACTTATTGACATCCCGTTCTTTGCCTTATAAATAATAGAGGTTCACTGTCAGCAGATAAATCTGTATATATCATACACGAAGAACGGAAATAAGATCCTGCCACAGCACAAAGAGCTCCGTCCACAACGCCAGGTGCTCCAGTTTTTGAACCAGTTCCCGAAATCGTTATTGTTGGAGTCATTTGCAATTGCCCATTGATCCATCTATAAATTGTGCTCTTTTCCTTTATAGTTTTGAGAATAGATAAGATATCCTTCCTAAATGAATACCATTCACTAACTTGGACTTGCATACCCGGTTGTAATACAGTTTTGCAAAGTTCTATTGTTCCTGCATCTTGGTTAAATGCGGGGTGCACTTTAATTATACTTAAATCCATTCCAGCGGCAAATGCTTCAGGAAAATTAGTGCGAACTTCCCGTGAACCAGCTATAACTTTGAGCTTTCGCCGATCTTCTATGTTCACGCACTCTATAGCTGTAACCACGTACTACAGAGTGACCAATGAACCAACACACACATATTCTTTGGCTTGATATATTCCCACCACATATTTTTGAACAACTGTATCCACACAATCGCTAGAACTGCTAACTTTAGTGCGAAATTCCGCATTCGTGTAGGTGAAGCGGAAGCTAAGCGCGACCAACAGAAGTGTGAAATTATTTCGAAAATTCATTTTAGATTATTACGTTTTCAGGTGCTTGGAAAATATTAAGTAAAACAAGATATGTTTTGTATATTATTGCTATTTATATATTATTGCGTGGATTGTGTGAATACAAAATAAGTAGAAACTATAGATATTTGGCTGTTTTCAAAAGGAAATTTCCATCTGATTTGTTTATATATTTGCACAGTTTAATTGTGCTATTGAATTGAGAAAGGCTATGTGATATACTGTTTGTATATTTAATGAATAAACACAGGAAAGTTCAAAAGGTTTACTAATTACCTTTATCCTGGAAGGGTCCCAAAACGATACCAAAATAGTTCCAAAATGATCCCGACGGTATCCCGTAAAAATTAGAACACCATCCAGAAATGGTCCCTGAAGGGTCCCAAAATAGTTCCAAAACGACCCTGACGGGAAACCGGACGGATCCGAAAACTATCCAGAAATGATGCCGGAAGAGTTCCCAAATAGTATCGAAAAAGTACCAATGTGAATCGACCCCAAATAGTCCTGAAATGGCCGTGACGGGATCTCGAAAACCATCCAGAAGTGATCCCGGAAGGATCCAGAAATAAGCCCGGAATACTCTAGGAAAAAGTCCCGAAATAACCCCCACGGGATCCCTCCGGAATCCCGGAGACTATCCAGAAATGATGCCGGTAGGTTCCCCAAATGATCCCGAAATAGTACTGAAATGACCCTGAAGGGATCCAGAAATGATCCCGGAGGGATACCAAAAATGTCCCGAAATAACCCCGACGGGAAGTGATCCCGAAATGACCAAGACGGGATCCCGGACGGTTCGCGAAAATCATCCAGAAATGATGCCGGAAAGGTCCCAAAATCATCCCGAAATTGTCCCGAAATTACCATAACGCCCAAATGATAAACATAACCCAAATGATCCCGAGATAATCCCAAAATGACCCTGACGGGAGCCCGAATACCATCCAGAAATGACACCGGGGGGATTTCCAAATGATCCCGGAATAGTTCCGAAAAATTCCGAAATAACTCCGACGGGATCCCGGACCTATCCCGAAAATCATTCGGAAATTATTCCAAAAGGGTCCCAAAATGATCCCGAAATATTCTCGAAAAAGTCTCGATGGGACGCCGGAAACCATGCATGAATGAACCCGTAAAAGTCCCGAAATGACCCTGACATAGTGCAGAAAAAGAGACATTACCCCGAAGGGACGCCGGATGGATCTCAGAAACTACTCACAAATAATACCGGAAGGGTCCCAAAATTATACCGAAGTAGTCCCGAAAAAGTTCCGCCATGACCCCGACAGGATTCCGAAACCATACAGAATCGATCCCGAAATAGTCCCGAAGTGACTTCGAAAACCATCCAGAAGTGATCCCGGAAGGATCCCCAAATGATCCCGAAACAGTCTCGATATGACCTTGACGGGATACAAATAAGGTGAAGCTAATTATAAAACCATGTTGAAAAGGCAGCAGGCGCGCTGAAGCCAATGAAGAGTTACAAACAAACATACAGGTAAAGCTAATAAAAGCGTGCTAGTAAAAACAATTCAGGAAGGGCGGATGGCGGGGGGGAGAAGGAGAGCACCACCAATCGTTTTTCAAAAATTGTTTAGATCTAGATCTGTATGAGCCAGATACCAAAAATTATTGATTTAGAAGAAAATTTATATTGAGTTATAGCAATTTATATATTTTGCACCAGAGGCGGAGATGGCGAAGGGGGGGGGGGGGGGCGAGAGGAGCGGAGGGTTTCACTGCTCATTTTGTAAGACCTCGACTGACTTATTGAGTTTGTAATATTGGTTAAGGTCAGGAAATGTAAAGTTACAATGTGTAAAAGTTATTCAAAAGCAATTGTGCGCAGGGTCGTGGAACCCCCCTTACCATTTTTGAAAACATTTTCGCCAGTAGACTATTGTCTATCTCAGTCCCAAATTTCATCAACATCCGTGTAGCCGTTCTGGTGTGATTCAGTCACAAAGACGAAAAAATAATATAATAAAAAAAAAATTTAAAGTTAAAGGGTTTTATTGAAAACATTATTTACATGAAGTAACAATAATACTAAAAGCTAGAAAATAATTAAGTAAGTGCTAGGTACTAGTCATCACACTCCTCATCAATCTAGGGCGTTGATCAGAGAATTAAATAAAAGTGTTGGGCGCGTGAAATTTCTAAAAATGTGAGGAGTAGCATAATCTCATTAAGGTTCAGTTGGTCTTATATATGGCTATCAAGAGAAATTTGACGCGTCCAATGCTTTTATTTAATTCTCTGATCAACGCCCTAGATTGATGAGGAGTGTGATGACTAGTACCTAGGACTTACTCCATTATTTTCTAGCTTTTAGTATTATTGTTACTTCATGTAAATAATGTTTTCAATAAAACCGTTTAACTTTAAGTCTTTATTTAATTGTCATTATTACAAGGACTCTTTCCTGAAAATTTGTTACAATCTAAGTCCTCAATACATAATCCTTCCAAAGACTTTACTCGCCACTGCGTCACGTATGCTAGTCCCTCCTCGAACTCTAAAATATTTCGATGCCACTTCTACCGGGGTGTATGTAATATTTGTTCAAAATATGAGCCAGATCGGACATCATAGGTCGCTTTTTATTCATGTATGTATTATGTGTTCCAACTATGGACCAAATCGAACCACAAATACGGGTTTTTTGAATATCTCGATCCTTGCGCCACCTAGCGGCGATTTTTTCACATGCCGCTTCCTATTCATGTGTGTATTATATATTCAAAATATGAACCATACCACAAATGCGATTTTTTTAAATATTTCGATACATGCGCCACTTATCGGAGTTTTTTTCTTATTATTGCATTGTCATCGGGTTCTGAACTCTATTCCAAGTTTCAAGCTTGTAGCTTATCGGCCAATTACTTAAATTTCAATTACAAAATTCGTGCCGCCCAGCCAGCCAGCCAGCCGGCCGGCCTGTCAAGTCAAGCTAAATAAAACCGTTTAAAAATACAATAATTAAATTATAACTGTTGCTAGGGGGCGGGGACCCATGAACCAAGTAACAGATCTCGCATTAAAGACAACAACAAAAAGTAAAACTTCTGCTGTAACGTAACGCTTTTGAAATTTATTTCAAATGAAGTGAAACGTAATAAAAGGAAAGACAAAAAAAAAAAGAAAATTGTTTGGATTGGACTTTTATTGATATTTTTTGAAATTTCTATAGGAATAATAAATTCAAATTATTAATTATTTATTAATTGACTATAGAATGCGTTTGTACAATATGGGTATCAAATAAAAGGTGTTAATGCGTATTTTATAAGGGCGTGGGCCTTAGTTCTATAGGTGGACGCCTTTTCGAGATATCGCCATAAGGGTGGACCAGGGGTGACTCTAGAATTCGTTTGTACGATATGGGTATCAAATGAAAGGTGTTAATGAGTATTTTAAAAGGGAGTGGGCCTTAGTTCCATAGGTGGATGCCTTTTCGAGATATCGCCATAAAGGTGGGCCAGGGGTGACTCTAAGATTTTTTTGTACGATATGGGTATCAAATGAAAGGTGTTAATGAGTATTTTAAAAGGGAGTGGGCCTTAGTTCCATAGGTGGATGCCTTTTCGAGATATCGCCATAAAGGTGGGCCAGGGGTGACTCTAAGATTTTTTTGTACGATATGGGTAACAAATGAAAGGTGTTAATGAGTATTTTAAAAAGGAGTGGGCCTTAGTTCTATATGTGGACGCCTTTTCGAGATATCGCCATAAACGTGGACCAGGGGTGACTCTAGAATGTGTTTGTACGATATGGGTATCAAATTAAAGGTATTAATGAGGGTTTTAAAAGGGAGTGGCCCTTAGTTGTATATGTGAAGGCGTTTTCGAGATATCGACCAAAATGTGGACCAGGGTGATCCAGAACTTCATCTGTCGGGTACCGCTAATTTATTTATATATGTAATACCACGAACAGTATTCCTTCCAAGATTCCAAGGGCTTTTGATTTCGCCCTGCAAAACTTTTTCATTTTCTTCTACTTAATATAGTAGGTGTTACACCCATTTTACCAAGTTTTTTTCTAAAGTTATATTTTGCGTCAACAGACCAATAAAATTACCACAATAAAATTTCATCCCTTTTTTCGTATTTGGTATATAATTATGGCATTTTTTTCATTTTTCGTAATTTTCGATATCGAAAAATTGGGCGTGGTCATAGTCGGATTTCGGCCATTTTTTACACCAACACGAAGTGAGTTCAGATAAATACGTGAACTGAGTTTAGTAAAGATATATCGATTTTTGCTCAAGTTATCGTGTTAAAGGCCGAGCGGAAGGACAGACGGTCGACTGTGTATAAAAACTGGGCGCGGCTTCAACCGATTTTGCCCTATTTCACAGAAAACAGTTACCGTCCTAGAATCTAAGCCTCTACCAAATTTCACAAGGATTGGTAAATTTTTGTTCGACTTATGGCATTAAAAGTATCCTAGACAAATTAAATGAAAAAGGGCGGAGCCCCGCCCATTTTGAAATTTTCTTTTATTTTTGTATTTTGTTGCACCATATCATTACTGGAGTTGAATGTTGGCATAATTTACTTATATACTGTAAAGATATTAACTTTTCTTTTAAAATTTGAATTAAAAAAATTTTTTTTTAAAAAGTGGGCGTGGTCGTTCTCCGATTTTGCTAATTTTTAGTAAACAGACATATAGCAATAAGGGTAACGTTCCTGCCAAATTTCATCATGATATCTTCAACGACTGCCAAATAACAGCTTGCAAAACTTCTAAATTACCTTCTTTTAAAAGTGGGCGGTACCACGCCCATTGTCCAAAGTTTTACCATTTTTCTATTCTGCGTCACAAGTTCAACTCACCTACCAAGTTTCATCGCTTAATCCGTATTTGGTAATGAATTATCGCACTTTTCGATTTTTCGAAATTTTCGATATCGAAAAAGTGGGCGTGGTTATTGTCCTACATACCAAATTTCATCAAGATACCTCAAAGTTTACTCAAGTTATTGTGTTAACGGCAGACGGATGGACGGACGGACGGACGGACGGACATGGCTAAATCGAATTTTTTTTCGATACTGATGATTTTGATATATGGAAGTCTATATCTATCTCGATTCCTTTATACCTGTATAACCAACCGTTATCCAATCAAAGTTAATATACTCTGTGAGCTCTGCTCAACTGAGTATAAAAACAACAAACAGAAGAAAACGAGTTATAAATAGAAACTAGCAAAGTGCATTGATGGCCTGATGTGCTAATATTTTACAAAAATAACAAACTTGGTCTTGAAGACAAGACATTAATATAATAATTAATTATTTACAGACCAATAAAACCATACATAACATTATTAATTTCTGAGAAAACTTAAATAAAAACTACATAAAACTTTATTTTAAGACATTAGCCATGGATTTTAGAAACCCCTCCGAAAAATTTTCAGTGGTTAGTGTTCATTCCTCCACATTTTTAAGGCGCAATAAAATCCTTAAATTATTTGCTGCCAGCGATTGCGGAATGATAAATAAGCATTGTTTTCAAGGCAACTGCCCGCCTGACTTAAATGAAACTCAACGGAGAAGGTTGCAGGTCTGATAGAATACTGCGAATTGCGAAAAACCAAGACTTCCCAGCAAATAACACACAATGATTTACGCAATTCTACATTCATGTGCAAGAAAAACCACGAGGAGCCTAATCCACACAGTGTCCTTTGTTATTCACCCACTGTGAGTTCCATCTCAAATAGGTTCAAAATATATTTTTGATATCGTGACAAAAGAGGGGCGGATGCGGTGATATCGCGATGTCTAATATCAAGGTAGAACGCCTTAAATGTTGTGCATTTCCGTTTGCTTATGGGTGTGAATCACACAGAAATTGCAGAATTCCACGGAAACTTGGTGTTTCAACAATTTTGTACCAAAGAAAGTTAATGGCGTTGGTTCCACATTGGAACTGAAAAGGTGGTTGGTATCGTACATACAGGACATACATTATGTATATATGAGTTGATTCTGGATGGATAAGAGTTTTACCTGTACGGTATTCAGCTGGAAGATGTGACAGAGTGATTCCCTGGGGATTTGGCTTTCTTCAACTGGGAGCTTCGGATATTGGACTCTAAGAACGGGGTTCGCCTGGCATTTATCGGCTACGACATTTCCGACTCTTTTTTGATCGCTGAAGAATTGGCCGGTGATAATGCCATATTCCATATATTTATTTATATTTATTTATTTATTTACTAACGTAGTACAGAGTAAGACCAGATATAGTCTTTTAGAAGTACTTCAACTATTAAACATAAAACAGTGTAAATATGTATATTCTAACTTAAATCTAAATAACAAATTTAGAATACATCTAACCTTAACGAAAGAAAAGATAGTCAAGATTAAAGTGGGAAAAGGGGAAAGAAAAGAGAAGCAGGTATCTTAAACACCCTTACAATGTTTTTGCATTGTTTTCATACAGCTTTGAAGTACTTGAGTATTACATCCTTGCAGTTGAATCTATTTAGTCCAGCCTTCACATTATCTGGGATTGAATTCCATAATTTAACCGCGTTAATGAAAAATAGTCTAGATGAAGTTAAGTAATTATACGATGGTACGACCAGACTCTGATGTCTCAGTGATCTCACTGTTCTCAACCTTTCGAATAAGTAATTTGGTGTCTTCCACAATAAAAATTTGTATATAAAGATATAAATATAAGACGAAAAAAAAACACAAAAGACTAGGAAGCTAGTTGTTAATTTTACAGCAAAGTGCATAGATGAAAGGGCAGGACTTGTTGCCAGAATCGTGTAATCATTGGCATAGAAAACAATGGTAGGTCTTTCGGGCGGGAAAGGCAGCTTCGATATATAAAAACTACACAAGAGTGGGGATGGAACACGCCCTGCGGCAGCCCTTAATTAATTCTTCTTCGTTTTGATGTTAGGTTCCTGAACTGCACCGAATACTATGCATCACCGAAAATGATTAAAAGTCCCTTGGCTTAGATCTTGATTGAAAATAATAAACAATCACAAGGGTAAAATCGACTTTTACGAAATTAAAATTTATGTTCGTTAAGAAAAATCGTCAATGACAATTAAAAGAAACATAATAATTGAAGAAACCTAAAAACTTCAAAAGCGTTTCGTCATTTGACAGTAACATTTTTTTCTAAATTAAATTACAAATACACGGTTGTGGCATTACGGGCTCTTTAGTCAAATATAGCTAGTAGATCCTTCACAAAGACAAACGTTTGGACATCCAAACATCCAAACATTCAAAAATTCGCATTACTACTAGCCTTTACACGCGGCCTCGTCCAAAAGGGGACATAAAATATATGGGATATTCACGTTAACCTTGTTATCAAGTTATCTGTTTAAAAATTATTTTTGTCAATGTATTTTATTTTTGTAATAGAGTAAGAAAAATAACTAAATGAGCTGATAACCTGAAAGGATTCCCAAATTATACCGAAATTATCCAGAAAAAGCCACGAAATGAACCCGACGGGATTCCGGACGGATCCTGAAAACCATCCAGAAATGCTCTCAGAAGGGTCTCCAAATGAACCCGGAATAGTCCCGAAATGACAACGCCGCGACCCTAGACGGATCCAGAGAAACACACAGAAATGATTCATGCAGGTTCCCCAAATGATTCCAGAACAGTTCCGAATTAATCCTGACGGGCTTTTTTTTGCAGCGATGTAAACTCAATTTCTATATTCCTATAGATGCCGTCTCAAGCCAATTAAGTTAACGAATATGTTAAAGATGAACAGACGTTTAAATCGGATTAAATTAATGTCTGATTAACACTTAATACAAGATCTTAATTATATCAACCCACTTAGCTTCGAGCAGTGTCGTTGCTCAAAATTTAGTGCACTACCCCCAACTATGATTTTGTAGCGGTATAAAATAGACAAATTAGCAGTTTGAAAACAGGTAGAACTAATTAAATGTGGCTTTGCACTTTTCTCTATTTATTCATTAAAAATACAGTTATTTTACAAATATCACATAACCGTTCTCAAATTAACAATTGTGCAAACACTTAATATTAATAAAAATAAACGACTACAAGGTACTTTCCTCTAATTAGTTTGATAGAACAAAAGCTGTTTGTTAAATTTGTATTATACTTGAAATTTTATCAGGTAATTTGACCAAAAACTTCCCCAAGCTATGTATAATGGGCCGAGTGAATAAAATAATTAGCAATTACTTCAATTAATTTAACCTTGATTAAAAAGTATTCTTATTCCTCCAGAAATGATGCCGGAAAGACCCTAAATGATCCCGTCCAAAATGACGCTGACGGGATCCCATATGGATCCCGAACATCATCCCGAAACGATGGCAGAAAGGACCCCAAATCATCCCGAAATAGTTCCGAAAAAGTCCCGTACTGACCCAGACGGATCCCGAAACCCATCCAGAAATGATGCCGAAAGGGCCCCAAATGATCCCGTGATAGTCCCGAAATGACCCTGACGGGAGCCCGAAAACCATCCAGAACTGATCCCGGAAGTGTCTCGATATGACACTGACGGGGGTGACAATTATTATAAAACTAATAATTATAAAACCATGCTAAAAAGGCAGCAAGTGCGTTGAAGCGAATAAAGAGTTACAAACAAACCTACAGGGTAAAGCTAATAAAAGCGTGCTATTAAAAAACAATTTAAGGAGGGAGGATGGCGGGAGGAGACGGAGAGTATCACTGATCGTTTTTTCCAAAATTGGTTAGATCTCGATCTGTATGAGCCAGATACCAAAAATTATTGATTAAGAGAAAATTTATCTTGAGTTATAACAATTTATAGATTTTGCACCAGAGCGGGAGAGGGGGAAAGGGAGCTCGGTGAGGAGGGCGGGATGGCCTAGAAGGTCGCATGTGGTCATAAAAAATCGTTCCCGAGATGGTCGGGTTTGGTACCGGAACGTACCGGATCTGCATCCGGCAAAGGACCATCAACTCGATAATACTTACCAAGGCCTTCGGGGAGTGTCCTTATCGCTACAACAACAACAACAGGAGGAAGGGAGCGTGAGGTGTAACTGCTCACATTGTAAGCCCTCGACCAATTTGACCTATTGAGCTTGTAATATTGGTGAAGGTCAGTAAACATAAAATTGTAATGTGTAAAAATTATTAAAAAGTAATTTTTCCAAGGGTCGTTGTACCCCCCTTTCCATTTTCAAAAAAAACAATTTCGCCAGTAGTCTATCTGTGTCCCAATTTTCATCAATATGCGTGTGGCTGTTCTGGTTTGATTTAATCACAAAGACGAAAAAATACAATAATTAAATTATAACTGTTCCTAGGGCGCGGGGGACCTCCCCCCGCCTGTTGAGTTGCACGTTTAGAGATCCACAACAGATCTCTATATTCGTCCCAGCACTCCCTGTTTACCACAACGTCTGCCCAACTTAAGAATCTCTTTTACCTGCTTTGTAAGGAGAATCAACACCTTACTCCACCAACCTCCGAAGAGATCTAAGGCCGAGCTTCTCCTCCAATTTGCGTCGTGCTCCTCTTGAATTTCCCTACAAATTGGCCGGACGGGGCCTACATCTTTTATGCCGACTCCGAACGGCATCTGCAAGGCAGATGAGTTTTCACTAAGAGCTTTTCATGGCAGAAATACACCCGGAGCACTTGCCAAACACTGCCGAGGGGCGACCCCGCTTAGAAAAATTTTCTTCTAATTGAAAACCTTATTTCTAAAATTTTGATGTTGCTTTGCCCGGGGTGTGAACCCAGGGCATACGGTGTGGTAGGCGGAGCACGCTTCCATCACACCACGGTGGCCGCCACGCCTTACTCCACCATAGTGGCTTTAATTTCGCTTTGAATCTTCTCAGAGTTGTTGCACTTCTCCAACTCACATTTCGATACACATTTTCCAATACACATTTTCGAAATTTGTACCAGTCCGTTGCCAATGAGTTTTAAGAGAAGAGTATGAATTTTTTGTCAACTCATAATCGGTGAAAGAGAAATAAATATATGTATGTTTGGTTGAGGTCAGTAAAGAAAGTAACAACTTTATTTATCACACATTCGATGAATATAGCCAAAGCTTTTTATTAAATCGCAATCATCAACATTTCTTTGTAATAATACCATATAAACATTGCGACTGCTGAGTGGAATTTCACCCTATCTCCAGGCGACATTTCGAAAATGTTATACCTCTGCATAGATTTAGAATGTTTTGACGTGAGCTGGGGCATTTATACAAAAAATTCTGTAATGGGACTTTCAGCCGAGATAGGGCGATGTTCCACTCACCAGTCATATATGTAATAATCCGATATTGCTACAACAATATGTGCGCAATGAGTTTATTATACACGAAGTATTTTGATTGTAGCAGTTTAAGTTTTACAATAAAAAATTATAATTTAGGTACATCAAAATGAAAAGAAAAACGAAAACATTTTAATAGAAATATATCAGCACTCTGATGTTTACGAGTGTACCGTCTCTGTACTATTAATTTAGAAGCAGTGCATACTTTTATGACAGCATTTGATTTATAACAACACTTATTGACATCCCGTTCTTTGCCTTATAAATAATAGAGGGGCACTGTCAGTAGATAAATCTGTATATAGCATTTTCGAAGAACGGTAATAAGATCCTGCCACAGCACAAAGAGCTCCGTTCACAACCCCAGGTGCTCCAGTTTTTGAACCAGTGCCCGAAATCGTTATTGTTGGAGTTGTTTGCCTTTGCCCAAGAACATGACTTCTGCCCTTTACTTCTATAGTTTCGAGAGTAGGTAAGATATCATTCCTAAATGTATGCCATCCACTAACTTGGATTGACCAGCCCTCTTGTAATACAGTTTTGCAAAGTTCTATTGTTCCTACTGTAGAATCTCGGCTAAAGGCAGGGTGCACTTTAATTATACTTAAATCTACTTCCGCGACAAATGCTTCAGGAAAATCAGTGCGAACTTCCCGTGAACCAGCTATAACTTTGAGCTTTCGCCGATCTTCTATGCAATCTGCAGCTGTAACTACGTATTCCAGAGTGACCAATGACCCAACACAAACATATTTTTTGGCTCGATATATTGCCACCACATATGATAGATCAACTGTATCATCAACTGTATCATCAACTGTATCCACACAACTGCTAGAACCGCTACCTTTAACGCGAAAGTCCGCATTCGTGTAGGTGAAGCGGAAGCTAAGCGCGACCAACACAAGTGTGAAATTATTTCGAAAATTCATTTTAGATTATTACTTTTACAGGCGTTTGTCAAATATTAAGTAAAACAAGATATGTTTTGTGAGCGCTATTTATACCTTGGATTGTGTGAATCAAAATAAGTAGAAACTTCTAGATTTCAGGAAATGAGCACAAAGAAAATATTTGGCTGATTTCAAAATAAAATTTTCATGTGATTTGTTTATATATTTGCACAGTTTAATTGTGTTATTGAATTGAGAAAGCTATGTTATACGCTGTTTGTATTTTTAATGAGTAAACACATTAAAGAACAAACGGTACACTAATTAGTTTTATTTGTTTCCAAACCGCTAATTTGTTTAGTTTATACCGCAACAACAAAAAAAAAAAAAAAATAAGTATAAACACCTAGATTTCAGGAAATGAGCACAAAGAAAATATTTGGCTGTTTTCAAAATAAAATTTCCATGTGATTTGTTTATATATTTGCACAGCTTAATTGTGTTATTGAATTGAGAAAGCTATGTGATATGCTGTTTGTATTTTTAATGAATAAACACAGAAAGGAACAAAAGGTACACTAATTAGTTTTATCTATCTTTATACGTGACGCAGTGTCAAGTAAAGCCTTTGGAAGGATTATGTATTGAAGACATAGAGTGTGACAAATTATCAGGAAAGAGTCCTTGTAATAATGAGTCACTAAATGTACTAAATAGAATGAGAAATAATAGGCAATTAAATAAAAACTAAAAACTTGAAAATAAAATAATTAAAAAAAATTGTCCAAGTTAAACGGTTTTATTGAAAACAATACTTACATGAAGTACAGTGGCGGATCCAGGCTGCTTTTTTTTTGGGGGGGGGGGGGGGGGGGGGCGGGGGGATTTCAGTCAGTAATTGTTTCTCCCAATAGCTGATGTGTTTTGAAGAAAGTTCACATCAAAGACAAAAGACAAAACAACAAGAGAAACGTATAGCAGACCGTTATCTTTTAGGGGAAAATTTATTAGTATTTTTTTACATCGTTTAATAATTTCATACACATATTTGGTTTCATTTAGTTATTCAAATTAACAATAGTACATCCAATTTTTGACATAATTTTTACCTTCTGCATAGTTCATATTCACACAGTGAATTTAATTCTATGCTTCCCTTTTTTTACATATCTTTCAATTATATGATCAATATCAATCTCAATATCGAAATATGTATTTAAAAGTGCAAGACCAGTGAGTCTGTTCTCGGAAATTGTGGACCGTAACGACGTTTTCAACCGGCGAAGTGTCGGAAAACTCCTTTCAGCACAAGCATTGCTAGCTGGAAGTGTGGCCAGAATTTTGATAAGAGCATTTATTGATGGAAACGCATATTCATTGCAATCATTTACAACTTTTTTAGCTGATAGTGGAATTGATTTTTTGTGTTGCTTATCAGACCAGCGTTCTGACCACACTTCGTACTCTCCATCTAGATTAATTTTATTTCCTCCAATAAGAGATACGTATCCTTTACCAAGATATTGGACAAGCTCTTTAGACAAATTCTTTTTTTGCAGATTATTATCTTTGATAATTCGCGATGGGAGTAGCAAATTAAGATTAAAAACTTGCAATGTATCTTCAGGTAATCTACCTTTCTAATCAAGAATGATATGATCAAAGGGAGGTATATAAATTGCTTTTCGATAATACTCTTCAGCGTCTGATGAAGTGTAGTTCGCTCGATGTATTTGGTTTTTAGCAATTCGTGGGAGGACAATATCAAACTTCAACTCATCTGCTAAAGCGGCTATTTTTTTTTAAAGTCCCGAAAAACGACTTTCTGCTTCAAGTCTATGGCTTTTTAATGTTCGCAAAGTGTCACTCAATGCTTCAGAAGCTTGATTCAAATCTATTGACGGTGTTTGCAAAAGTAAGCTTAGTAGTCGTGTGACAGAAAGTACATTGCTCAAACAAATCATTGAAATCACGAATCTAGATTTCAATATAGAACGGGCCTCAGAACTTGTTGTTGAATCTTGCCAGGTAGAAATTTCTTGAAACGAAGCAACAATTTTTGTGATGTTTTCTTCAAACTGCATTATACCATGATGTTTTTCAGCCCACTTAATGATTCCTGTAAATGTTTTTTGAAAACTATGGTACGTTTCGGAGACAGATTTGGAAAACTGATAATTTTTTTCATCAACGCAATACAATTCTTTGTTTGAAGAACTTTCGACGTTTTCGCAAGCGTGTTATTAAGACAATGGTTGAAAAACGGACAATGATTAACATTGGTACATATTTTAATAAGTTCCTGCATAGCTCCCTTAAATTCTGATGTCATTAGAAAACATCCATCCATTACAATTCCAACGCAATCTTCGAAAGTTAGTCATAAATTATTAAATCAATATGTGCGCTAAGGCTACACCTGTCAATTTTTTTCTCCATTTATAACACCTTCTTCTCGGATCGAATCGAACGCATCAAGGAAAATTACAAAATCTTCTCTTATATTGCCATCATATAAGATTCTGAATAAACTTTATTCAATAAAGTAAGGTTTGATTCAGTATGTTATCAACAGCGCAAATATTTCTGAGCATTCTTACTGTTGAAAACAAATACCAGCAGGATGGCCTAGTGGTTAAAGGCTACTGCAGTTTCACCATGTGATTCACAGTTCGAATCCCGGTGAAACCTTTGATAACATTACAAAATTGCCTGATGATGATTACGTTGGCGGTTTTCGAAATGGTCCATCGCAATATGCCAGTAAATGTTTCTTTCTTTTCAGGTTCTCTTAGAAAAAACGTAATAATTGGAAAATTCAATTATTATAAGCCGGTGTTAAGCTCATGAATTCTTAAATATAAGTATAAACTGAACACACCATTAAACAAACATACGTTGAGCGCTAATATTATTTGAAAATTGATACTCAATTAAAGAATGAATACAAAAATTGCATTATGAAAAGTAACGATCAAATATCCATCATTATATTTGTACAAATACTGCATAAAAACAGTCAATACCAAAAGCAGATTTGCTGGACACTAATTTCTTCGAGTTCGAAAAATCGAGTACCGCCAAAACCATAGGTATACAGTGGAATGCGCTCTCGGACAAGTTCTCATACACTGTGGAGTCCAATCCGGCATCCACAGCAGCCACAAAAAGGCAAATCCTTTCCTCCATTACGAAACTTTTCGACCCCGCAGGGTGGCTGACGCCAATTATGATCCAAGCAAAAATCTTGATGCAAGAGCTATGGCTAGACGGGACTGACTGGGATGAGCCAGTGAAACCCCTCCGTCTCATCAAGTGGGCGCAGTTCGCCGAAAATCTCGCAACGATCTCGGAGATTCAAATACCACGTTGGATAAACTACCATACCGATAAATCAGTTGAGCTCCATGGCTTCTGCGACGCCTCGGAAAATGCTAATTGCGCGACACTTTATATAAGAACCACCGTAGGAACTCAAGTATTCTCTCACCTTTTAGTCTCTAAACGGAAAGTGGCCCCCATAAAAACCGTAAGTTTGCCACGACTAGAGTTATGCGGCGCGGTCTTATTAGCCAAGTTAGTCGCAGTTTTCCAATCCCATCTCGGCCTCAATCAGCGAAAGTTAACCATGTGGTCTGACTCCGAGATTGTTCTAGAATGGCTAGAGAAGCCACCTCATTCCTGGAAAACCTACGTCTCCAACCGAACCGCGCAGGTAATCGACCTGATAGGTAATGCCACTTGGCGACATGTGCACAGCAAGGATAATCCCGCAGATTTGGGCACCAGAGGATGCACCAACTTGAGCTAGCAAGCTCATCCTTATGGTGAAATGGTCAAGAGTGGCTTTACCGACCCCCCGAGGACTGGCCAACACCAACGGCCAGAAACATTGTACCCCCCGAACTTCGCCGAGTCGAAACACTGCATGCCGCTGAGGAGACTGACGATATCCTAGATCGGTTTTCCTCTTACCTTCGAGCTCTCTGCGTCATTGCATACGTTCTGAGGTTCATACGTCGGGAGAAAGATGCAGTAAACGGCATCCATGATCTTTCACCTCGC
This sequence comes from Eurosta solidaginis, assembly GCF_040869045.1. Classification (NCBI taxonomy): domain Eukaryota; kingdom Metazoa; phylum Arthropoda; class Insecta; order Diptera; family Tephritidae; genus Eurosta; species Eurosta solidaginis. The sequence goes on from NC_090321.1 coordinate 256,944,344, forward strand.
TATCTCATGCCGAACTCGAACGATCGAAACACCGTCTGATCCTCGCGGCCCAAACCCGATACTTCGGTCAAGAATGATCCTGCCTGGAAGAATCGAAACCCCTAGGGAAAAGCAGTTCTCTGTTGGTACTTGACTCCTTCCTGGATACAAGTGGGATTCTTCGTGCCAACGGACGATTAGTAAACGCCGACATAACCTACAATGAGTGTCATCCCATCATTCTCCCCGAAAAGGCACGATTTACTACTCTATATAAGGTTTCTATACGAAACCTTCCTCCATGCGGACGTCCGCCTCATGCAACAAGCTGTAAGACAAGAGTTCTTCATAGCCGGGCTTAAACCCCTGATAAAAAAGTGCATTTTCCAATGTAAAGCATGCACCATTCATAAGCGACAAACGCACTCCCAAATAATGGCAGCTTTACCCCCCGAACGATGTACCTTAGCGCCCCCTTCACTACTACTGGTGTAGACTTCGCCGGCCTGTTTCAACTAAAAGCTTCTATGCTCCGGTCTCCCAAGGTAATGAAAGGCTATGTTGCCGGACAAGGAATTAATTGGAAGTTTATACCCCCCAGGGCCCCTCACATGGGCGGAGTAGTCGAGTAGTTCGAGTAGTCGACGTACGCACCCAGAATGGCGTACTCACCAAAATTGTGTTTTCTACCGACCTCAGAGCCTGACTCAGGCCCTCAAGGCTCGGTAGCATCCCCAGAACATAATACAGTCCAACCCCTATGCTATCGCAAAATTTACACAACCAATCTTAACCCCTACCAACACTCTACTCCCAACATCATGAGTGACTAAAATGTCTTCATCCTATCTTCCTCAGATGGATCGCCAGCGCCCTCCAGTTCCTGCACCGTGCCGCTCTTTGGTGACAACGCCGCAGCACGCCCACGAACTCGGGAAGGGCCGCCCGACTGCCGCCAATGCCGTCTGTGCATGCGACACCATGCGTTATCCACATGCCCTCTCTTTATGGCCATGCAACCGCCACAGCGCGCCATTATCGCCCGGGCCCACCACTACTGTACGAATTGCTTGGCCCTATCGCATGCCACTAGCGGATGCACCTATTTAGAACGCTGCCATCTTTGTGGGCTGCGCCATCACACCCTCTTGCATCGTGATACGGAGCGTCACCAATCCCAGCATGCAGCATCACAGCCGGGGCGCCAACGCCATTCATCGCGCTGCCACAGGCCACGCCATCGCAGCAGTGGGAACGTCCAGCCACCACAACCACCACCCGCTGCAAGAACATCCAGCATTCGCCGCAACCAACGCGCACCGACCGTGCCGAATCGTACTATAAGATGCACCGCCAACGGCCTGCGAACATCAACGTACAAAAGCAAAATGGGCCAAATCCTCATTAAGGAAGCAGTTCGGGCGTTGACCGAGCTGCAACATACGTTAGGCGCCTAGTACGCCTAGGCTGGCCAGGATGTTTACGCGCCGTAGGCTGCCACCCGTCCCATCCCCCTTGTACGTACACATATAGACAAAAGTGTTCGTCATTTAACGTATGTGCTCTTTAATAATATGCCACGCTTTAATGATTTGAAAGTAAACTTCTAATTAGTAAAGCACCAAATTATACAAATATTATTTAGCGACTCTGGCGGTCATATATGCGTTTCACAAATTCTAATTATTAGGCAGCGGCAATGTTAGCGAGTTTAAAAGCACACGATCAATGTCAAAGTCATTTTGCTCGTTCTTAAGTATTAGCTAATTATTGGAAGTTACGAACGGTAGAATCAAAGAGAATGAAATAATGCAACTGTGTAGACTTGCATGTAAACCCATATGTTATCATATTTGCATAAGCTCAACATGTTTAAGTATACTCAACACAAATTGTTTAAATAAACTCAACTTACTGCCACCCTTGAACTATCTTGATATGTTCAATATATGTAAATTACAAAAGAAATACATTTAAATACAAAGCTTTAGCAAAAATAGAAATTTCAAATTTAAATTAAGTTAAATAACTGCATATTAGTCTTCTTCGGAAAATACATCCCCTTGTGTTGGTAGAAGACATAGCTTAGATATTGGTCATTTGCGGTTTTTATTGTTACGACGCGTACGTTACCATCCGTATCAAGATAACAATCATTCTAGTGAGTGCCCACTTTGTCGGGGGAGATGGGTCATTAAAAAGAGCGACGACGTCTCCTTCTTGAAAATTTCGTGATGAACGAAAGCACGTCGTTGCAAGCTGACGAGGTATTCGTCTCTCCAACGGCGCCAAAAGTGTTGACGAATAGCAGAGACCAACTTCGACCTTTGTTGCAGGGTTCCAAAAAATCCTTGACCCTCAGGTTCCGGAATTTCCCGCAATGGTTCGCCTACCAGAAAGTGGCCAGGCGTTAAAATCGATAAGTCGCTTACATCTGTTGAAATGTCACTTAATGGACGGGAATTAACACAAGCCACCTCCCTTAAAAGCGTACTAAACTCCTAATAGGTTAAAGGAGATTCCCGGAGGGAGCGCTTAAGTTGATATTATATGCGTTTTGATTCCAGTTTCCCAATATCCTCCCATTTGAGGTGCGGACGGTAAATTGAATCGGCCCTCAATAGCAGAGTCTGCAAAAAACGATTGAAGTTGTGCGTCTTGCATGCACTCTAGATATTTTTCACGGAGTTCCCTTTCTGCAGCAACGAAATTCGTTCCGTTATCCGAAAACATTTCTTTGCAATAGCCTCTGCGGTTGATGAATCGTTTAAAGGCATTTAGAAATGACGAACTTGAAAGATCTCCAACAAATTCGAGGTGCATTGCAGATGTGCACATGCAGACAAATGAAGATATATAACCTTTTACGGATTTAGCCCCTCTTCCATGAGTAAATTTGTATACATAAAGCTCAGCACAGTCTACTGCTGTAAGAGTGAAGCAGCGAGCGTACGTTATGGGAGACGAGGGAAAATCACCCATTGATTGCGTTGCGAGTTTGCGATTTAAAGCGGTACATTTGACGCATTTTCGATAGATATTACGAATTAGGTTGCGAGCACCCACGACCCAATAGCGACGTTAGAGGATTACTTGCATTATGCGAGGGCTGTCATGTAGCTTATAGTGATGTATGTCGAAAACAACCAGTTTTGAAAGCGGAGAGTTTTGTGGCAGTATAACAGGATATCTGCAACATCTGGGGATTTTAAACGACCTCCAACACGAACAATTCCAAACGAATCGAGAAACGGTTGTAAACGCAGCAAGCTACTATGCAATCGATTCGCCCTTTTTTCCCTGAAACAACCTATTTCGTTAGACAAATCGAAATTTTGTGTATATTTAATTAATCTTCGTTCTGATTCGTGCAATTCCTGACAATTGGGAATACCAGTTTTTTTTATTATTGATGCCAAGCGAGCTAGAGTGGGTATTGTGTATAGATCTCAATACATGAGCTTTAATTCTTCTTAACTTCGAATAGGATGAGTATTTTGTCATGACCGACCAGTGAACGTTAGTAGCTGGAATATTCCATCGGGTTATATCAAAATTAATTTCGGGATGATACCCGCCAATGCGTGGTAATATCAAAAAGGTGAGGTTACCTGAATACGAAGACTTGTTGGATTTTAATGTTGTGGTGATAGAGTGACGAGCCGTGGTGTTATTTTCACCAACGCCGCATATTTCGACGTCGGTTAGCTGACGTTTTATGCCTAGCTGGACAGCGAGGCGCTCTGATACAAAATTTAGCTGAGATCCAGAGTCTAGCAATGCTCGGCAAATTACTGGCATTTCCCATTTATTAACCAGATGAATGAGTGTGGTAGCTAGTAAATTTGCATGTACGTGCTGAAGATTTAGAACCATTTACAGGGAAGCTGCTATTGAGCGAAATTGGTTGAGAGGTATACACATTGAGTTTAGTTGTCATTGCGCTGTCACCACTACATTTATTTGCAGCAAGTGGGACGTTGGCTGAAGTTAATTGTCAATCATTTTTAGAAGTGCTGCAATGAGCCGGATTGTAGCAGGGATTGCATTTACGGAGCATTGGTTGTTATGCAGTAAAGTGTGGTGGTTGTTTTTACAGGCTCTGCATCTTTGGGAGTCACAGTTCAAATGTGTATGACCGGTTTTAAGGCAGTTATTGCATAAATTTCGCTGTTGGATAGCATCGCAACGCTCTTTTTGGCTTAGACCAAGAAATTTTCGGCAGCGATAAATGATATGGTTTGTGCCATTGCAATATGTGCACTCCCGCTGCGGCCTTGCAGTCCCCGTAGCAGCAAAAGTTGATCGCTGCTGCGTCGAGCGAACTTATGCTGAGCCCTTAGACGAATTTGGAGTTGGGTTGGAAAGCATTTTTGGCCACTGAACTGATGACCGTTCTTCCAAATGAGTACAACGGTTTTCTAGAAATTTTAAAAGCTCATTTAGGGTAGGAAGCCGGTCTGTTGAGCACTCATCATTCCATTTTTCAAGGGTGACATTATCAAGCTTCAATAACACTAACTCAATAACCAAGTCATCCCAATGTTCTACTGGTCTCCCCAATGACGATAAGGCTCTTAATTGGATACATACCGAGTCAATTAAGTCTCGCAAAGCAATTGGGTCAACTTTTGCCGCAATAGAGGGTATGTTGAGAAGTTGTCTTATATGCTCCCGTACGATGATATTACGTCGTTCATATCAATCCACCAGTAGCTTGAGCGCAACGCTGTAGTTGTCAGCAGTGACTTCCATTGACTGGATTCGGCGAAGAGCGCCATCTCTTAAGGAGGAACGTAAATAATGGAAACGAGTGACTTCAACAAGCGCCGCATTGCGATGTACCAGCGCCGAGAATGTTTCGTAATATGACAGCCAGTGGGTGTAATCTCCTGAAAACGTAGGCACAGGAATTTCAGGCAGCTTGAGTGACTTACCACGGAAGGATGCCTTCTGATCATCTCCCCCAGTAAGACCTTTAGTTTTGAGCTTGATCGTGCTTATTGCAGTCATTAATTTTTGTCGTAATGAAAAATATAGTTCTTCGTATGTTGGACGTACCGCCTCTGTATCACTATTTTCCAACTCCTCTAAGTGTCCTTGAATAGTTTGAAAGTCTGCGAAGTATTTTTCTAGTGCCTGCAATCTGGTATCAAGTTCCTCCACCGATGCATTGGCTAAATTTTTGTCAACGAATTCTTTTGTTGTTGCCCAATGGCTGTAGAACGTTTTACTTTTAATTTAGCTATTTTCGCGTCGGTCATACTGAAGGTTATTGAAGGTTATACTGAGAGGAACTTGCTGCCGTTATAGTTACAGAAGGTGACCTGATGGCTAATTTGTTGTTAGGCATGTACTGCTATAGAGTGTCCCTAATTTGCCAAGTGGGCTTCCAGCTCTTAGGTTTTTTTTTTTGTAATTTTGTTTCTTTTTAGATACTTATCCACAATTTTGAAGAATGTCTTAGCGTATTACAAAATATGAAAACCGGCGTACTTTTACAGTTTCGTGGCATGTATTTTGCGATCTGAATTTACCGACTTAGTATATTTTTTATATAGATTCGCTATTAAACAAACTTAAATTCCGTGGACTAACGTGTCCTGTCAGGGTCGCCAATGTTAAATTCAAATACGATTTTTTGAATTTATGCTATGTAGTCACAAAACGGGTTATTCTTTATTGAGTTTATTATTTGCGTGTACACAGTAATGACCGCGGAAGAAGAACTAAAACATTTTACTTTTTCTACTGCTTATTTACTGTTATGGAAAAAGAAGATACATGTGAAAGCAATGGAAATTAACCCGTTAGGGTCGTGGCCTGATATAGCGATGTAAATCTAAGAGAACTTAAGGCATAGTTCACATTACTATGGTAATTAGAGTTATTGTTTAACAGAATATTTTTAATCTAATATTATAATATTAATAAACAAGCATAAAAAATAGATTCTGAAGCAGCATTTCTGCTTCATTTGGCTGTTTTCAAAATAAAATTTCCATGTGATTTGTTTATATATTTGCACAGCTTAATTGTGTTATTGAATTGAGAAAGCTATGTGATATGCTGTTTGTATTTTTAATGAGTAAACACATTAAAGAACAAACGGTACACTAATTAATTTTATCTGTTTCCAAACTGCTAATTTGTCTAGTTTATACCGCAACAAAAAAAAAAAAAAAAAAAATAAGTATAAACACCTAGATTTCAGGAAATGAGCACAAAGAAAATATTTGGCTGTTTTCAAAATAAAATTTCCATGTGATTTGTTTATATATTTGCACAGCTTAATTGTGTTATTGAATTGAGAAAGCTATGTGATATGCTGTTTGTATTTTTAATGAGTAAACACATTAAAGAACAAAAGGTACACTAATTAATTTTATCTGTTTCCAAACTGCTAATTTGTCTAGTTTATACCGCAACAAAAAAAAAAAAAAAAAAAAAATAAGTATAAACACCTAGATTTCAGGAAATGAGCACAAAGAAAATATTTGGCTGTTTTCAAAATAAAATTTCCATGTGATTTGTTTATATATTTGCACAGCTTAATTGTGTTATTGAATTGAGAAAGCTATGTGATATGCTGTTTGTATTTTTAATGAGTAAACACATTAAAGAACAAAAGGTACACTAATTAATTTTATCTGTTTCCAAACTGCTAATTTGTCTAGTTTATACCGCAACAAAAAAAAAAAAAAAAAAAAAATAAGTATAAACACCTAGATTTCAGGAAATGAGCACAAAGAAAATATTTGGCTGTTTTCAAAATAAAATTTCCATGTGATTTGTTTATATATTTGCACAGCTTAATTGTGTTATTGAATTGAGAAAGCTATGTGATATGCTGTTTGTATTTTTAATGAGTAAACACATTAAAGAACAAACGGTACACTAATTAGTTTTATTTGTTTCCAAACCGCTAATTTGTCTAGTTTATACCGCAACAACAAAAAAAAAAAATAAGTATAAACACCTAGATTTCAGGAAATGAGCACAAAGAAAATATTTGGCTGTTTTCAAAATAAAATTTCCATGTGATTTGTTTATATATTTGCACAGCTTAATTGTGTTATTGAATTGAGAAAGCTATGTGATATGCTGTTTGTATTTTTAATGAGTAAACACATTAAAGAACAAAAGGTACACTAATTAATTTTATCTGTTTCCAAACTGCTAATTTGTCTAGTTTATACTGCAACGAAAAAAAAAAAATAAGTATAAACACCTAGATTTCAGGAAATGAGCACAAAGAAAATATTTGGCTGTTTTCAAAATAAAATTTCCATGTGATTTGTTTATATATTTGCACAGCTTAATTGTGTTATTGAATTGAGAAAGCTATGTTATACGCTGTTTGTATTTTTAATGAGTAAACACATTAAAGAACAAACGGTACACTAATTAGTTTTATTTGTTTCCAAACCGCTAATTTGTTTAGTTTATACCGCAACAACAAAAAAAAAAAAAAATAAGTATAAACACCTAGATTTCAGGAAATGAGCACAAAGAAAATATTTGGCTGTTTTCAAAATAAAATTTCCATGTGATTTGTTTATATATTTGCACAGCTTAATTGTGTTATTGAATTGAGAAAGCTATGTGATATGTTGTTTGTATTTTTAATGAGTAAACACATTAAAGAACAAACGGTACACTAATTAGTTTTATTTGTTTCCAAATCGCTAATTTGTCTAGTTTATACCGCAACAACAAAAAAAAAAAAAAATAAGTATAAATACCTAGATTTCAGGAAATGAGCACAAAGAAAATATTTGGTTGTTTTCACAATAAAATTTCCATGTGATTTGTTTATATATTTGCACAGCTTAATTGTGTTATTGAATTGAGAAAGCTATGTGATATGTTGTTTGTATTTTTAATGAGTAAACACATTAAAGAACAAACGGTACACTAATTAGTTTTATTTGTTTCCAAACCGCTAATTTGTCTAGTTTATACCGCAACAAAAAAAAAAAAAAAAAGTATAAATACCTAGATTTGAGGAAATGAGCAAAAAGAAAATATTTGGCTGTTTTCAAAATAAAATTTCCATGTGATTTGTTTATATATTTGCACAGCTTAATTGTGTTATTGAATTGAGAAAGCTATGTGATATGCTGTTTGTATTTTTAATGAGTAAACACATTAAAGAACAAAAGGTGCATTAATTAATTTTATCTGTTTCCAAACTGCTAATTTGTCTATTTTATACCGCAATAAAAAAAAAATAAGTAGAAACTTCTAGATTTCAGGAAATGGGCACAAAGAAAATATTTGGCTGTTTTCAAAATAAAATTTCCATGTGATTTGTTTATATATTTGCACAGCTTAATTGTGTTATTGAATTGAGAAAGGCTATGTGATATGCTGTTTGTAATTTTAATGAATAAACACATTAAAGAACAAAAGGTACACTAATTAATTTTATCTGTTTCCAAACTGCTAATTTGTCTAGTTTATACCGCAACAAAAAAAAAAAAAAAAATAAGTAGAAGCTTCTAGATTTCAGCAAATGATCGCACAGAAAATATCGGTGTGACCGATCATAAATTTTCATCAATATCCTCTAACGGGAGTCCAAGGAAATTTGCTGTTTCAACAGGGGTGGACCATAATGAGAGGGGTGTTAGAGGCGTTGGTTCCACATTACAATTGAAGAGATGGTTGGTGTAATGTGGGGACGCATTGCAAGCGGTGCGTACATTTTGTATGTCGGGGTTGATTCTGGATAGGGAAGAGTTTAACTTGCTATAATATCCAGATCGAAGTTGAGCTAGAGTGACTCGCGTTTCCCTAGGGAGTGTGCGTTCCTCCTCTGCTAGTTTGGGATATGGTTCTTTGAGTACAGGATTCACCGGGCAATTCCTGACATACAGTTCACTGAGGACCTGCTTGTGTTTTTTGGCTTCATACGGCTGTATTCTCAGATGTCGTATTTCCTCATAATGCTTACGGAGATGACTCATTAAGGCCCTGGGAGGTGTTGGCTCATCAATCAGATGTCTGTTGGGATGCCCAGGTTTCTGGGTATTCAACAGGAACTGTTTGGTTAGCATTTCATTTCTCTCCCTGATGGGGAGTATTCTAGCCACATTATGTAGGTGGTGTTCTGGGGACATAAGAAGACCGTGGCCGTTCTGAGGGCAGTATTTTGGCAGGCCTGTAGCTTCTTCCAGTGAGTAGTCTATAGGCTTGGCGACCACATCGAGGACGCGTAGCATGCAATCAGCTGGCCAATTGCTTTGTAAGTGGTTATGAGCGTTTCTTTATCTTTTCCCCAAGTACTGCCAGAAAGAGATTTAAGGATTTTATTGCGGATCTGGATTTTCGGTACAATTGCGGCTGCATGCTCACCAAAATGCAGATCCTGATCAAACGTCACACCAAAGATTTGGTGGTATCGGGCAGTCGGTAGCGTAGTGCCATTTGGGACGTCCGTGTTGTAAATAAGGTCGCGGAGGATTTAGTCGGTGATTATGCCAGGTTTCGCGAGCCGGAAAAACTGGAGAGATCAGGGAGGCAGCCGTTTATTCTGTTGCAAAGCTCATCCATCTGTGTGCCTGGGCCTGCGGCCGTTATTGTGCAGTCATCGACGTAGGAAACGATAGTAACTCCCTTTGGTGGAAAAGGTAGCTTTGATATGTAGAAGTTAAGCAAAAGTGGGGATAGGACACCACCCTCTGGGACCCCTTGTTTAATTTTTCTTGGTTTTGATGTTGCGTTTCTAAATTGCACCGATGCTATGTTAGCTTGTTTCCCAGGCTTTAGTAGCGGGACCAAATTGGCCATTTCCCATTTTCCGGGGATGACAAAGGTAGACACAGACAGCTTGAAGACATGTGCTAAATATCTGAAACCCTCTTTTCCAAGGCTATTAAACATCGGCAAGACTATGCCGTCTGGACCCACTGCTTTAGATGGTTTAGCTTGACCGATGGCATCCCCAACCTCTTTGGCGGTGATGGGAAATGGGGACGCGCTGAATTTATGTTTATGTGCGTGTCTGTTGGCCCTCGGTCTAACTTTGTCGACCGTAGAATGCATCATATATTGTCGGCAGAAAGCGCTCGCGCATTTTTTCGCATCCGACAACACTTTATCACCAAAGGCGATGGAAATCTTGTCATTGTGCTTGGACGGATAGGGACTGTGCGGTGTGTTCATCCACAAGAAATCTGATGCGTTTGTTTATGTCCCTTATTTGGGAGCGCCGGGATCGAACTGTCTTATAAGGGTTCCCCCCATAAATTCAGAAAACAAAAGTTCAGAAACATATTTTTTCAGAAAACATTAGTCAGAACCCTTTCTTCAGAAAGCCAAAATTCAGAAGTCAAAACTCAGAAACAAAAATTTAGAAAGCAAATTTCAGAAGTCAAAATTCGGAAGTCAAATTTCAGAAGTCAAAATTCAGAAGTAAAATATGTTTTCAGCCTGGAATTTGTTTTCAGCCTGGAATTTGCTTTCAGCCTGGAACACAGCAACGTCGAAAGAGGGCGTTATATCCAATCGAATTATGGAATATGTACTTATAATATCAACAAATTGGGTGAAGTCTGTACAAATAATTCCATCGAAAGGTGGAACAACGTCATTCGAAGTGAGTTTGGGAAAACCCCTAACATATTTAATTGGATAAATAAAATAAGGAACGAACAGGCAATAATAGAATCAAAACTGCAGCAATTTTCAGCTTGAATCGAGCCATATCGGAAATGGAAGAAAAAATATAAAGGCTTCGTTTTTTAATACTGTAAAACCAAAATATCGCGGGTTCGAATCGAGCTCAAGACCTAACAATAATTATTTTACCATTATTATTGTTATGATAAATTTTTTCTTAATTGAAAGAACATGCATCCCAGAGCACGAAAAAGTGTCAATAAATATGACACTATGGCATTATTGCCATGAAACAAGTCCAATTTTCGCATCCATTCTGCAACAGATGTCGCAGTGCTGTGAATATCAATTGGCAAGAAACAGGGTAGAAGTAGAAATAATGAAGACAAACAAACAACCGCTGTGATAGCTGAATGGTTATAGCAACGGCGTCTAAACTTTGCCGATGAAGGAATTTAGCAGAATTCCCGAAATGGATCTATACAACGAGCTTTGGCAGTTGTCTAAATTTTTTTCTTTCTTCTATTCTAATTTAAAAATTTGTTCATTTAAGAAAAAATTTATCATAACAATAACAACGATCAAATAATTATTGTTAGGCCTTGAGCTCGATTCGAACCCGCGAATAAACGTTTTTGAATTTTTAGAAAAATTAAATGTTTTTGCTGTCGTCTGATTACTTTCTGAATTCTGACTTCTGAATTTTTCCTTCTGAAATTTGACTTCTGAATTTTCACTTCTGAAATTTGACATCTGAAATTTGACTTCTGAGTTTTGACCTCTGAATTTTGTCTTTCTGAAAAAAGGGTTCTGACTAATGTTTTCTGAAAAAATGTGTTTCTGAATTTTTGCTTTCTGAATTTATGGGAGCACCCTTATAAGGTCACGTTCTCTCGCTAAATTTACGGCCTCCGTCGGAAACTGAGGCCGAATTTCGGTAATTCTTCCGGCGGGAATAAAGCGAGCCGAGGCGGATTCAATAACCTTGCGGAAAGCGCGCTCCCCATGGCGAGCATCAGTCGGGACAGGGAGCGCAGCAAAGCGGTTGTCTGTAAAGGATTTGTATTTATCCCACTTTCCTTTTTTAAAATTTATAAAAGTGCGTTTTTCGGTGACGATGAAGTCGGCGGTACGCTCAAAAGAAATAAGTAAAAGCAGGTGGTCGGATGCCAATGTTACCATAGGCTGCCAGTTGACGCAGTTTACGTTTGATATATCTGGCGAACTGTGACAGCTTCCTACCATACGAGCGGGGGCGTCTCCGTTTATTGTGCAGAACGTCGTTTCCTCTATTTGATTCGCCAATATCTTACCCCTGCTGCCCGCTCGCAAGTTTGAATGCCATAGGTCGTGATGGGCATTGCAATCGCCTAAGATAATGCGATTATCGCCAGTGAGTAAGGCGCTAATATTAAAGCGGTATCCACTAGAGAAGCAGGTGGCAGGAGGGATGTAGATGTTGATGATTTCTAGGTTTGTATCGCCTGACCGGACAGATAAGCCGTGACGTTCTAGGACATTGTCCCTGCAGCCGATGTCGGGATCAAATCTATGATATTGCACTGATGGTGTATGATAAACGCGAGACCGCCTCCATTTTCGCTCTCGCGATCTTTTCTGTCGACATTATATCCAGAACCGGTCTGCAGAGCAGATATTGCTGTGAGTTTAATCTCTTGAATCGCAGCAATACGGATGTTGTGCCGCTTCATGAAGTCGACTATCTCCGTGATCTTACCACTTCATCCATTACAGTTTAACTGCAGAATTCTGAAGTGCAACGGGGGAGACGTCGTCACTTTAGGAGTAAGTGACGGCTGACTACACCTGGGTTGTGAAAGGCTAGGACGCAACTGCTGTTGTGGCCCTGGGACTGGACGTCCCTGGGTAAGCATTGGGGTACCTGGTGTATTTGGGTTTGCGGCCTGGCAACATGGCACAATAAAGCCCGTCGGGGGGTTTCCGTCGCGGATACCAGAACATCTAGGAAAGTGGCACCGTCCAAGGCAGAAGCTGCATTGTGCGGATATCGCAAACATATATATTCTGTGCTGGAAAACGGTGCAAAAGGGGGTAGGGACTAAGAGTCTGTTTCCCTGACCTACACGATAGCTGTCGGAAAAGAAGGGGAAGAAGACGGGGGCGGGGGCTGATGCTCGGCATTGCTACCCACTCTACTACGTAGATTGTAGTTATGAGTGGGAGCGGCCGTATGAACTGGTGGCGCCGTAGGGCAGCGGGTACTTGTTGTGGCTTGCTGAGCAGCAGAGATGATGGAAGGTAGTGGGGGCGCTAAGGCGCAGACTACGAGACGCTCCTGGGCGTGAACAGCAAGGAGCCACAAAAGATTTATAAAAGTTACGAGTACATCTGGTTTTGGGATCTAGCCCAGATCAACCTGTCCGATGCAACCATCCCTTACATGTGACACACTGACAAGAGTATGCCCGTCCTAAAAAGATTCTTTTCCGGCAAACGCAGCAAAACCATTTCTCAGGACCGTGCTCAGGAGACGGACCCGGAATGGGTTCGATACCTTCCCGGAGCAGGCCCGCTGTGAGGAACTGCTGGGAGGATTGCATGGCAATTTGTGAGAGGGACACAGCCAATTAAATGGGGTTACACTGAAATGACAGTCCTTGGTCGGGCAAAATCCCGAGTCGCTCCGGTACATAGAATCGACTGCCTTGGGATGTTTTATCTGTTTATATTTTTAATGAATAAACACAGAAAAGAACAAAAGTTACACAAATTACTTTTATCTGTTTCCAATTTGCTAATTTGTCTATTTTATACCACAACAAAAAAAAAAATAAATAGAAACTTCTAGATTTCAGGAAATGAGTACAATGAAAATATTTGGCTGTTTTCAAAATAAAATTTCCATGTGTTTTGTTTATATATTTGCACAGCTTAATTGTGTTATTGAATTGAGAAAGACTATGTGATATACTGTTTGTATTTTTAATGAATAAATACAGAAAAGTACTAAAGGCACTAATTAGTTTTATCTGTTTGTATTTTTAATGAATAAACACAGAAAAGAACATGGTGCGGCGGATTTTGCTTGATTGTGGACTGTATGCGTCGCTCAAATGGCAGCACCTGTTGTTGTTGCGGTTGCTTCAAGTTTCCAAATAATACGTGGGTGGTTCTTAGTAATTTAGTTTTAATGATTTGAAAGTAAACTTCTAATTAATAAGGCACTAAATTATACAAATATTATTTAGCGACTCTGGCGGTCATATATGCGCACGTATGTGGTTTCACAAATTCTAATTACACTGGTTTTCAGGCAAAATGCACAAGAGACGCCGCTGTGGCGTTTGCCATTTATAGCGCTTCTGAAGGTCCTTCAGATAATCCTCTTTCCAGCTAAATTGAGTTGTATGAGCACCACTCAATTTAAATCGAAATTACCTCAATTTATTTTTCTGTTTGAACATAGTATAACATGAGTTCATTAAATTGAATAAAAACAAGTAAGGAAGGCTAAGTTCGGGTGTAACCGAACATTACATACTCAGTTGAGAGCTGTGGAGACAAAGCAAGGGAAAATCACCATGTTGTAAAAAGAACCTAGGGTAACCCTGGAATGTGTTTGTATGACATGTGTATCAAATGGAAATGTGTTAATGATAATTTTAAAAGGGAGTGGGCCTAAGTTCTATAGGTGGACGCCTTTTCGAGATATCGCCATAAAGGTGGACCAGGGTTGACTCTAGAATTTATTTTGTGCGACCAGGAGTGACTCTAGAATTTGTTTGCACGATATGAGTATCAAATGAAAGGTGTTAATGAGTATTTTAAGAGGGCGTGGGCCTTAGTTATATATGTGGACGCCTTTTCGAGATATCGCCATAAAGGTGGACCAGGGGTGACTCTAGAATTTGTTTGCACGATATGAGTATCAAATGAAAGGTGTTAATGAGTATTTTAAGAGGGCGTGGGCCTTAGTTCTATATGTGGACGCCTTTTCGAGATACCGCCATAAAGGTGGACCAGGGGTGACTCTAGAATTTGTTTGTACTATATGGGTATCAAATGAAAGGTGTTAATGAGTATTTTAAAAGGGAGTGGGCCTTAGTTCTATAGGTGGACGCCTTTTCGAGATATCGCCATAAAGGTGGACCAGGGGTGACTCTAGAATTTGTTTGTACGATATGAGTATCAAATGAAAGGTGTTAATGAGTATTTTAAAAGGGAGTGGGCCTTAGTTCTATAGGTGGACGCCTTTTCGGAATATCGTTATAAAAGTGGACCAGGGGTGACTCTAGAATTTGTTTGTACGATATTAGTATCAAATGAAAGGTGTTAATTAGTATTTTAAAAGGGAGTGGGCCTTAGTTCTATAGGTGGACGCCTTTTCGGAATATCGTTATAAAAGTGGACCAGGGGTGACTCTAGAATTTGTTTGTACTATATGGATATCAAATGAAAGGTATTAATGAGTATTTTAAAAGGGAGTGGGCCTTAGTTCTATAGGTGGACGCCTTTTCGGAATATCGTTATACAAGTGGACCAGGGGTGACTCTAGAATTTGTTTGTACGATATGAGTATCAAACGAAAGGTGTTAATGAGTATTTTAAAAGGGCGTGGGCCTAAGTTCTATAGATGGACGCCTTTTCGATATATCGCCATAAAGATGGACCAGGGGTGGCTCTAGAATTTGTTTGTACTATATGTATATCAAATGAAAGGTGTTAATGAGTATTTTAAAAGGGAGTGGGCCTTAGTTCTATAGGTGGACGCCTTTTCGAGATATCGCCATAAAGATGGACCAGGGGTGGCTCTAGAATTTGTTTGTACTATATGTATATCAAATGAAAGGTGTTAATGAGCATTTTAAAAGGGAGTGGGCCCTAGTTCTATAGGTGGACGCCTTTTCGAGATATCGCCATAAAGGTGGACCAGGGGTGACTCTAGAATTTGTTTGTACTATATGGATATCAAATGAAAGGTATTAATGAGTATTTTAAAAGGGAGTGGGCCTTAGTTCTATAGGTGGACGCCTTTTCGGAATATCGTTATAAAAGTGGACCAGGGGTGACTCTAGAATTTGTTTGTACGATATGAGTATCAAACGAAAGGTGTTAATGAGTATTTTAAAAGGGCGTGGGCCTAAGTTCTATAGATGGACGCCTTTTCGATATATCGCCATAAAGATGGACCAGGGGTGGCTCTAGAATTTGTTTGTACTATATGTATATCAAATGAAAGGTGTTAATGAGTATTTTAAAAGGGAGTGGGCCTTAGTTCTATAGGTGGACGCCTTTTCGCGATATCGCCATAAAGATGGACCAGGGGTGGCTCTAGAATTTGTTTGTACGATATGAGTATCAAATGAAAGGTGTTAATGAGTATTTTAAAAGGGATTGGGCCTTAGTTCTATAGGTGGACGCCTTTTCGATATATCGCCATAAAGATGGACCAGGGGTGGCTCTAGAATTTGTTTGTACTATATGTATATCAAATGAAAGGTGTTAATGAGTATTTTAAAAGGGAGTGGGCCTTAGTTCTATAGGTGGACGCCTTTTCGGAATATCGTTATAAAAGTGGACCAGGGGTGGCTCTAGAATTTGTTTGTACTATATGTATATCAAATGAAAGGTGTTAATGAGCATTTTAAAAGGGAGTGGGCCCTAGTTCTATAGGTGGACGCCTTTTCGAGATATCGCCATAAAGATGGACCAGGGGTGGCTCTAGAATTTGTTTGTACGATATGAGTATCAAATGAAAGGTGTTAATGAGTATTTTAAAAGGGATTGGGCCTTAGTTCTATAGGTGGACGCCTTTTCGATATATCGCCATAAAGATGGACCAGGGGTGGCTCTAGAATTTGTTTGTACGATATGAGTATCAAATGAAAGGTGTTAATGAGTATTTTAAAAGGGATTGGGCCTTAGTTCTATAGGTGGACGCCTTTTCGATATATCGCCATAAAGATGGACCAGGGGTGGCTCTAGAATTTGTTTGTACTATATGTATATCAAATGAAAGGTGTTAATGAGTATTTTAAAAGGGAGTGGGCCTTAGTTCTATAGGTGGACGCCTTTTCGAGATATCGCCATAAAGATGGACCAGGGGTGGCTCTAGAATTTGTTTGTACTATATGTATATCAAATGAAAGGTGTTAATGAGCATTTTAAAAGGGAGTGGGCCCTAGTTCTATAGGTGGACGCCTTTTCGAGATATCGCCATAAAGATGGACCAGGGGTGGCTCTAGAATTTGTTTGTACGATATGAGTATCAAATGAAAGGTGTTAATGAGTATTTTAAAAGGGATTGGGCCTTAGTTCTATAGGTGGACGCCTTTTCGATATATCGCCATAAAGATGTACCAGGGGTGGCTCTAGAATTTGTTTGTACGATATGAGTATCAAATGAAAGGTGTTAATGAGTATTTTAAAAGGGAGTGGGCCTTAGTTCTATAGGTGGACGCCTTTTCGAGATATCGCCATAAAGATGGATCAGGGGTGGCTCTAGAATTTGTTTGTACTATATGTATATCAAATGAAAGGTGTTAATGAGTATTTTAAAAGGGAGTGGGCCTTAGTTCTATAGGTGGACGCCTTTTCGGAATATCGTTATAAAAGTGGACCAGGGGTGACTCTAGAATTTGTTTGTAGGATATGAGTATCAAACGAAAGGTGTTAATGAGTATTTTAAAAGGGCGTGGGCCTAAGTTCTATAGATGGACGCCTTTTCGATATATCGCCATAAAGATGGACCAGGGGTGACTCTAGAATTTGTTTGTACGATATGAGTATCAAATGAAAGATGTTAATGAGTATTTTAAAAGGGCGTGGGCCTAAGTTCTATAGATGGACGCCTTTTCGATATATCGCCATAGAGATGGACCAGGGGTGACTCTAGAATTTGTTTGTACTATATGTATATCAAATGAAAGGTGTTAATGAGTATTTTAAAAGGGCGTGGGCCTTAGTTCTATAGGTGGACGCCTTTTCGAGATATCGGCATAAATGTGGACCAGGGGTGACTCTAGAATTTGTTTGTACGATATGAGTATCAAATGAAAGGTGTTAATGAGTATTTTAAAAGGGCGTGGGCCTAAGTTCTATAGATGGACGCCTTTTCGATATATCGCCATAAAGATGGACCAGGGGTGGCTCTAGAATTTGTTTGTACTATATGGATATCAAATGAAAGGTGTTAATGAGTATTTTAAAAGGGAGTGGGCCTTAGTTCTATAGGTGGACGCCTTTTCGAGATATCGCCATAAAGGTGGACCAGGGGTGACTCTAGAATTTGTTTGTACTATATGGATATCAAATGAAAGGTGTTAATGAGTATTTTAAAAGGGAGTGGGCCTTAGTTCTATGGAGTGGGCCTTAGTTCTATAGGTGGACGCCTTTTCGAGATATCACCATAAAGGTGGACCAGGGGTGACTCTAGAATTTGTTTGTACTATATGGATATCAAATGAAAGGTGTTAATGAGTATTTTAAAAGGGAGTGGGCCTTAGTTCTATAGGTGGACGCCTTTTCGGAATATCGTTATAAAAGTGGACCAGGGGTGACTCTAGAATTTGTTTGTGCGATATGAGTATCAAATGAAAGGTGTTAATGAGTATTTTAAAAGGGCGTGGGCCTAAGTTCTATAGATGGACGCCTTTTCGATATATCGCCATAAAGATGGACCAGGGGTGACTCTAGAATTTGTTTTTACGATATGAGTATCAAATGAAAGGTGTTAATGAGTATTTTAAGAGGGTGTGGGCCTTAGTTCTATATGTGGACGCCTTTTCGAGATATCGCCATAAAGGTGGACCAGGGGTGACTATAGAATTTGTTTGTACGATATGAGTATCAAATGAAAGGTGCTAATGAGTATTTTAAGAGGGCGTGGGCCTTAGTTCTATATGTGGACGCCTTTTCGAGATATCGCCATAAAGGTGGACCAGGGGTGACTATAGAATTTATTTGTACTATATGGGTATCAAATGAAAGGTGATAATGAGTATTTTAAAAGGGCGTGGGCCTTAGTTCTATAGGTGGACGCCTTTTGGAGATATCACCATAAAGGTGGACCAGGGGTGATCCTAGAATTTGTGTGTACGATATGAGTATCAAACGAAAGGTGCTAATGAGTATTTTAAAAGGGAGTGGGCCTAAGTTCTATAGATGGACGCCTTTTCGATATATCGCCATAAAGATAGACCAGGGGTGACTCTAGAATTTGTTTGTACGATATGAGTATCAAATGAAAGGTGTTAATGAGCATTTTAAGAGGGCGTGGGCCTTAGTTCTATATGTGGACGCCTTTTCGAGATATCGCCATAAAGGTGGACCAGGGGTGACTATAGAATTTGTTTGTACTATATGGGTATCAAATGAAAGGTGTTAATGAGTATTTTAAGAGGGCGTGGACCTTAGTTCTATATGTGGACGCCTTTTCGGGATATCGCCATAAAGGTGGACCAGGGGTGACTATAGAATGCGTTTGTACGATATGAGTATCAAATGAAAGGTGCTAATGAGTATTTTAAGAGGGCGTGGGCCTTAGTTCTATATGTGGACGCCTTTTCGAGATATCGCCATAAAGGTGGACCAGGGGTGACTATAGAATTTATTTGTACTATATGGGTATCAAATGAAAGGTGTTAACGAGTATTTTAAGAGGGCGTGGGCCTTAGTTCTATATGTGGACGCCTTTTCGGGATATCGCCATAAAGGTGTACCAGGGGTGACTCTAGAATGCGTTTGAACAATATGGGTATGAAATGAAAGGTGTTAATGAGTATTTTAAGTGGGCGTGGGCCTTAGTTCTATATGTGGACGCCTTTTCGGGATATCGCCATAAAGGTGGACCAGGGGTGACTTTAGAATGCGTTTGAACAATATGGGTATCAAATGAAAGGTGTTAATGAGTATTTTAAGAGGGCGTGGGCCTTAGTTCTATATGTGGACGCCTTTTCGAGATATCGCCATAAAGGTGGACCAGGGGTGACTATAGAATTTATTTGTACTATATGGGTATCAAATGAAAGGTGATAATGAGTATTTTAAAAGGGCGTGGGCCTTAGTTCTATAGGTGGACGCCTTTTGGAGATATTACCATAAAGGTGGACCAGGGGTGATCCTAGAATTTGTTTGTACGATATGAGTATCAAACGAAAGGTGTTAATGAGTATTTTAAAAGGGAGTGGGCCTAAGTTCTATAGATGGACGCCTTTTCGATATATCGCCATAAAGATAGATCAGGGGTGACTCTAGAATTTGTTTGTACGATATGAGTATCAAATGAAAGGTGTTAATGAGCATTTTAAGAGGGCGTGGGCCTTAGTTCTATATGTGGACGCCTTTTCGAGATATCGCCATAAAGGTGGACCAGGGGTGACTGTAGAATTTGTTTGTACTATATGGGTATCAAATGAAAGGTGTTAATGAGTATTTTAAGAGGGCGTGGGCCTTAGTTCTATATGTGGACGCCTTTTCGGGATATCGCCATAAAGGTGGACCAGGGGTGACTCTAGAATGCGTTTGAACAATATGGGTATCAAATGAAAGGTGTTAAAGAGTATTTTAAAACGGAGTGTGCCTTAGTTCTATAGGTGGACGCCTTTTCGGAATATTGTTATAAAAGTGGACCAGGGTTGACTCTAGAATGCGTTTGTACAATATGGGTATCAAACGAAAGGTATTAATAGGTGTTTTAAAAGGGAGTGGGCCTTAGTTCTATAGGTGGACGCCTTTTCGAGATATCGCCATAAAGGTGGACCAGGTGTGACTCTAGAATTTATTTGTACTATATGGGTATCAAATGAAAGGTGATAATGAGTATTTTAAAAGGGCGTGGACCTTAGTTCTATAGGTGGACGCCTTTTGGAGATATCACCATAAAGGTGGACCAGGGGTGACCCTAGAATTTGTTTGTACGATATGAGTATCAAACGAAAGGTGTTATTGAGTATTTTAAAAGGGAGTGGGCCTAAGTTCTATAGATGGACGCCTTTTCGATATATCGCCATAAAGGTAGACCAGGGGTGACTCTAGAATTTGTTTGTACGATATGAGTATCAAATGAAAGGTGTTAATGAGCATTTTAAGAGGGCGTGGGCCTTAGTTCTATATGTGGACGCCTTTTCGAGATATCGCCATAAAGGTGGACCAGGGGTGACTATAGAATTTGTTTGTACTATATGGGTATCAAATGAAA
Organism: Eurosta solidaginis; assembly: GCF_040869045.1. Taxonomy (NCBI): domain Eukaryota; kingdom Metazoa; phylum Arthropoda; class Insecta; order Diptera; family Tephritidae; genus Eurosta; species Eurosta solidaginis. The sequence goes on from NC_090321.1 coordinate 256,965,129, forward strand.
GGTGTTAATGAGTATTTTAAGAGGGCGTGGACCTTAGTTCTATATGTGGACGCCTTTTCGGGATATCGCCATAAAGGTGGACCAGGGGTGACTCTAGAATGCGTTTGAACAATATGGGTATCAAACGAAAGGTGTTAATGAGTATTTTAAAAGGGCGTGGGCCTTAGTTCTATAGGTGGACGCCTTTTCAAGATATCGCCATAAAGGTGAACTAGGGGTGACTCTAGAATGCGTTTGTACGATATGGGTATCAAATTAAAGGTATTAATGAGGGTTTTAAAAGGGAGTGGCCCTTAGTTGTATATGTGAAGGCGTTTTCGAGATATCGACCAAAATGTGGACCAGGGTGATCCAGAACATCGTCTGTCGGGTACCGCTAATTTATTTATATATGTAATACCACGAACAGTATTCCTTCCAAGATTCCAATGGCTTTTGATTTCGCCCTGCAAAACTTTTTCATTTTCTTCTACTTAATATGGTAGGTGTCACACCCATTTTACCAAGTTTTTTTCTAAAGTTATATTTTGCGTCAATAGACCAATACAATTACCATGTTTCATTCCTTTTTTCGTATTTGGTATACAATTATGGCATTTTTTTCATTTTTCGTAATTTTCGATATCGAAAAAGTGGGCGTGGCCATAGTCGGATTTCGGCCATTTTTTACGCCAATACAAAGTGAGTTCAGATAAGTATGTGAACTGAGTTTAGTAAAGATATATCGATTTTTGCTCAAGTTATCGTGTTAACGGCCGAGCGGAAGGACAGGCGGTCGACTGTGTATAAAAACTGGACGTGGCTTCAAACCGATTTCGCCCTTTTTCACAGAAAACAGTTATCGTCCTAGAATCTAAGCCTCTACCAAATTTCACAAGGATTGCTAAATTTTTGTTCGACTTATGGCATTAAAAGTATCCTAGACAAATTAAATGAAAAAGGGCGGAGCCACGCCCATTTTGAAATTTTCTTTTATTTTTGTATTTTGTTACACCATATCATTACTGGAGTTGAATGTTGACATAATTTACTTACATACGGTAAAGATATTAACTTTTCTTTTAAAATTTGAATTAAAAAAAATTTTTTTTTAAAAAGTGGGCGTGGTCGTTCCCCGATTTTACTAATTTTCATTAAGCAGACATATAGTAATAAGAGTAACGTTCCTGCCAAATTTCATCATGATATCTTCAACGACTGCCAAATTACAGCTTGCAAAACTTCTAAATTACCTTTTAAAAGTGGGCGGTGCCACGCCCATTGTCCAAAATTTTACTAGTTTTCTAATCTGCGTCATAAGTTCAACTCACCTACCAAGTTTCATCGCTTAATCCGTATTTGGTAATGAATTATCGCACTTTTTCGATTTTTCGAAATTTTCGATATCGAAAAAGTGGGCGTGGTTATTGTCCGATATCGTTCATTTTAAATAGCGATCTGAGATGAGTACCCAGGAACCAACATACCAAATTTCATCAAGATACCTCAAAATTTACTCAAGTTATCGTGTTAACGGACAGACGGACGGACGGACGGACATGGCTCAATCGAATTTTTTTTCGATACTGATGATTTTGATATATGGAAGTCTATATCTATCTCGATTCCTTTATACCTGTACAACCAACCGTTATCCAATCAAAGTTAATATACTCTGTGAGCTCTGCTAACTGAGTATAAAAAATGTTTGAATTGGGTACAACAGTGAGCACGAACAAAGCATCGAAAATTAATAACAAATGTTTTATGTTATTATCTCCCTTCACTTATTTTCGTTAAAAGTTTGAAACTGTTCAGAACAAAGCTTCGTTAAAGGTTCAGAAAAAACTTTCGGAACCATTACCGAAAAAGCTAATGTTTACGAAGACCTCGCCGATCTCGTGGAAGGGTTTTTTTTTTTTTTTTAGTTGGTCTACTATTTATTTGTTTAAATTATATGCATGTCCAAAGTTTGGAATTGTCGTGATAGTGACGCAACATCAAAAAAATGCGTATACTAAAAAGCTTGTATTAATTATTATGATTTGTTGAAAAAAAAAAAAAAATCAGTGCTAGTTATTCGAATTCATTATGTATATAAAGTTTTCGAAATTTGCTAATCGCATGAATAATAACGCGCATTCTGTTCTGGTGCAGAATATTTGTTCTAGCAAATCATTATGATCTGTATATCAGATATTTTTTTACATAAATATGCAAAAATATAAAATAGTGTTTATTCTTGTCTAATACATACATGCATACATACATATGATTTTGTATAAACTATGTTCGATTTCTTAGATTCAGCAAGGCTTTATAAAAAGAAAAATTATATTTCATCTATCCTACTACGTAGAATAATGCAAAAAAAGATTGCATCTAAATACTAAAATCAACTGAACTGAGCTCCAATGGAGCTAGACTCTGAATGAATCCACACGCGCCAATGTGCATCAAATTTATATGTATGTACTATCCTTACATATGTGCAAACAAATTGGCAAAAGGGAAAAAATCCGCCTTAAATACTAAAATTCACACAAAAAAAAAACAATTTTATTTAAATGCTTAAGTACACTTATATATCCTAGTGGTCTATTCCTGACTTAATTTTTTTCTTTTGGTTTATGTTAATTTACAAAATATATACTTATTTACTTGTGTCAAATGTCTACTGTGTATGCTACTAAATACTTGGCGGCGACTCACCCGGTGTCTGGTACTTACATAGCCGGCCAGAGTACGTACCATGGACCTCTGCCGGCGTTGTTACTGGTGACGTTGTTGTTGCTGGTTAAGTTGTCGCGGTTGGTGGTTGTGGCGCGCGGTCTCGGCGTGTTGACGTCGTTGGTGGTGCCAAATATTGATGGTGGCTATTGGTGGCGGCTAAATATTGATGGTGGCTACTGGTGGTGTAGCTTATGAGGTGGTTGGCTTTTGGCGTTGCCTACGACGATTATTGTTACCACGACCATTTCCAATTCCACCCGATGAACGTGCCAAGTCCAATAGTGCCTGCGGCGGCACCTGGCCCGCCTCTTCCAAAACAGAATTTAAATCTCGTGCCTGTTTTCCCTTGTCGGGAGTGAAGAAGGTATGCGCAGTGCCTAATTGTTGACCGACCAGTACGACCAATGCGAAGTACGTAGTTTTCAGATGAATTTGGATAATCGTAATTGATGACTTATTGCAAATCTTCTACATCTGAACCACAAGAGGCAACCTCAGTGGTAATTAAAATATTGGATTTGCCATTAGGGAAGTCTTTCAATACTCAATCACGTTCAGGTTGTGATTTATCGCCATGGATGGAAGTGGCGATGTAACCTTCTTACGTATTATCGGTGAGATTTCTTCGGCCAAAATGTGTACATATGTAAGTATGTTTTCATATTTTCTCCGCATAAATATTTAAATTAAATTGATTAAACATACCACAGCATAAGGTTTAACATATCATAATTTAGAATTGGATCAGAGTATCCCCAATGTAATTCGGTTTTCTTTTCTTTTTTGAGCCTTTGCGTCTTCCTGGCTGTGTTTATATTTGCTTATGTGCACTTAACCATGCCAATGGCGACTTGGTTTTTGATTTATTGAACAAAAATTATTTCAGTATTTCTGATATGCACAACCGCACATAATCGAATCTTTTTCTCTTTTTCTTTCTTTTTCCTGGAACAGCGTGGTTCTTACTAGAGATCATCATTTTCGCGGCCGTGGCGACCTCTAGTGTCCATTTTCGATTAAAATTGCCATGGGCCCTTTTCTTTGCCATCACTAGCCACTAGGTGCGTTCCAAAGGTGACTATCCCAAGCGGACCATAACAATATGCGCTAAAACGTATGTAGTTTCACAAATTCTAATTATTAGGCAGCGGCAATGTTAGCGAGTTTAAAAGCACACGATCAATGTCAAAGCCATTTTACTCGTTCTTATTAGCTAATTATTGGAAGTTACGAACGATAGAATAAAAGAGAATGAAATAATGTTTAAAAGAACCCAACAGAACAAAAGGTGCACTAGTTAGTTTTATCTGTTTCCAAACTGCTAATTTGTCTATTTTACACCGCAACAAAGAATTAATAGAAACTTCTAGATTTCAGGAAATGAGCACAACGAAAATATTTGGCTGTTTTCAAAATAAAATTTCCATGTGTTTTGTTTATATATTTGCACAGCTTAATTGTGTTATTGAATTTAGAAAGGCTATGTGATATACTGTTTGTATTTTTAATGAATAAATACAGAAAAGTACTAAAGGCACTAATTAGTTTTATCTGTTTGTATTTTTAATGAATAAACACAGAAAAGAACATGGTGCGGCGGATTTTGCTTCGATTGTGGACTGTATGCGTCGCTCAAATGCCAGCACCTGTTGTTGTTGCGGTTGCTTCAAGTTTCCAAATAATACGCGGGTGGTTATTATTAATTTAGCTTTAATGATTTGAAAGTAAACTTCTAATTAATAAGGCACTAAATTATACAAATATTATTTAGGGACTCTGGCGGTCATATATGCGCTAAAACGTATGTGGTTTCACAAATTCTAATTACACTGCTTTTCAGGCAAAATGCACCAGAGACGCCGCTGTGGCGTTTGCCATTTATAGCGCTTCTGAAGGTCCTTCAGATAATCTTCTTTCTAGCGCCGACTGAATTGGTGATGTAGCGATTTGAGTTTTTCCCATCGATTTATCCAGGAGAGGTCTTCCGCGTTTGGCTCAGGAACAGCTAATAGCGGTGCACCTCGAAGGAAGTGACCCGAAGTGAGCGCTGTGAAGTCAGCTGAGTCCTGGGACAGTGAGATTAGAGGCCTCGAATTGAGAACTGCTTCAATACGCACCAGCAGCGTCGTGAATTCTTTGAATGTAAACTTGTGGGATGCAGCGGTTTTTTTGAAGTGGGTTTTAGAACTTTTTAGTGCGGATTCCCACAAGCCGCCCATATGAGGGGCACTGGGGGAATATACTGCCAGTTTATTCCCTGGGGGCCATACTTCTGCAAAATGTCCGCGGAGCATTCGTTGTGAAATTTAACGAAGTCGCGTTCGATTGCGCGTTGAGCGCCAATGAACGTTCGGGCGAATGCTGCTCGAAAGGCTTCGGTGGTAAGGTCCGAGCATGGCTCGAGTTGTACTGCCTTTGTGGAAAAACAGACGAATACAGCCACGTATCTCTTTATGATAGTGGTCTACCTCAGGATCGATGCTTCTATTTGGAATAGACCTGCAAAGTCTACTCCTGTTGTGGAAAACGGGAGTGAGAAATTGCAGCGTTTAAGTGGTAGCGGTACCATTATTTGCGTGCACGATTTGCACTGGAAAATGCATTGTTTAATAATAATTAGTTATGGTACGTAGTACTCTTGCCTCACCATTTGGAGCATCAACCGTATTTCTGCATGAAGAAGCAGGCGGTGTAAAAACTCCAGATACAATTTGCATAGACTTGGATCCGGAGGAAGGATTACTGGATGCTTCTCGTTGTATGGTAATGTAGAATGTTCCACTCGGCCACCGATACGTAGGAGGATCTCTCCATCGAGACAGGGGTTAAGAGCCAGAAGGGAACTGTTCTTGCTAATTGGCATTTTGTTTTGTAGGGCGCTATTTTCCGCCCCGAAATGGCAAGATTGTGGCATTGCCACACGCCGCCTTTTTGCATGTTGCAACTCCTTGTGGGTCAAATGGGGATTATGTGTAGTTGCCACCGATTTGAAGAACGTTGAAGAATATCGTCCTGTTCCTCGAGTGTGTGATATGCTTCCACCTTGCGTTTCTCGGGTGGAGAAGCGCTACCTGCTTTCGGCTTTGGCCATGCCGAAATGTGGCAAGAAAGCCATTGTGGTCCGTGCCACCAAAGGGAGGAGCCTATCAAATCATGCGGGCTGCAACCATGTGTTCCAAGATCAGCAGGGTTGTTTTGGCTAGATACGTGGCGCCAGGTGCTGCTAGGAAGATATTCTTGAATTTGAGAGATACGGTTGGCCACATAAGTCTTCCAGGTCGATGGAGATTTTCCTAGTCAGGCTAGTACAATCTCAGAATCTGACCATAGGAATGTGTTGCATGCTTGTAAGTCGAGCTGTTTTCGAACAATTGAAGCCAGTTTGGCGAGTAGGACTGCACCACACAGCTCTAAGCGGGGTAAGCTTACAGTTTCTATGGGGGCAACTTTGCCTTTCGCAACCAAAAGAGAAGATTTTATTTGCCTGCCCACATGTGTCCGGATGTAAATCCTTACGCAATATGCTTTTTCCGAGGCATCACAGAACCCGTGGATTTGGGTATTTTGCACTGGAACGACATTAACCCATCGAGAGATTTCGATGTGGCAAATGGCTGGAAGATTTTCTGCGAAATGTTGCCATTTTGATAATGTTGCGGGCTTGGCGCTTTCATCCCAATCGCTGCCATCTAGCCAGATTTCTTGGGGCAGCATCTTGAGCTGGATCATTACTGGCGACAATCCATCCTGCTGGGTCAAAAAGTTTTGCAACAGAAGATAAAATGTGTCGCTTTGTGACCGCATTTTGGGTGTGTTCCGGCAGAATGGTGTATGAAAATTTATCCGTGAGCGCGTTCCATCGAATGCCAAGAGTTTTGGTATAGAAAGTGCTCTCAAATTTCAAGAAGTTGAAGTCTAGAAGATCCTCCTTTGGAAACTGTTCTAATATGACCTGGTGATTAGCCGTTAATTTCTTTAGTATGAACCCAGCTGATTTTAGAGCTTTTATTACTTGAACGAGTGATTCAGTGGCGTTATCTATGGTATGACTTCCTGATAGGATGTCGTCGACATACGATTGCGTCTTGAGAATTGTTCCAGCCAACGGGAATGCCGCTTTCGTGTCATCGGATAGTTGATGCAACATACGAATAGCGAGATATGGTGCACAATTGACGCCGAATGTAACCGTTTTAGATTGAAATCGCTAACATTGGAGTTGGCCGATTTGCGAGATAGGATTCGCTGATAATCTTTGTCGTCCTCGTGTGTGAGGATCAGACGGTACATTTTTTCAATGTCTCCATTGAACACATAGTTATGCATGCGCCACTGTAGGATTAGTAGCATGAGACCTGGTTGGAGAGTTGGACCAGTGTATAAAACACCATTCAGGGATTTGCCTGACCCATATTTCTTTGAGGCGTTGAAAACCACACGAACTTTGGTGGTGACCTTATCTGGTTTGACTACCGCATGATGTGGTATGTAGAATGAGAAGACCTTGCCATTCGAAGTTATTTATTTCGCATGGGTCGGTAGATTCCATGTGAACAAGGTCGATATATTCTTGCAACACATTTTTGTACATTGTACCTAACTCCTCCTTATTCTGAAGCGATCGCTCCAAGCTAAAACTGCTGCAGAGCAGCCGCGCGGGATTTGCCGAGAGAGAGTTTTTCAGGAAACTATTCTTTGAATAGAAGCCGCACAATGTATCGACCGTTTGCCGTCGTGGTTGTTGCATATATCTGCTCACACGCTTGATCCTCGGGGGATATCTGTGGAGGTTGTGGAATTTTCTCCTCGTCCCAAAATTTTATCAATTGAGAACTGAGTGTCTCGTTTGATATTTGGACTTGTGTCGGGAATGACACAACATTTTCAGTTATTGGACCACTGAGAATCCAACCAAAGTTGGTTTGTTGCGCAAGTATGCTGCCACACACCTTTTTTATACCTTCCAGCAGAATTTGTGGAAGTATGTCGCTGCCAATTACCATGTCAGTCTGACCTGGTATGTGGCAACTGGGATCAGCGAGCTCAAGGAGTTTGAACTGCTGCCAGATATTGCGGTAACACAATGGCATAAGCCTTTATCCTTTTCATGGCCTTGGATGCAGCCAGTGTCAAAGGACAAAGCTTGGAGGACGTTTGTACGACTAGTCCACGCATGCCAGAGATTTCGAACTTTGAATGTTCGAATGGAAGTTTCAACCGTTTTTGAACTTTCGAGGTAATGAAAGTTCTTTCCGAGCCCTGATCGACCTTAGTTGAAATAATTCCCCTTCGTGTTCGACTGCGACCATGGCAGTAGGAAGGAGAATTTGGTTATCATTGGCTGCATGCAATGATTGAACCGGTGCGTGCTTTGAACAACACGGTAGCTCGTTAGAATCGGAGCTATTCTGCGTTTGTCGAACGGGAGATGTTGACTCAGCAGTTCTGTGCTGCACATTTTATGCATTCGCGGGGTGGAACGTGGAGCTTGTGGGCTCGCATGCAACAGCGTGTGATTGATGACATGTCGAACATGACCACTTGCTTGTGCACTCATTGATGATATGAGTGCTGCTAATACTGTTTTCACACAGACGGCTTATTGAATAATACAGGCAGTTTTCTACATTAAGACGCTTATTGAGCTCAATCTTCCCTACAAAATTCGAATCTATAATTATTTCATTAGTGACTAATCGAATGCCTAATGAAGTCAAAAGCACAATGCAACTCTGTTGGGAGCGTCCGCTTTCTTAGTTTTTTGTCTGTTCAGTGCTTAAAAATGTCGTTTGTCAAAGTAAATGTCATTGTCTGTCATATAGCAGCACAATTCACATACATAAGATTGTGCATTCACGAGTTCAAAATTGCTTCGTTCTGCGCATCTACGTCACACTTGACTTCTTCAGCAAATGAAAGAAAGGGAGAAAAAACAAGAGCTAAAGGAAAATTACGTAAAAATTGCCTTTAAAATAATGTTTGCATGCGCAATGCGCCACCTTCTATAATTCCATAATGATATAACATTGTCATTTTATTCGCTTGACATTTCATCCTTCATATTAATCGAGCAGCTACTGATGTGTGAAAGCAAAAAATTTACGATTTCATTAGAAGGCGAAATGAGATCATTAAGTTTCTGTGTGAAAACAGTATAAGGCAGTTTGTACACAGCTTAGCTTGTTTTACGCATTGTGTCCGGTTTTGCACAGACATTCGTTTGAATCGTGGACAGAATCTAATAAGGTGCGGCGATTTGCAACTTTGGCAAGTTTCCTTTTTAGATTCTGCCACAAGGGCTTGCGTCCTGTTGAAGGACCTGTTTTGCGCAGAATTTTGATGAGCGACTGGTTTTTGTTTGCTTGGTTGAAGCCTATTGACTCTCTCACCGACTTCATATCTCGAGGTTGAGAAAGTCATTCATTTGTGACCAAGAGGGTAGATCTCTTCGAGAAGAAAGGGATTGTTCCCAAAGTGACAGGGTTGTTTCGGGGAGCTTTGATGAACAAATGTACACCAGAATCGGATCCCAACTGTCTGTCGTAACTCCTTGGGAGTGAAGTATGGATAGACAGTTGTTGATTGTATTTTGACATATCTGAAGTTGCTCACTGTTTTCGGATTGAATAGTGGCAAGAGTCAGTAAGGATTTGATCTGGTTGTCAACCAGGATCCGCTTGTTTTCGTATCGTGACCGTAAAGCTTCACAGGCAAGGTCAAAGTTATCATCGCTCAACGGATATTGTTTGACGATGGAGCCGGCTTTGCCTTGCGTTTTGTACCGGAGATGGTACAATTTCTGAGCACGGGAGAGCCTTGGGTGGTTAATGTACAACGCTGTGAACATATCACGAAAAGCGGGCCATTCTTCATAGCCACCATAAAAGGTCTCCGTGCCGCATGCCGGGACTTTGAGGTAAATATTTGCCTCAGCCGGGGGTTGTTACACGCGGGGTGGTGGGCTCGGCGTTGCCATCATTTTGATCAACGAAAGTTGATCGGCAATCTTTGCTTTGGTCATTTCATACGTATGAAGGCAAGCGCATTGTTTGCCTTGTACTGAACTCTGAAAGTCTTCAGGGAAACTTTCGTCTGGTTTCGAAAATACCAAATCGTAAACCGATTGAAGCCGTGCCCAATAATCATCTAGTGATTTGTCTTTTATCATGAGATACGATTCAGTGTGATCTTGAATCGGTGCTTTGTTAAATTTTGCACAGTATCTCATCAGATTGTCACTTTCCGCGATGAACTTTTGCGCGGATGGGTCAACTGATTTGGATTTCCGGCGGAGGGATGTTGACCTTTCCTTGGCCGTTTCTTCCTTTGGGCCACCTTTTGGTTTTGTCGCGGTTTCGGACATTTTTGAGGGACTGAGAGGCATTTTACGGAAACTTTTTGGTTTTTACCAAAAAAAAAAAAACCGAATAAAATATTTGTTCGCTTAGAAAACGTTCGCAAGATTCGAAGATAGATTGCTCTTCGTGCCACAGAAATTTAAAACGGGAATTTAACTTGGTGACGGTGTTTATGTTTTTTTTTTTTTTTTTGAAAAACTATAGTCAAGCACGGACAACGAGACGTTCCTTAAATAATTTATATCCGCGAAATTCGGAATTTAATAGTATCTATGTATATTTTGTAAAAACAAACAAATAAATTAAAAAAAAAATCACAAACACTTTTCAATTATATATATGCACGTGTAAATAGACGTGTGGAAATAAACGTGTATTTGTAAATTATTGGTATATATATATGTATGTAAATATTAGAAAATAATAATACTTTGAGGTTGGTAGGGATATTTTTTGAAAAGTTCCTATAGGAACGAAAATATCTCAAACTTAGTTTTGTATGACAGTATAAGTACAAATGTACATGCGCAATAAACGTATGTATAAATGTTTGTTTGTACGAACGTATGCACGTGAATAAAGGAGCTGCTCTGTTTTTGCAAAATAAATCGAAAATAAAGATGTTGCAAGCGCAAACTTCGGTGGAAAGCAGCGGAGGGTAACAAAATTCTAGTAGGTCACTTTCACCACACCAAAAACTTTAACACAATTGTTAACATAATTTAAGCACAGAAATAGACTGATTGGAGTTTTATAGAGTAAAAATGGGAATTCTGAACACATTAGCTGAATAAAAAGTGTACAAATAATTGTTAAATAATAAATACAGACAGTGGTAGTTTAACAAATTCTGCTGTGGTAAGTGGTGAATGTGATCTACTAGAATTTTGTGAAGCTTGCTTCACACGATTTGTCGTCCCTGCAACATCTTTATTTTCGATAATATTTGGTTTTTGTTTACAAACAGAGTTGGTTTTGATTCGCTTCTTCGTCGCTTTACGGCCCGATTCTTAGCGTTACCGGTAAAATAGTACCCAGAACATTATGTAACCGAAAATCGTTACCAGTTGTTTTATTCGCGATTCTGGCCAAAGCGGTAATGCTGTCATCACCGAAAAACTCACCAGTGTCTGTGGAGAAATTTAAAAGTTGGTTTTCTTCGCTTTACACATGGCGGAACGATACAAGGTGGCAGAATGGGACAGCTGAATATAAACTTTTTTTATTTAATTTGATACATCAACTTCCGGCGCAGTACGATTTTGACATTTGTCCATCGAATTTACAAAAACGAAGTACATGGAATTTTTATTTATGTTTGTAGGTATGTCACCATGCTGCCACCGTGTATGGTTTCGCCATGGCTTTACCGAAAATGTGTTGTTACCACATAAGAATTAGGCTGTTAATGTCGCGTTTCTTTTGTGAAGCTGAGTGCGCTTGATTGCACTGTTGGGAGAGTGCAACAAAGAAAGATGAGAAAATTGCTATGGTGAGAGTGGTTGAGAAATTTGATCAGCAGTAACAACTCTCGTTGCTAATGTAGCTCAGGGATGATAAATGGATTTTTTCATTTTGTACCAAACGGGGGGAAAAAATGTACCAAATCATACAAAAATGTACCAAAAGTTTTAAGATATGAATTTGAACCAAACTAGAGCTATATTCTGCTTCTTTATCCAAAAACTGTTTCTACTCAGGAAACTTTCTAACACAAATTAAAGGTAGTATAACAGGGAAATGTGATTTATGAAGAAATACTTTTGCAGTAAAAATAATAAAAGAAGTTTATCGATTGGAGCATGCAATTATGTACATATATAAAAACATTTCTTTACTGAGTACCAATAAGGAACGTAAAATTAATATTTCAAAAAAAAATAACAACTGCATTCAATGCAAAAACATTTCATAAAAACATTTTAGGTACAAAAGATTTAGATTCAGGTATAAAATTTGACAAATTGTCGCCTACATCTACACTAAGAACTCATGTTTCAGTCACTACATTAACTGTTCTTCTTCTTTGACTTCTTTAAATACCTCAGTTAACAAAAGGCTTTTTTTCGTATCTATATTATGACAACTATTGTTAGTTGATTTCATCAAGTCTTTGGTTTTTATTAAATTCCAAACTGTGTTTGTTTGAATTCTATTTCTACACTTAATTTTAATTAAATTTTGTATAGAAAATATCCTTTCTAAGTTTGTGGATGAATGTGGAATCGACAATATGCCTTGAACTATTCTATAAATATTGGAAAACATTTGCGCATTTAATTTATTTTTAACTGATCTTAATTCTTCCCAAAAGCTGCATATATTTAAATTCTTGAATTTTTTAAGGCTCTCATGCTCTGCTAAAGCTCTAAATTCAGAATTAATTTTCCCTATTTTATCAAATGCAAATTTCGGAAACAAGTCTAATTTTTTCTGGTGAAAGCTTTGCAGCCCACAATAAAGTTCTATCATTCGAATTTACTTTCTTTAATAAAGGACTACAAAAGTGTATATAAAATTGTTTAGCACAGCTCTTAAATATGTGTACGTCATCCTTCTCGAAAACTTTGTTTAATAGAACAATATCTGCATTAACACCGCAGTAAACTTCATCTGGGGTTAAGTGATTTTCGTCTGAATCAATATTTAACATCCAAAGGACTGAAGTCTAAATAAGATTTTTTTATAAAATGTTTAATTTGGTAATAAGTAAATGTATGCGAATATCTTCAGACTGCATTTCTATATTCACATTATTCATTTAATTTAAAATATAAAAAAGAAATGTAAAATATACGTTATAAATAGGACTTTGAAACATTTCAGATAAAAAAATAAAAAAAAAAAAATACGTAAAGATTAAAATAATACTTGAGGGCATCCCATTGCTCAAGAATTCTATCTATGACTGCTTGTCTAGAAAGACACCTTGTGGGGGCGAACTTTAGTATAACATGCATTTCTGTACCGAAATGGTCTTGAGAACCCTGAAAGTCTGCCTTCCTAAGGGGGCTGTTACAAAAAAGATAGTTTACGTCTTTTAAGAATTTATCAATTTAGTTCGGAAATACATCACAAGCGGACATTGAAGCTAAATTTAAAATGTGATAAACACATCCATTAACATGCAGATTTGGAACAACTTGCTTCAGCCTTGCTTGCACTCCGCTTTTTGCTCCCATTATAACCGAGGAATTGTCGGCAGTGAACTAATAATTTTTTCAAGTGGTATTGAATGGTCTTTCAAAGATTTAATAATGGCATTAAAAAGACCCTCCGTGCTACTATCGGTCAAACGTATCACATCTGAAATCTATCAATTCACTTTTTATCAAATTTTTTGATATACATATATCAGTCGTTTCATCTATTATTAGAGAGTAATAATTCTTCTGACAAAATGCAATTATGGATTTATAATTTTCTGGCCCTGTTATTTGAGTTATTTGCTGTGCTTTAATTCTATTGATGCAAAATTTGTTCACAATTTTAGAATCAGTTATGCTATTTTTCATAAGCATATTTAAATGATCCATAATTGCAAATGGCAAATTGTGATCGGCAACAAAACAGCTTAACTATATATTTTCTTCGAAAATGATGAGCTGACGATGAGCTGATGACGGTAGCGCTGGTAGTTCAGCTTTTGAATCCGAGAATGAATTGATGACCTATGTACATTATTATGGTTTTGGCTATTATTGGCTGTGACTTTGAACCAAATAAATCCTGCGGACATAACATCCGGAGTAATTTTTGAGTTTTATATTTTAGATTTAATGCACAATTAATATGGGTGTGTTTGAGCAGCCAAATAAGAACAGAAGTATTGCTAAAGTGCTGTTTAGTTGATGGAATGTCGCTAGTTTCCTAGCGATTATCAATACGTTGTCAACATTTCGTTCAACGAACGCGCTCAAATTTTGCTGAAGAACGTTATGCGCTGTCATAAAAATAACACTGTTGCAGCTGGAACACACCCTATATCGAGCAAATAAGAAATAAGTAGACAAATTAGCTTTTTTTACAAATCGCTTGGCTGAGATATTCAATTGTTGATTTAACTTAAGCTGTTATGCCAATATTTTTCAAATAGGTAATTTTTCCAAAGGCAAAATAAATTACAGAGTTATACAGCCAGACAAAATCAGACGGATAGCATAGCAAAAGGTATAGTGAACTCCTCTTTCAGCCGTCCTACAATTTCCACAAAGTTTTAGAACTCTACAATGCACCATCTTCTATTTAAAGAGTCTTTGGTTAAGCTAAAATTCCATCACAAAAAATCTCTAAAAGAAAATCAAGTGCGCAGAAAAGTATGCAGCATTTAGTACCATGTAGTCATAAGCGATAATATCAATTCCACGAGCTATTTGCCAATTTACCTCGAACAAGGATGAACTCATCACAAATGTGTATCCAAAAATTGGTGAAAACTATCTTAACCTAATTTGGTTGAATGAAAGCGCAGCCAAAAATAGTGATGTGAGTAGTTAAATTGGACGATCCAAAGCCGAATTCCGGGAGAATTACAATGCTACAAATCAATCGATCGAATTGATAATAAGGAGGATATAGTAAATTATCATACAGAATTTTTAGATTTTTTAGATTTGCCTGGAATACCCCCTCATCATTTGGGTCTCAAAATTGGATCTGTAGTTATTATGCATGCACCAAAACTGTGTAAAAGTACAAGACTGCAACCAAGCTTATGAGCAATTTGATAATGGCAAAGCTTTTACAAAGAACGTTCAAGGGAGAGGAATGCCTGATTCCGAGAATACCCTTGACTTCAACTGATTTGCAGTTTCAGTTTAGGCGCAATCAGTTTCCAGTGAAACTTGCATATGCGATGACCATTAACAATTTAACAGGGATTCAAGGGGTTGTGTAGTGCAACATATAGCTTCTCCAACCCAATTGTCAACCTCACCTTCGAGCGGCGAATCCCGTTTCACAAACAGACGAGGCTCTGGCGACCCCAAGCTCCTCATGGAACTTGGGGGTGGGGAGGGAGGGATGGCCTGAAGGTTCAATGTGGCCATATAAATCGTTCCCGAGATGGTCGGGCCAGCACCTTAATGGTGCTGTGTTACCGGAGCGTATCGGATCTGTATCCGACAAAGGACCATCACATCGCTAACACTCCCCAAAGCCTTCGGGGAGTAACTTAATCGCTACAACAACAACAACAACATGACCATTAACAAGTCACAAGGACAGTCGTTGCAAGTCTGTGGCATAAATTTAGAGATGCCATGCTTTTCATACGGCCAATTATATATAGCGTGTTCCCGAGTTGGGAAACCATCAACACTTTTTATTTACGCTCCAGATCAGAAAACTAAAAATGTTGTGTATCGTGCAGCTTTGAATTGAGCACATTGATTACTCTGCCCTTTTTATAGGGTGCAATAAAATGAATAGAATTCAATGATACAATATTTAATTTTAACTTTGGGCAAAACGAAGTTTGCCGGGGTCGGCTAGTGTTATCATATTTGCATAAGCTCAACATGTTTAAGTACACTCAACACAACATGTTTAAATGAACTCAACAGAAACAAGTAAGGAAGGCTAAGTTCGGGTGTAACCGAACATTACATACTCATTTGAGAGCTATAGAGACAAACTAATGGAAAATCACCATGTAGGAAAATTAACCTAGGGTAACCCTGGAATGTGTTTGTATGACAACTGTATCAAATAGTATTTTAAGAGGGCCATGGTTCTATAGGTGGGCGCCATTTAGGGATATCGCCATAAAGGTGTACCAGGGCTGACTCTAGAATTTGTTTGTACGATATGGGTATCAAATGAGAGGTGTTACTGAGTATTTTAAAAGGGAGTGGGCTTTAGTTCTATAGGTGGACGCCTTTTCGAGATATCGCCATAAAGGTCGACTAGGGGTGACTCTAATGTGTTCGTACGAAAGGGTATCAAATTAAAGGTATTTATGAGGGTTTTAAAAGCGAGTGGTGGTAGTTGTATATGTGAAGGCGTTTTCGAGATATCGACCATAATGTGAGCCAGGGTGACCCAGACCATCATCTGTCGGGTACCGCCAATTTATTTATATATGTAATACCACGAACAATATTCCTGCCAAGATTGCAAGGGCTTTTGATCTCGCCCTGCAGAACTTTTTCATTTTATTTTACTTAATATGGAAGGTGCCACACCCATTTTACAAAGTTTTTTTCTAAAGTTATATTTTGCGTCAACAAACCAATCCAATTACCATGTTTCATCCCTTTTTTCGTATTTGGTATAGAATTATGGCATTTTTTTTTTCATTTTTCGTAATTTTCGATATCGAAAAAGTGGGCGTGGTCATAGTCGGATGTCGGCCATTTTTTATACCAATACGAAGAGAGTTCAGATAATTTCGTGAACTGAGTTTAGTAAAGATATATCGATTTTTGCTCAAGTTATCGTGTTAACGGCCGAGCGGAAGGACAGACGGTCGACTGTGTATAAAAACTGGGCGCGGCTTCAACCGATTTCGCCCTTTTTCACAGAAAACAGTTATCGTCCTAGAATCTAAGCCCCTACCAAATTTCACAAAGATTGATAAACTTTTGTTCGACTTATGGCATTAAAAGTATCCTAGACAAATTAAATGAAAAAGGGCGGAGCCACGCCCATTTTGAAAATTTCTTTTATTTTTGTATTTTGTTGCACCATATCATTACTGTAGTTTGAATGTTGACATAATTTACTTATATACTGTAAAGATATTTGTTGTTCCTAATTTTACATACCTTTATTAATATTTTCCTTTTTATAAACACACTTTATTCAAATTGGTTAGCTTTTTATCACCACTTGAGATTTGTATATAATTTGAGTAAAATCTTTTTTACGAGTACAAAAATCAAAACCAAGACTGAAAGCTTTCTAACAAACAAGTGGTAGCCAGCTGACATTATTTTTTTTATTTTTTATTTACTACAGTAATGTGTAATAAAAAGTAATTATTTTTTTGGGAAAATCAAAAGTCGATAATTGGGTTTAATTCCTCAATATTTCGATTTCGAACCATAGTGCATTGTTTACAACCTAAAAATTCAATTCGTCCTTCGCTAGCTGAGCATAGACCTATGGTACACCGTAATGGTACTTACTCTGCTCCAAATATTTTGTTTATTAAAACTTAAATAAACTCATGTGATGTTTATCAGTAATTTCTTTATTTATTGAACTGAACAGCAAACAAAACAATTGCTAAGAAAACACTAATTAAGGTTTCTATTTTCTGGTGTAAATAAGAACTAAGCAAACGTTGTTTCTTCAAGTTATCAGAAAATCGTATGAAAAACAACTTTAAAAGTTAAAGCAAAATCTACATATTTAATCAAATGCTAAGTTTTTTTATTTGATTTGCTCATTGTCTTGCAAACTTAAATAAACAATCTTAACGAATAGAAAAACATATTTCAATACATTTATATCTTTTCCAAGTAAATTTTTTTGTGCGCATAAAATTTGGAGTAATAATATTTCGTATAAAATTGCCATTGGTGTCAAGCCTTTTACAGTTATATATTCAACTTCGATTAACTTTGTCTCTAAATAGAAATGAGAGCTCTTACGACTTTACTAGCTGCCCTAGTAGCGTTGGTGTTGATGGTGAACGAGGTTTCATCTAACAGTGATCTCCAAACGGACCTTGCAAATTATCCTTCTCAACGTGGTAAGGACCATAATCAACTACGAGATGGTGCTGCTGCTGCTATTGTAACTGACCATAAATTTGGCGCTGCACATTTTAGAACTAGTTTAATGAAAGACTGTTTTGGTGGTAGTACTGGTGGTAAAGGTAGTAAAGGTGGTAAAGGTGATAAAGATGGTAAAGGTGTTAGTTACGTTATAGCAGGTGATTCAGGTGGACGTCCTTATAATGACAGAGTGGACACCAAGATGTACATTGTACCTCTACTCAAGGAAAAACGGAAGCAAGCAGACGTATAGTCAATAATGTCGCATAGAGCCAAAAGATTTTGGGAAATTCAACCTTCTTACGCAATTGACATAAGCACTTCGTACAAAGGAAAGTTAGAAATTATATTAATTATTTTTTTTTAAATTTGACTTAAAAAAAATTTTTTTTTCTTAAAGTGGGCATGGTCGTTCTCCGATTTTGCTAATTTTTATTGAGCATACATATAGAAATAGCAGTAACGTTCCTGCCAAATTTCATCATGTTATCTTCAACGACTACCAAATTACAGCTTGCAAAATTTTAAATTACCTTCTTTTAAAAGTGGGCGATGCCCATTGTCCAAAATTTTACTAATTTTCTATTCTGTGTCATAAGCTCAACTCACCTACGAAGTTTCATTGCTTTATCCGTCTTTGGTAATGAATTATCGCACTTTTTCGATTTTTCGAAATTTTCGATATCGGAAAAGTGGGCGCGGTTATAGTCCGATATCGTTCATTTTAAATAACGATCTGAGATGAGTGCCCGGGAACCTACATACCAAAGTTCATCAATATACCTCAAAATTTACTCAAGTAATCGTGTTAACGGACGCACGGACGGACGGACGGACATGGCTCAATCAAATTTTTTTTCGATACTGATGATTTTGATATATGGAAGTCTATCTCTATCTCGATTCCTTTATACCTATACAACCAACCGTTATCCAATCAAAGTTAATATACTCTGTGAGCTCTGCTCAACTGAGTATAAACAAGTAAGGAAGGCTAAGTTCGGGTGTAACCGAACATTACATACTCAGTTGAGAGCTGTGGAGACAAAGTAAGGGAAAATCACCATGTTGTAAAAAGAACCTAGGGTAACCCTGGAATGTGTTTGTATGACATGTGTATCAAATGGAAGGTATTAAAGAGTATTTTAAGAGGAAGTGGGCCATAGTTCTATAGATGGACGCCATTTAGGGATATCGCCATAAAGGTGGACCAGGCCTGACTCCAGAATTTGTTTGTACGATATGGGTATCAAATGAAATGTGTTAATGAGTATTTTAAAATGGAGTGGGCCTTAGTTCTATAGGTGGAAGCCTTTTCGGAATATCGATATAAAAGTGGATCAGGGTTGACTCTAGAATGCGTTTGTACAATATGGGTATCAAACGAAAGGTGTTAATAAGTGTTTTAAAAGGGAGTGGGCCTTAGTTCTATGGGTGGACGCCTTTTCGGAATATCGTTATAAAAGTGGACCAGGGTTGACCCTAGAATGCGTTTGTACAATATGTGTATCAAACGAAAGGTGTTAATAAGTGTTTTAAAAGGGAGTGGGCCTTAGTTCTATGGGTGGACGCCCTTTCGGGATATCGCCATAAACGTGGACCAGGGGTGACTCTAGAATTTGTTTGTACGATATGGGTATCAAATGAAAGGTGTTAATAGGTATTTTAAAAAGGAGTAGGCCTTAATTCTATATGTGGACGCCTTTTCGAGATATCGCCATAACCGTGGACCAGGGGTGACTCTAGAATGTGTTTGTACGATATGGGTATCAAATTAAAGGTATTAATGAGGATTTTAAAAGGGAGTGGCCCTTAGTTGTGTATGCGAAGGCGTTTTCGAGATATCGACCAAAATGTGGACCAGGGTGATCCAGAACATCATCTGTCGGATACCGCTAATTTATTTATATATGTAATACCACGAACAGTATTCCTTCCATGATTCCAAGGGCTTTTGATTTCGCCCTGCAAAACTTTTCCATTTTCTTCAACTTAATGTGGTAGGTGTCACACCCATTTTACCAAGTTTTTTTCTAAAGTTATATTTTGCGTCAATAGACCAATACAATTACCATGTTTCATCCCTTTTTTCGTATTTGGTATATAATTTTGGCATTTTTTTCATTTTTCGTAATTTTCGATATCGAAAAAGTGGGCGTGGTCATAGTCGCATTTCGGCCATTTTTTACACCAATACAAAGTGAGTTCAGATAAGTACGTGAACTGAGTTTAGTAAAGATATATCGATGTTTGCTCAAGTTATCGTGTTAAGGGCTGAGCGAAAGGACAGAGGGTCGACTGTGTATAAAAACTGGGCGTTGCTTCAACCGATTTCGCCCTTTTTCACAGAAAACAGTTATCGTCCTAGAATCTAAGCCTCTGCCAAATTTCACAAGGATTGGTAAATTTTTGTTCGACTTATGGCATTAAAAGTATCCTAGACAAATTAAATGAAAAAGGGCGGAGCCATGCCCATTTTGAAAATTTCTTTTATTTTTGTATTTTGTTGCAACATATCATTACTGGAGTTGAATGTTGACACAATTTACTTATATACTGTAAAGATATTAACTTTTCTTTTAAAATTTGAATTAAAAAAAAAAATTTTTAAAAAGTGAGCGTAGTCGTTCTCCGATTTTGCTAATTTTTTAAGCAGACATATAGTAATAAGGGTAACGTTCCTGCCAAATTTCTTCATGATATCTTCAACGACTGCCATTGTCCAAAATTTTACTAGCTTTCTATTCTGCGTCAGAAGTTCAACTCACGTACCAAGTTTCATCGCTTAATCCGTATTTGGTAATAAATTATCGCACTTTTTCGATTTTTGAAATTTTCGATATCGAAAAAGTGGGCGTGGTTATTGTCCGATATCGTTCATTTTAAATAGCGATCTGAGATGAGTGCCCAGGAACTTACATACCAAATTTCATCAAGATACCTCAAAATTTACTCAAGTTATCGTGTTAACGGGCAGACGGACGGACGGACATGGCTCAATCGAATTTTTTTTTCGATACTGATGATTTTGATATATGGAAGTTTATATCTATCTCGATTCCTTTATACCTGTACAACCAACCGTTATCCAATCAAAGTTAATATACTCTGTGAGCTCTGCTCAACTGAGTATAAAAAGGTACAGTAATTAGTTTTATCTCTTTCCAAACAGCTAATTTGTCTATTTTACACCGCAACAAAAAAATAAGTAGAAACTTCTAGATTTCAGGAAATGAGCACAAATAAAATATTTGTTTATATATTTGCACAGTTTAATTGTGCTATTGAATTGAGAAAGGTTATGTGATATACTGTTTGTATTTTTAATGAATAAACACAGAAAAGCACACAAGGTACACTAATTAGATTTATCTGTTTGTCCATGGCCATAAAAGCTCAAAATTTAAAAAGGTATGTGTGCTGAACTACAGGTTTCTAAGGGTTCTTAACTGATCCCGCAAGGGTCCCAAAACGATGCCAAAATATTTCCGAAATGATCCTGACGGGATCCCGGAAAAATCCGAACACCATGCAGAAATGATCCCTGAAGGGACGCCAAATGATCCCAAAATAGTTTCGAAATGACCCTGATGGCATCCCGGACGAATGCCGAAAACCATCCAGAAATGATACCGGAAGGGTCCCCAAATGATCCCAAAATAATCTGGAAAATTTTACGAAATGACCCCGACTGGATTGCGGACGGATCCCAAAAACCATCCACAAATTATGCTGGAAGGGTCTCCGAATGATCCCGGAATACTCCCGAAAAAACCACAAAATAACCGCGACTGGATCCCGGACGAATCCCGAAAGCCATCCAGAAATGTTCCCGGAAGGATCCCCAATTGACCTCGGAATACACCCGAACTAACCCCGACGGTATCCCGAAAACCATCCAGAAATGATTCCGGAAGGATCCCCAAATGATCCCGGAATACTCCCGAACAAACCCCGAAATAACCACGACGGGATCGCGGACGAATCCCGAAAGCCATCCAGAAATGATCCAGGAAGGATCCTCGGAAAACTCCCGAAATAACCCCTACGGGATCCAGCGGGCCCAAACAGAACCCGAAAAAGTCCAGAAATGACCCTGACGGGATCCCGGACGAATCCCGAAAATCATCAAGATATGATCCCTAAAGAGCCCCCAAATGATCCCGAAATGATCCTGACGGGATCCTAGATTGAGCACGAAAACCTTCCAGAGCTGATGGAGGCAGGCTCCCCAAATGAACCCCAAAATAATCCAGAAAGTCACGACATGTGTTCCGTAAATGGTCCAGAAAGGATCCCCGAACGGTTCCCAAATGATCCCGGAAAAGTCCAGAAATGACCCAGACGGGATCCTCGATGAGTCCCGAAAACCAAAGGACCGGAAGGATCCCCAAATGACCCCGGAATACTCCCGAAACAGACGGGTTCCCGAAAACCATACAGTAATGATCCCGGAAGGGACCCGAAAAGACCCCGGAATACTCCAGAAAAGTCCCGAAATAACCCAGACGGGATCCCAATTTGATCCCGAAAACCATACAGAGCCGATCGCGAAAAAGTCTCGAATTGACCCAGAAATGATGCCAGAAAGGTCCCAAAATCATCCCGAAATAGTCCCGAAATTACTCTAACGGGATCCCGAACACCACCTTGAAACGATCCCTGAAAGAGCCCCAAATGATCCCGAAAAACTCGCGAAATTACCCTGACGGGATCCCGAAAGTCATCCAGAAGTGATACCGGAAGGATCCTCAAATGATCCCGGAATAGTCTCGCAAAAGTCCCGAAATAACTTCGACTCGATCCCGGACGTATCCCGAAAATCATTCAGAAGTTATTCCGGAAGGTTCCCGAAATTGTGGTCGGATGGTCTCACTGCTCACTTTGTAAGCCCTCGACTTATTTGACCCATTGAGTTTGTAATATTGGTGAAGGTCATTATACGTTAAGTTATAATGTGTAAACATTATTAAAAAGTAGTTGTTCGAAGAGTCGTGGGACCAACCCCTCTTTCCATATTCGAAAAAAAATTTCACCAGTAGACTATTGTGCATCTGTTCTGGCGTGATTCAGTCACAAAGACGAAAAAATATAATAATTCAATTATAACTGTTCCTATATGGTGCGGGGACCTCGCCCCTTTTAAAAGCATATAGCCAGTAGATCCTTCTAGACTATTGGCTATATGTGTGCCATATTTCGTCGAAATCAGTCCAGCCGTTCTTGTGTGATTGAGTCACAAAGACAAACATCCAAACTTTCGTATTTATAAGATTAAGATTAATATTCACGTCAGGTGAGATTCTTTACACCAATCCTCTTTTGGAAAACAGGTAAGCAAAACGAGTTTACTTACCAAGTGCGATATTCCCACACTACTTTCGAGGTTGTATCTCATGCTGCCAGTTCCTGAGCCTACTGGACTTTTATCCGGAATCGATAAAATTGATAACCACGTTTTTTATTAACAAAAAAAATATGTGTAGTAATTTCAGCAGAAGAAAAACGGTTGATCTCCACTTAACAATTACCTTTAAAAATTACAGTTTCTTAATCAATCTAGCTGGCTTTTCTGCTAAAATTACTGATTTCATTAGTATTATTAACAAAGAACAACAGTTTATATAATGCAAATGCATCAGCTTATTTTTTTATGGCGCGCACTACATTTTATGCCCACGGTGCCTCACAAGTCTCTGTCATATCAACAGCCTTCTTTGTTATTCTAATGTTGGCGGAAATGTTACAGTTTTCTTTGGTACTCTTAGGGTTACAGTAATAATTGTTAAATTAAGCTTACGCATGTTTTTATCGTATTCCAGGTTCAATTGGAGCTCAAGGCCTATATATGATTGATCACACAGCCAATTCAGAATCAAATATTTGTGCGAAGTTGCATCCACAATTATTTGCGACGGAGGACAGCCAACCAGCTTTTCCTGCAATGTAGTACCTTAAAAACCGAGTAAAAATTTGATTCTCGAATAGTCAGTTAAAATACCGTCTTGCTAGATTCAGCTTTAAAAAGAAAATAACGTATCTTCCTTTGTCAGGTGTATTCTAGCAGAGGGCTATATTGACATAGTAGAACACTTTTTCTTCAGCCAATCACATAAAAGTTATATTTTTAAAACCCCATCACATAAGCAGTTTTTCATATAGATGCGTTTAACTCAATCTTATGCCTTATGAGCAGATTGCACGTATTTTTATGGAGAACGGTAGATTGAGCGACACTGACATGAAAAAGTAGCAATTTTGAAAATTTTGTTGCAAGCAAAGCATAAGAATAGGAATTTCACATTTGCTTTGGGCTAATGGTGCTGGCACACTTTGCAAGTGAAATTATTTTTCCCACTCGTTGGTAACTTTTCTAACATTTTTCGCAATTAAAAACTGCAATATAACAAATGAATACGACACAAAATATGCTCGCAAGTATTTTTGTTGAATATGGAGAATGGTTTATAACAGTGCTTCACGAAATTGAATATGTGAATGGCCAAGGCGAAATAAACTTTAATTGCCAAGTCTGAAGTTCCTTCATATTTCTAAACGCAACATTTTGGTTGATTTTGGCTATGTTACTGGAATGCATAAGATTGTGTTAAACGCATATATATGAAACATTTTTTGTGCCGCGGCCTTTAATGCAAAGGATTATATTTCTCATTAACTTGTTTTAATTCGCATGAAAAAGTCTAATCAGTTCATAAAAAGCGTATATCTGGAAATGTTCGCCCTAATGCCGAAAAGTGATGTAACACTTTGAATTTAAAATGGAAAAGAAAAAGTAATTACTAAACAAACGGTAAGTCCTATTTGACGAAATGAAATTTGGAACCCTTTTTTATACTCAGCTGAGAGAGCTCACAGAGTATATTAATTTTGTTCGCATAACGGTACCCCGTAACGGCATTAACTAATAGAGATAGATATAGACTTCTATATATTAAAATGATGTGGGCGAAAAAAGAAATTGATTTAGCCATGTCCGTCCGTCCGTCCGTCTGTCCGTGAAGACGATAAATTGAGTAAATTTTGAGGTATCGTAATGAAAATTGGTATGTAAGTTCCTGGGCACTCATCTCAGACCGCTATTTAAAATGAACGAAATCGGACGATAACCACGCCCACTTTTTCGATATCGAAAATTTCGAAAAGCTGTAAAAGTGCGATAATTCGATGAACACATAGAATTTAAAAAAAAAATTTAGTTGTCAAATTTTAACACAAAATTGAATATCTTAACAGTATATAAGTAAATTATGTCAAAATTCAACTCCAGTAATGATATGGTGCAACAAATACAAAAATAAAAGAAAATTGCAAAATGGGCGTGGCTACGCTCTTTTTCATTTAATTTGTCTAGAATACTTTTAATGCCATAAGTCGAACAAAAATTTACCAATCCTTGTGAAAGGGCATGGCCTCTATGACGATAACTGTTTTCTGTGAAAATGGGCGAACTCGCTTGAAGTCACGCCCTGTTTTTATACACAGTCGGCCGTCTGTATTCCGCACGTCCGTTAACACGATAACTTGAGCAAAAATCGGCATATCGTCACTAAACTTAGTTCTCGTACTTACCTGAACTTACTTTATCTTGGTATTAAAAATGGGTGAAATCTGACTATGACCACGCCCACTTTTTCGGTATCGAAAATTTCGAAAAATGAAAAAATGCCATAATTCTATACCAAATACGAAAAAAGGGATGACAAATGGTGATTGGATTGTTTTTGGACGCAAAATATAACTTTAGAAATAACTTTGTAAAGTGGGTGTGACATCTACTATATTAAGTAGAAGAAAATGAAAAAGTTCTTCAGGGCGAAATCATAAGCCCTTGGAATTGGCAGGAATACTGTTCGTGTTATTACATATATTAGGGGTACCCGACAGATGAAGTTCTGGGTCAACCCGATCCACATTTTGGTCGATATCTCGAAAATGCCTTCACATATACAAGTAAGGGCCACTACCTTTTAAAGCCCTCATTAATACCTTTAATTTGATACCCATATCGTACAAACACATTCTAGGCTCACCCCTGGTCCACCTTTATGGATATATGAGCCGTTTATTTTGAAAGTGGCATAAGTCATTTCCAACTCATGGTCTTAAATGCATTGCTATTTTTGAACGAATGCATATATATTTGGTTCTACAATTATAAAATAATAATAAGAAGTGCATTTTTTGGATATTGGACTCTAAAAAACTGGAGGCGAGGAGAGATACAAACAAATTACCACTGATCATAAACGACATGAAATGACTTATGCCACTTTCAAAACAAACGGCTCATATCCCGAAATGGCGTCCACCTATAGGACTACGGCCCACTCCCTTTTAAAATACTCTTTAATAGCTTCCTTTTGATACCCATGTCATACAAACACATTCCAGGGTTACCCTAGGTTCATTTTCATACATGGTGATTTTCCCTTATTTGACAAAGGCTGAAGGAAAATCGTTCCAAAAAATATTACCCTTGGTCTACAATTTGGTCGATATTTCCCAAACATATGTGATATGGAATTAAAAACCACTTGTAAACCTTCTAGGAAACCCTACGAAATCAACACAGCGAAGGGTGACGAAGAAATGCGTTCAAATATAACCAAATTTTCATTAAAAAAAAATATTCAAATTAAACGAATTGATAGCTGAAGAAAGATAGCAAAAGGAGGTTACTCCACTTTTTAGTACTACAATTTGTATGTATCCATGAAAAAGATAATTGTGTCTCCAAAGCTCTGAGCTGAGTATGTAATGTTCGGTTACACCCGAACTTAGCCTTCCTTACTTGTTTTATTATAACAAAGCATCAGCGCGACTTTTGCGATTATTTGTTGCCGTTTAATGCAGATAATTCTATTGGAATACCAATGCTAAGGAAAGCGAAAATGAAAGCAGCGAAACTAATTTATTAGTAATCAATTTTTTTTTATTAACTAACGGTGACAAAGCAAAGTGAGTAAAGCTGAAAAGCGCACGCCTTTCCCCGAAAGAAAGCAATTTAAAAAAGTATAACTTTATGCAGCGAATGTGGAGTGCCGAAGGAGAAACAAATATGATAAGCGAGGGCGAGTAGCTCGTAAATCTTTCACATTGCCAAAGCGGATTAGTTAAAATGGGGTTAAAAGTAAGTGAAGAGGTGGAGCTCAACTGATTTGTGTAAAAAAAGAAAAAAGTGAGTTCTTTTTTGTGCAGATAAAACAGAAAAAGAATAAAACTTCATATGGAAATAAAACCTTTTAAGGGGACTTCAAGGGGAACAAGATTTTTTTAGAGTTAAGTAAACAGTTTTTATTCAGTTACTTAAGAAACTTTATTAGATCACGCAGCTGGCTTTTATTCATACTTGGCATATGTTACTATAATTTTTTTTTGAATGTATATCCGACCGGAACTCGTGATTTGCCTATATACGGCCATCGTCAGACACATACAAACATATGATGATGTAGCATGGTAGCCGGCCATGGACAAAAAGTGCAGCATCAAAAAGGTGAAAAGAGTACGGTGGATGGGTGCACGGGTAGGGGTAATGGGTGCACGAAGGTCGTGTCAAATTGACGATATAATTGTGCTTCCTAACCATCTACCACTGGACCTTTACATACATGAAGCTTCAACTTGTTCGGCAGTTAGGCTTTGTGAGTCTAACTGTTGGAACTCCAGCAACAATAGTATGTATCCTCAGAAAGCTTCTAGGTTTGGCTTCATCATCAGATTATCACACAGCTTCACTAAGTTTTGACAGGTGTCATAAGGTTAAATTCTCTTCAAGATACGAGTGGAGGGGCGACGAAGTGTAAGAAAGGACGCAATTTCGCTCCACACCGACGGTTCTAAAATGGACTGCGGTGTGGGGGTGAGTGTCTTCTGTGAACACCTTAAGCTGTCGCTGGCAGTTCGTCTATTCAATTTGATAGTATCTTCCAAGCGGAAGTTCTGAATATAGAGAGAGCATGTACGCTCCTGACGCAGGCCCCGATAGTGGGGGGGGGGGGGGGTGGTGGAGCGTCCGCGATGTATGCATTTAATCAGATAGCCAAGCAGCGCTCATGGCGCTTAACTCCCCCATCACTTCGTTTAAGGACGTCAGCAGCAGACGTCGCTGCAATTTGCAGCTAACTTCACAAATATAATTGGCCACAGGAACATCGAAGATAACTGTAAATCAGGCGAGCTTGAAAGAACAGGGGCATTGCTCGCAGCCGCGGAGGTAGTCGAGATGTATCATCAATCAAAACAAAAATACATAACACTTTCAAGAAGGGAGCAGTCTTCACCTGGTATTCATCGGACACCTGCAATATAACCAAGCAAACCTGGTCAAATTACAATAGTGGGAGAAGGGAGGCCTACTAAATAGGTCAACGAAATAAATCTTTAGGATCACTGCCACAATCACGACACACTGGCCGCTGCGCTACTTTACCACGGAACTTTGGTGTCCGCGTGGCACAGCAACCAACCAGTCAACTAAGCTTTAAAACCGGCTAAAGTAAGTATGAATAACAGATTGTCTAAGAGTTTTAGGTCTATTTTCGTTTTTTGTTGAAGTTGATTTTGATGCTTCTCATACTTAATTTTAGAGGTCGCCCTAAGGCTGTTATTTACCTATCGCACAACAATAACTTATTTTTAGCCTTGCTAAGGCCTTTAAGCAAATGAAAATACAAAACTAACAACATTCTAACATGCGATCATCTCTTAGGTGTGTTCAACGAACATGACGATAATTTTCATCAGGCTTAATGATGTGTGGACATAAAAATTGTACTAACAGAGTGCAAATGACTAGAAGAAGCAAGTTCAGAGCAACAAGAAATGGAGAACAACATAAAGATAACCGCCACAACCTTGGCCATAATGACCAAAACATGGCACAGAACAAAAGCACACGAAGTGGGTAAGAACATAAGGTGCACACATTAGGAGATAGCGGGTGTCTGAGTATTTAATACAGTGCAGGTCAATGAAATATGTACACGTGGATAGGGAAAGTAGGTATTGAGTAGCTTTGAATAATATTTGCTGTGTTTAAACAAGTAAAGGTGTCTAAGTTCAGGTGTAACCGGATATTATATGTGACCTTGAATCATGAAAGGGACCCATTGTGCGAAAATACCGTTCTTTACTTTTTGAGTAATTCTTATAGGAAATTTAACGCTTATTTTTTGAAATATTTCGATCCATGCTCTTTTCGCGGAAGCGCGACATTCTTCATTGTACAAGATCTATATCTGGCAAACTTAGTTACTTACTTAATTGGCGCTTAACCGTCTAAACGGTTATGGCCGTCCAACAAGGCGCGCCAGTCGCTCCTTCGCTCCGCCAACCGGCGCCAATTGGTCACACCAAGGGAGTTTAAATCGTTTTCCACCTGGTCCTTCCAACGGAGTGGGGGCCGCCCTCTACCTCTGCTTCCAGAGGCGGGTTCCTATAGAAACACTTTCTTGGCCGGAGCATCATCTTTCATTCGCATAACATGGCCTAGCCAGCGCAGCCGCTGCGTTTTAATTCGCTGGACTATGTTGATGTCTGCGTATAGCTCGTACAGCTCATCATTAAATCTTCTTCGGTACTCGCCATCGCCAACACGTAGAGGTCCATAAATCTTTCGAAAAACTTTTCTCTCGAACACTCCCAAAGCCGCTTCATCTGCTGTTGTCATGGTCCATGCTTCTGCCCCATATAGCAGGACGGGTACGATAAGTGACTTGTAGAGTATGATTTTCGCTCGCCGAGAGAGGACTTTACTTTTCAATTGCCTACTTAGTCCAAAGTAGCATATATTGGCAAGATTGATTCTTCGCTTGATTTCAGTGCTGATGTTGTTGCTAGTGTTGACACTGGTTCCCAAATAAACGAAGTCTTTTACTATTTCGAAATTATGGCTGCCAACAGTAGCGTGATTGCCAAAGCGCATATGCGCTGACTCTTTGCTCGATGACAGCAGGTACTTCGTTTTATCCTCATTCACCATCAAACCCATCTTTACCGCTTCTTTTTCCAGTTTGGAGTAAGCAGAACTAACAGCGCGGGTGTTTAGGCCGATGATATCAATGTCATCAGCATATGGCAGTAACTGCACGCTTTTATAGTATATTGTTCCAGTGCGGTTAAGTTCTGCAGCTAGTATAATTTTCTCCAGCATCAAATTAAAGAAATCGCACGATAGGGGGTCACCCTGTCTGAAACCTCGTTTAGTTTCGAACGGCTCGGAGAGGTCCTTCCCAATTCTGACTGAGCTGATGGTGTTGCTCAACGTCATTTTGCACAGCCGTATAAGTTTTGCGGGGAAACCAAATTCAGACATAGCGGCATATAGGCAGCTCCTTTTCGTGCTGTCGAAGGCGGCTTTAAATTCGACGAAGAGGTAATGATGATACCATAAATACAGATAACACGCCCCAAAGCCTTCGAGAAATATAAATCCGTTTTAAAGTTCGAAATTTCTAAGGTTGGACACCAACAACTTATGTTATACCATTGAGTTGCGCATCACGAGTGTTTGCGGTCCTACATTTTTCCGTAAGATAATGCGAGGCGATTCTCTGATGAGGCCAAGCAGACAGTAGACAGTGGGATGCAGTTGTCGATAGCCAAAACCTCATATGAAATATTAGGGAAACTGAGTCCATAATAATTGAGAAGAGCTCTTTTTGATTCTTCTTCAAAAAGTTCTTTGTTGATGGTAAGTCAGCTAAATTCTATCGTTTCGTATTAAGATGGTAAATATGGGTATCCCTTTGAAATATAAGAATTTGCGTTGACTCTATAACTGTACATTTTAAAGGTTATATTGCCGTACTTAAAACATAGTCAACTAACTATAGCAAGCTTCAGATAACAGACTTCTTAACAAGTAGATACTAAAAAATAATAAAAGAAAACCTTCATATGGCATCTATATGGTATATATGTTCCGGTGAGCATATGCAAGTGAACATGCCTACATACATAGATGTTTGTGATCCCACCCACCTTTTATGGTGTAAATGTCAAAAACTTAAAGACTTGTAACAAGGAAACTTAAGGCTAATCTTCTTGCTACAAGCCACATTAGATGCCTAACTGATGATTAGGGATGTGACGGAAATGGGATTAACAGAGCCGGATTCAGGACTTATACATTTGGTATGTAGGACCGGAAGGGGACTCGGAACCGAAATCGGTGGTGGTAGCAGGCAACTATATAAACTTAGTTTGAAAAGGACGACCAAATCAATTCATATTGCAAAGAGGCTATCTCGGACACTGTATAATGGATCGTGATGCAACATTTTTATTACCCCCCAGCTGTTCTTATCTACAGAGTATTATAACTTTGATGTATTACGGTTGGTTGTACAGGTATAAAGAAATCGAGAGAGTTATAGACTTCCATGTATAAAAATTATCAGTATCGAAAACAAATTGATTAAGCCAGGTCCGTCCGTCCGTCTGTTAACACGATAAGTTGAGAAAATACTAACATATCTTCACCAATTCGGTATACGGGCTTATATGGGCCCAGAATAGATTGGTATTGAAAATGAGTGAAACCGGACGATAACCACGCCCACTTTTTCGATATCGAAAAATTGGAAAAATGGTAAAAATGAGATAATTCAAAAAAGAATACCGTAGAGCTAATGAAATTTGGTAGGTGGATTGGTTTTATGATGCAAAACATAAACTCGAAAAATTTTGGAATATAGGCGTGGTACCAGCATAAAAAAAACAAAGTTTGGAAGTCTCACAAGCCGTAAATCGAAACCCGTTAAAGATTTCACATTGAAATTTGGCAAAGACTTTACCCTTGCCAAATTATATAGACTGAGTGAAGATAATCAAAAACGGTTAAAGAACACGCCCACTTTTCCTAAAGGTCTAACCTTAACAAAGTTTGCTATAACTCTATGGTATTTAACTACATTTCAATGATATTCTAACTCAGTAGTGGTATGGTTGAGCTAAAAATAAAACTTGAACAAATTTTGAAAATGGGTGTGACCCGCGAGATTATTGCGCAGTCTATTAACCACAGAAAACACACAACAATAGCGTTTCAAGTGCACAGCTGGGTATGTAATGTTCGGTTTCACCCGAACTTATACTTTCTTACTTGTTTTAAATAATTTCTACATTTGGCTCTAAAAAAGAAACTAAGCCCAACCATTTTTGATATATTCAAGAAATAGTCACAATTTTTTATACTAGCCCTGCATTGCTACGAAATTTAGTGCCTTAGCGAAAAGATGTGTAATGGTGTGAGTATTTAATCAACTGCCACTTGTTTATTCGGCTTTTTTCGAAATGTTTGTCAAGTATGTACGTTAATTTGTAGGTTTTGAAAGAACAACTTTACATTAGGTTAAACATGTTTACATAATACTTGGTTAAATTTATTTTTGGAAGTTGCTATATTTCGACAAGTGTGTGTCAGCTGAGCAAAATGGCAAAAAAAATGTTTCCAGTTGACAAGCCAAACACAGTTACGTAAACAACAAATATTTTTCCATTAAATGTGTCTACTGATCAACTTCCACTGCACTTCTTATTTCAAACAGTCGGTACCGAGTTCGGTAGTCTAAATTAATCGGAAGCTCCGACTTATCGGAATAGGAGCTCTGTTGCATCCCTACTAACAAATATATGAGCATTTGAACATTTCAATGTATATATTTACGTACTTATCTTCACTGTGACGTTAGTAGGTGTTAATGTTACAGCGAACTGGGTACGCTAAGCACCAAATGCATGAGTCAGTATCTAAGCAGTAAGCTTTTTGCCTATTCCTTAAATTCATTTCATAGTTTTTATACCCAGCTGTACTTTACACAGGGTATTATAACTTTGATTGGATAACGGTTGGTTGTGCAGGTATAAAGGAATCGAAAAAAAAATTTGGTTGAACCATGTCCGTCCGTCCGTCCGTCTGCCCGTTAGCACGATAACTTGAGTAAATATTGAGATATCTTCACCAAATTTGGCTAGTATACTATCTGGACCCAGAATACATTGGTATTGAAAATGAGCGAAATCGGATGCTAATCACGCCCACTTTTTATATATATAATTTTTGAAACACAAAAAACCTGATAATTTAGTAAATAATACACCTAGACTGTTGAAATTTGACATGTGGACTGATATTGAGACTCTTGATAAAAATTTGGAAATATTTTTTAAAACGGGCGTGGCACCGGCTTCTTGTGCTAAAATTCATTTTACAAATATTATAAATCATAAATCAGAAACCGTTAAACCTATCATAACAAAATTCAACAGAGAGGTTGTCTTTACTATAAAGATTGCTTCAAAGAAAATTTTACGAAATCGGTGAAGAACCACGCCCACTTTTATACGAAACATTTTTAAAAGGGTCGTAGACGAATAAAATAAGCTTTATCTTTGCAAAAAAGAGCTTTATATGAATGGTATTTCATGTCCCAAGTGGATTTATAATAATAAATAGGAAAAAATTCAAATTTAAAAAATGGGCGTGGCACCGCTTCTTTTATGACTAAGCAATTTTCTATGTTTCGGGAGCCATAACTCGAAGAAAAATTTACATATCGTAACAAGATTGGGTACACATATTTTCCTTAAAGAAAATATTTCTAGTAAAAATTGATAAGATTGGTTAAGGACCACGCTCACTTTTATATAAATGACTTTAAAAAGGGTCGTACGCAAAAATGATAATTTAAATCTTAACGAAAAATAATTTTGCACCAATCTCATTTTATGCCATTATAACAAGAAATGGAAAATGCCCCTTTCTTACAATGCATTTTTCAACTTTTCTGGACCATAACTCGACGAAAAATTTGGTCTTTAATAGGAAATGTTTTTAGTAAAAATTGACTAAATCGGTTAAATCGCCTTCTTTATATAAAACGTTTTCGAGTAAAAGTTGGAAAATTTCGTTAATAATACTGGCCTTTTTTGGAATAACGCTTTTTAGTAGAATGGCATTTGTGTGTTTATGTTAATTGTTCTGTTATATCTTTATTTTAAAATAAACAGTAGGAAAGCCCCGTACCTGATGGAAAACTGCAGTATTACCCGATCAAGGTCATTGGTGTTAGCCTCTGTATTCTTTTTGCTTCTTTTAAACGATAATTAGTCCAGAATAAAACCATATGTATGCATTATTGCGCAGCCTTTTAACACTATTACCCACACAAAACAAACAACAACAGCATTTCAAGTGTACAGCTGGGTATGTAATGTTCGGTTTCACCGGAGCTTAGACTTCCTTACTTATTTCATATCATTTCGCTATCACAAAGGTGAAACGCTGTCAGCTATTTATAAAGACAACAATGTTTTTAAGGGTACAAATATACTTGTTATCAGAATAGAGATGGATGAACTTTTAGTTAAAGGTTTGATAGTAAGTGAAGGCACCGCCACATCTTTAACTATCTGCTAGCTAAAATACTTTTTTTATGATGTCTATATAGGATATTTGAAATATTTTTGTCTACATATTTGAGGAACTTAAATAAAGCATCGCTGAGCAACATAAAAAGAGATTTACTTAACATCGCTTTGACAAATTAGCTTTATAATTATGTGTGACATTAATTCAAAGAAGATTAAATGTGTAAATGCTTGCAAAGTTAAAATTTAAGCAGCATACACCAAACATTAGGGTGAAACACAGTTCCGTAGGACAGCCATCAAGTTGATATTCAAGGTAAACTTAAGACAAAGGAAATGCGATTAAAATTTGCCGCGACCTTTCCGTAGTAGCTAAGTTCATAGTGAACTCCCTAGCGAGCGCTGTAAAGAGTACCTTCATATGACCTTTCCCATATGACTTTCGAAAACGTCAAAGATTTATCTCAATTACCTCAGACAGATTGTCGAAAACCATGCGTTCAGAACTTTGAATCGCCATCTTTTGTCACCTGAACATCGTCGGAGAAAGTGATGAATTAACTTCTATATTTCCTCACCTTGACAGCTTCTGCTAATGGATCTTGCTAGTATACGCCATAGTCGCAGCATCAGTGCGCTAGAACAGTGTCCTGTGATAATGCCCATTAAGATTCTCTTTGCAAATTTATTTGGTTTGGTTCCTTTCTTGTTAAATCGTGTATAAAGGAGCTTCTGTGAGGCCTTCTAGCATTCTAGTTTGACCACATCATATACTTTGCCATAAGGAGGTCACTCAGTGTTGGTAGTACATAGCCAGTTTATATTCATTTCACAACCTTGGAACCTTTCCTGACAAACTTATCCGGAAATTCAAGAAAGAAGTAATTGAGATGCTTTTTGGACGTCACCTCTCTTGAATTCTCTGTAATGTATACGATTTTACCAGGTTGGACTTTAACACCGTAGCTGTCGATAAAGAAAATTGTATTGGTCATTAAAACTATGCTTCCCTAGGGTAGACTAGCTGCTCAGTATTTGGCGTATACATTCTGGAAGACACTGCAAGAGTCAGGAGGTCAGCAAGACTGATTGATCAGCATTGTCTCCGTTCACTTTCTAAGTCTTTTGCTCAGTCCTTCCTCGAAGATTATTTTTTGCTCTGCACCTCGAAGTCAACAATTTCGCTCTACACTTCGAAGCCAACAATTCCCTTAATTTGAATCCGTGCCGTGGTATACGAAACCGCCTCCTTGAAGTTCCTGAAGTGACAGATGTTTACTATCCAAATTAAGGTCGATGCAAATTCAACGCATATGATTTGTATACAAGAAGAAGGACATTGGTTTATTAAGACGACAAAATGTATCAATAAATAACAAAACAATTTTATTTATACCACCCTAGACAAGCATGTGTATATATTTAAAATTTAAGAAACACATAAGATGAATGCCACCATAGAGAATGTCCTAAAAGCCAAAGAAAGCTTATGACAGCCGATACAACGCCTGAAAGCAGGCAACATATCTTTCCGCTTCCTTGTTTACAAGCATTAAGGATTCATGACTTTGACGTCTTCAAACTATGTTGGAAAGGAATTGTAGAGCTACAAAAGGAGCTGATAATTGAAAGACAGGAGCAAGTGATTAAAAGCAAAACTTTGTAGAAAATGTTAATGGGAGAGAAGGTGTAAGCATATTGAGCGAGTCCCACATATGCAGAGTGAATGGGGTGAGTTAAAAAGGTTGGAAGGAAAGGAATGAATAAACTTCGGTGCAAAAGTTAATTGCGAAATGAAATAAATTAAGCGCGAAGAAAATGTATGAGCTTATCAGGAAAAGGGATCACAGTGAGCTCGGTAAATATCAGGTTGTTATAAACATAAATTTTAAATTTGTATTCATTGAAAATGAAGGCAAAAATAGTACAGATTAAATTTTCTATTAAACTAATAAAATATTTGTCTCCTTTAGTTGGAGCTTATTTCAGTTTTCATTTAACAAAGCTTTTCAAAGCTGTTTATCAAATTTCGTCAAAACGAGCCCATATGTGCATGTGCATAAATATACATACATATAAACATTAGGATGTTTAATTTTCAGGTGACATTTTATTACCTTTACATTAGAGCGCAAGTGCAAAATTGTAGAATCTTGCACTATATTTTCAATCAACTTCCCACTGAGCCAGAGGCATGAATAGTTAAGCACCCGAAAACAATATAATACAAAGAAGAGAAGTAGGGGATGGCTGAACCGCCAGGTGGTGAGGGAGGTTTAGAATATACCTGCGGCAGGTATGTCTGTTGTAAGAGGCGTGTTGTTGTTGTTGTAGCGATAAGAACACTCCCCGAAGACCTTGAGGAGTGTTATCGATGTTGACGGTCCTTTTCCGGATGCAGATCCGGTACGTTTTGGTGACAAACACCATTAAGGTACTACTCCAATTATATCGGGAACGATTTAGTATGACCACTTGAAACCTTCAAAGCCATACCGCCCTCTGACCCCTTTAATCCAGGAACTTGGGAAAACCAAGGCTTCGGCTATTAAAGAAACAAGATGCGACACGGGTAGGTGAGGCTGCCAATTGGGTTGCAGAAGTTATATAATTCGCTGGCAAGCCCTTGAATCGATTTGGTATTTTAGACGCCTCTTACAACAGTTATACCTGCCGCGGTGTAGCCAGCGCAATTTATAGCTTCTGCAACCCAATTGTAAACCTCACCTAGCCGGGACGAGTCCTGTTTCCTTAGCAGCCAGGCTCGGGCGGCCTCCATTTCCTCATGAAACTAGGTGAGGGGCGGGATGGCTTAGAAAGTTCAATGTGGTCATATTAAATCGTTCCCGAGATGGTAGGTCTGGTACCTTAATGGTGCTTATTACCCTACCGTACTAAAACTAAATCCGATAATGCACCATCAAGATCGATAATACTCCTCAAAACCTTCGGAGAGTGTCTTTATCGCTAAAGCAAAAACAACAACAGGAGAGGGCTGTCTTAAGAACTCATACCGATTGATTTTGTGCCTGGGAACAAAATTATAAGACGAATCATTTACTTTTAAGGTCACCTAGTTATGCTAGAAAGTTTTTCCTGAAAGAGTTTGACGCAAGCTTTTTAAAGCCTTACGCTGTACAATCAATTGTAAGAGAATTTCATTATGTAGCTCACCGGTTTAGCTGATTTCTATTTCTTGTTTTAGTCAAAAGGCTTAGGGGTCCAGAATATAATTTTTTGAGGTAGGGTCTTTTTTGTGTGGATACCAAACAAGGACTCTATAGTATAGCATAGGCCTTACAATCCCTCTTAATACCCAATGAAAGCTAGAAGGTGATATACCTCACATATAAGCCATCAATCTTTTACATGCATAACATGCCGTCGAGACCTTCTACACTCTCTCTTTACTGTATAGAATGATGCCTAGATATTTTGTTGAAGGTTTTTCCTGCAGGCCTGGTTAAACTTGGGCCTTGTACCTCTTAGTAAACAAGGTCATATACGTCTTCTCCGCGACATTAGATACCCGGGTATGTACATATGTAAATCCCGAACCGCTCGTTTCATCAAAGAGCTAGTTGTTGGAAGGAACTTTTCGTAATTTTGGCGTGCCTCTCATCGAACCGCCTGAGCAGTTAGTTTATGACCAGCGCTCACAGCGGAGGAGCCCTGTGGCTTGCCTCTGTGCACTGCTTTCGGGGGCTCATACAACCACTATAGTGAAGAAATGTTTTTGCAATTTAACATGCAGCAGATCCATCTGGTTATGGCTGGATGGACTTCAATGTAGTTAAGACCATCCATGATCGCCCATTTGGAGACATTTTTGAGAACCCCGGCAATGCCTAGGAAGACTCCTAAGGCATAAGTCTTATGTTCCAGCGCTTTATCTACATTTATAAGCTACTTAAACATTGCAGATGAGACTCTCTTCGCCCTGGAAGTTTAAGCTTTAGATCCTCGAAAAATCATTATAGGTATTCGTCCTGGCACGCTTTGCCTCCCTCCAGCTTTGCTAGTTTAAATATTTCTTTCACCTGTCTTTCTAGAATACTTAGCTCGTTGCTTCACCATGGCGGCTTTGCTTTTCCTCTGTATCTTCCTACAGGACAGTAATAAACGTGTTTGTTAGGAAATCATTGTACTCCTCCAGTTCTTTCACATTAGAAATCTCTTTGGATTTTTGTTTATATATGTTTCTGGTATTTCGTCAAGTTCGTTGACCTAGGAACTCTAAAGGTTCCTTCCTTCTCTACCCTGTTTATGGGGATGTAGAAGCTGATATTGTTGGATGTTGGATCAAAGACGTTTCTCTGTTGGCTATCTGCAAAATGGTTAGCAGGACGTAGCAAAATATAGACTAGCCTCTTTCATTTGTATCTCTTCTGCATCCGCGCCTATTACCAACCGACGTTTGCGCCCATCCTCTTGTACTAGCATCTGAGACTCCACGGGTGGTCTCTCCAAAGTATGGGATGCCAGCAAGATGAAAGGATAAATAAAATGGAGATACTAGTTTCCATTTAAAAATTCCGCCAGGTGGCGTTTGTATACAGATTCTTGAAAATTAGCTGGTGGGTTACGTTGAGAGATATCTAGAAACATAGAAAATTGTAGAACAAAAGTAGATATTTAACAAACTTTACCTACTAAGGGAAGAAAAAAATGTCGCCTGAAAGTCAAACACCCTAATGTTCATGTGTAATAGGCGGTGTGTGAAATATAACGTTGTTGAAGAAATTTAAATCTAAAAGTCCAATATGTCTTTGTCATAAATTTTAATGAAAACAGAATAACCCAAACCCACAAAGCCTCAAGTTTTAGGATTTAAATCACAGATTTATGCTTCTTATGTATGTGAATTCATACATAAATATACCTAAAAATGCGCATATGTATATTTTCGTGGCATATATAATCACACATTCATATATAGAAGCGAATTCTTTATTTTATATCTTTTTTGTTGTCAATGAAAAATTGCTTGGACGTGCCAACGTAAATTGTTATCGCTCTGAAAGGAATGTAATGCAACCGAATAGGCAAGCACCAAAAATCACTGCATATATTTAGGCGTAGTAACTTGTAGACTTTCACTTATTTATATACGTTTTAGTGCTGCTATACTCATAGCAATAATAATAATTTTTGATAATAATGGTAAATGACCATTTTAGGCGTATTATTAGCATAATAAAAAAATTATGAGGGTTGTGTGTATGTTCGCATTATGCTACGATTTATATTTAAGACTCACGAATGTGCATAAAGAAATCTATTTGACAATGCAAAGTTATGAGGAAGACGTGTTGGTGCAATAGAAGCTTATATGATAGTGTTACGAATATTAGCAAAACTAAGGAGTGCTGCCAGCTCTAAGCCGATCTAAGCAGTGACGTGAATGCACATCAATAATTCAATCATTATGTATCTACATAAACGAATCAATAATTGCGTCTACACATATGTACACATTCCGACGAGCAACATTTACATACAAGGCAGCGAGAGATGAGATGTCACACACCGATGAATTTACTTATACGCTTATGTGTGTGCGGGAGACTGTAAACTACAAACACATGCATATACCTTATCTGAGTTGTCACAAGAGAGAGCAATAATTTGTGCACGTAGTTGTGGCTGGCGATTTTGTAGCCGAAACAACTAGTAACTTCTGGAAATCGAAGAGCCTAGAAGTATGCAGCGTAAACTATAAAAGCGATGCAGGCGAGTAAGAAGTAATTCAGTTTGATTTGAATTGTCAAGCAGTTACGAGTAAGACGATATCTAGCGAGCAATAGCACTATTATTTTGAAAGTCAGTTTCCTTTAAGATATCAGTTTGGTTATTAAGCTATTCGTTGCACAGTTTGAGTGTATTGTGAAGTACTTAATAAAGGCCATTTTTCCATCATTCAATATTGGAGTTATTTATTCAACAGTTTAGTGATTCGAACTTAGCAGAGGATTGCAAATAAAAGGATTTGCAAGTAAATTCGTTACAATTGGTGTCAGAAGAGGAATTGTTGAATAAATTCCAGAGGACAACAACGACATGGCAAAGTTCAGTGAATTGAAGATCCAGCAACTAAAGAAGGAGTTGGAGAGCCGTGGATTGAATACAAGCGGCGTTAAACTTGAACTTCAGGCACGGCTACGAGAGGCAATGGAAGCGGAGGGAATTGATGTGGAAAAGTATGACTTTCATCTTGATGGCGAGGAAGTAACAAAAGTTGAAGAGAAAAACGAAACATCGCAGACAGTTACGAGCACAGACTTGAACATGATTTTGGCTGCAATATCTGCTCAAACATCGACAATGTCATCACAACTAGAATCGCAGGAGACACGCATAACATCCAAGATTGAAGCACAAGAAACGCGTATGTCAGAAATGTCGACACAGATTACATCGAAGATTGAAGCACAAGAAACGCGTATGTCAGAAATGTCGACACAGATTACATCGAAGATTGAAGCACAAGAAACGCGTATGGCAGAAATGTCGACACAGATTACATCAAAGATGGAGACACAATTGGAAGAACAGAAGACATATTTGGCATCTCAACTGGAAGCGCAAGAGGCACGTATATCTGAAATGTCGGCACAAATTTCGGAACAGGTATCAGCGCAGCTCTTTGTGAAACTGGAAGAGCAGGATGCAAAAATTTTACAACTCGAGGACAAAATTGATGCCGAAATAGAAGCGTTAAAAGGTCGTATGGAGCAGTTACAACTAAACCGCCCAGCTGTTTCAGCGAGTAATCCAAAGGTAAAGACACCATCTTTTGACGGTTCTGTTCCTTTTCAGGTCTTTAAGCTACAGTTTGAGAAGACCGCAGCAGTGAACCAATGGAATGCTGAAGATAAAGTTGCAGCTCTGTTCGTAGCATCGAAAAGGTAGTACCCATGGAAATGCCGATGCAATGTCACGAAGGCCATGTAGTTTGGAATGCAAGCACTGTTCAAAGGCCGAGGCTAAAGAAGACATTATAGATGTCCGGCTAATGACTATAACGTGTACGGATGAATGGGACAAGGAACAACTAAGAAAGTGTCAGCTAGAAGATACAGATCTGTCACATGTTATGCAAGGGCTCGAACGAAACGAAAGACCAAGCAGAGAGGATATGTCAGCAGAGAGTCCCATTGCGAAGTCATATTGGGCACAGTGGAACAGTTTGGAATTGATATCCGGTTGCTTGCATCGAGTATGGGAGAGTGAGGATGGTCAGTGCAAGAAGAAACTTATAGTTGTTCCCAGAAAGAGGATTCCTGACGTGCTCAGCGAGTTGCACAATGGTCCAAGTGGAGGCCATCTTGGAATCACGAAGACACTCGAGAAAATTAAGCAGAGATTCTATTGGGTTGGTTGCCGTCAGTCGGTCACCGAGTGGATTGCCAATTGCGAGGTATGCAACAGAGCGAAAGGGCCCAAAACCCGAAGTCGTGGCCAGATGAAGCAGTATATTTCAGGTGCACCATTTGAAAGGATCGCCATGGATGTCGCAGGTCCATTTCCTACTAGCAACCGCGGAAACAAATACGGTACATACATAAGTACTTTTACTTTACTGTTATCAACCATGACGCCCCCGCACAGATAATCATTCAAGTCATTTAAGTACAAAGAAAATAAAATCGGACTTAAAAGACAGCCGTACTGGTGGTTATGGATTATTTCAGTAAATGGCCAGAGGTATACCCAATCCCAAACCAAGAAGCAGAAACAGTAGCAGAAGTGGTTAAAAACGAATGGGTTGCAAGGTATGGTGTACCAATGGAGTTACATTCTGACCAAGGCAGGAATTTTGAATCAGCTGTGTTCCAAGAACTGTGCAAGAAGTTGGGCATTCGAAAAACACGGACAACTGCATTGCATCCTCAGTCCGATGGTATGGTGGAACGTTTCAATAGAACATTGGAGGAGCATTTAAGGAAAGTAGTCGACAAGTACCATAAGGACTGGGATACACACATATCATTATTCTTGATGGCCTACCGATCGGCAGTACATGACACAACGGGCCAAACTCCCGCAACGGTAATTTTTGGCAATGACCTTCGACTGCCAGCTGATTTGAAGTATGGGATAGATGCCGATGCGGAGAGGAATGTCAAGAAATCCACTGATGTCTTAGAAGAAGAGCTGAGAGAGATACACGATCTGGTAAGGCAACGAGCAAAGATTATGAGTGACAAGACGAAAGCGAGGTACGATAAAGCAATTAATTCGGAAGGGTTTCAGGAAGGAGATTTGGTGCTGCTATACAACCCACAACGAAAAAAAGGTTTGTCCCCGAAATTGCAGTGTAACTGGGAAGGCCCATACAAAGTTGTAAAACGGATCAACGATGTAGTGTACCGCATACAAACCACTACCAAACCACGAACCAAAATGAAAGTGGTTCATTTGGAGAGATTAGCAGCGTTTAGATCGAGAGATTTGTCTGATCGGGACGATCAGACTTAGGTGGAGGGCAGTGTTACGAATATTAGCAAAACTAAGGAGTGCTGCCAGCTCTAAGCCGATCTAAGCAGTGACGTGAATGCACATCAATAATTCAATCATTATGTATCTACATAAACGAATCAATAATTGCGTCTACACATATGTACACATTCCGACGAGCAACATTTACATACAAGGCAGCGAGAGATGAGATGTCACACACCGATGAATTTACTTATACGCTTATGTGTGTGCGGGAGACTGTAAACTACAAACACATGCATATACCTTATCTGAGTTGTCACAAGAGAGAGCAATAATTTGTGCACGTAGTTGTGGCTGGCGATTTTGTAGCCGAAACAACTAGTAACTTCTGGAAATCGAAGAGCCTAGAAGTATGCAGCGTAAACTATAAAAGCGATGCAGGCGAGTAAGAAGTAATTCAGTTTGATTTGAATTGTCAAGCAGTTACGAGTAAGACGATATCTAGCGAGCAATAGCACTATTATTTTGAAAGTCAGTTTCCTTTAAGATATCAGTTTGGTTATTAAGCTATTCGTTGCACAGTTTGAGTGTATTGTGAAGTACTTAATAAAGGCCATTTTTCCATCATTCAATATTGGAGTTATTTATTCAACAGTTTAGTGATTCGAACTTAGCAGAGGATTGCAAATAAAAGGATTTGCAAGTAAATTCGTTACAATAGTATTATGGTAGAAATATATGGACATATACTTATATACACTTATGAAGGTATATCGAAGCGTTTTTTTTAGCATGAAAATCACTGCACATACCATTTTTATGCGTATTTTGTTACTGCCTTTATGATGTTGACCCACATAATTTTGATGATTATTTTCATGATGGTTATCAAGAGGTGCAGCCTTAAATGTTGATTCCATGTGAGGTATTTTGTTCCATCGCTCTCCTCCTTGGCGGGCATCGATAGGAATAATTTCTGAGTCAAAATATTGCTACTAATATTAGCAACACTAAGGGGTACTGTCATCTCTAAGCCGATGCTAAGCAGTGACTTTATGCACATAACCAAATTAATCATTATATCTACACATATGTACGTACATGTAGCGGAGAAGCAACGCACAACAACATGCATATATCTGAGATACGTAAAGTTCCTGCACTGTTCATGGCATTCAAAGGGCCTGCAACTGAAATTTTACAAACCATTACAGAGGGCGAAC
Source organism: Eurosta solidaginis (assembly GCF_040869045.1). NCBI lineage: Eukaryota > Metazoa > Arthropoda > Insecta > Diptera > Tephritidae > Eurosta > Eurosta solidaginis. Next base: position 257,008,986 of record NC_090321.1, read on the forward strand.
GGAACTTTTATGGAGCATTGATGGGTGCTCTAGAGAGACGATACGGAACTGAACATCGGAGAGAGGTATACCAAATGGAGTTACTGAACCGCTTCTAGAAGCCTGGTGAAACATTGCAAGAATTTCCGTCGGATGTTGAAAGGCTGGCACATTTAGCGAATGCGGACGAACCCGTGGAAAACACTGAAAGGGTAAAGATTCGGAGCTTTATAAATGGCATACAGGACGTCGAAACAAAACGACATACGTACGCACACCCAAAGCCAACATACGCAGAAACGGTTTCACAAGCTCTGATTCAGGAAACAGCGTCGCTTCTGTGTAAGCCAGTTTTCAAAGCACGCCATGTCGAAGTAGAAAGGCCAAGGTGGGTAGACGAAATATTGAAGGCGCTGACAGGATCGGAAAAGCGGAATGAAAGAGTTATCAAATGCTTCAAATGCGGGAGCTCGGTCACATTGCACGTCATTGCGATCTTGATCCTAGTGGTTTCAACAGCATGGGTGGTCTTAATAACAAATCTGGAGGGGATGAGCAAGAGCGAGTAAGATGTAGAGATCGCGAACTAGATCCAGCTATTGAATGCCCTGTGATATCTGTGTCGCAAATTGATAGAAAATCGAGCAGTCTTACCGTCAGAGGGAATGGGGATGGCAAAGAACGTGTACTGACTGTAGATACCGGGGCATCTCATTCCTTAATCCGATCTGACTTGGTCAACAGGAGAGTAAAACCGTTACCTGGAGCAAGGTTGCGTACGGTCACTGGCGATTATAACCAAGTCCAGGGAGAAGTGATCTATGAAGTCTTAATTGGGAATGTCATGGTTCTACACAAATTCGTTGTGGCGGAGATCGTTGATGAAGTCATATTGGGAGTGTACTTCTTAGTTGGCCAAGACATCAGGATCGATATGCCGGGAAAGAGTATGCGACATGAGAACCAGGATGTGTCACTTAACTTCAGTTTGGAAGAAGAGTTCAGCAGTAATCGAGTGCTGGTTAAAGAGATTCGACAAAAACCACAAAAGTCAAAGGCAGCAGATCGGGCAAGGGTTGATGGAACGAATGGGCCAAACAAATCAAAACCAAAGATACCTGCGAGAAAAACACTGGCATTGACAAAACCTAATAGCGGCACTAAAACGACTGAAGGAATTTTCCAGAAGGAATGCAAGGGTGGCTTCAAGCCAGCGCGCAGTTCTGTTGTGAAACGTCAAAACGATACTGATTATGCAAAGCAAACGTCAAGCGCAAGCTCCAGAAGTAGTTCATTGGCCAAACAACAGAGTGTGAGGGAACGAACCAGGGCAATGAGTAGTACGATGAAACACAGGTACGACGAGAGCTAGAATTCGGCAGGTTTCTTGAAGGGAGATTTGGTACTGCTATACAACCCTCACCGGCGGAAAGGTCTTCCATCCGAATTTTGGTGCAGTTGGGAAGGCCCGTACAGAGTTGTGAAGAGAATCAGTGATGTCATCTACCGCATACAAACAATTGGGAAACCACGAAATAGAAGGGTGTTTCAATTGGAGAGGCTAGCTGCGTTAAGATCGAGAGATTTGTCTGATCGGGACGATCAGACTTAGGTGGAGGGCAGTGTTACGAATATTAGCAACACTAAGGGGTACTGTCATCTCTAAGCCGATGCTAAGCAATCACTTGTATGCACATAACGAAATTAATCATTATGTCTACACATATGTACGTACACGCAGCGGAGAAGCAACGCACACCAACATGCATATATCTGAGATACTCCTGAAAGTATGCAATAATTTTGCAAGTATTACTCACAAATACACGCACATCAGCTGTGAGAGAAGCTATAGAAATTGTGCATCTGTTGTTATAGCTGAGAAATTTATAGCAGATAACCAACTAGTAGATTCTGGAAATGGAAGCGCCTAGAAGATGCGAACGAGAAATCATAGAGTATAAAAGGAAGCAACAGTAGAGATGTGACAATCAGTTTTATTTAAGACGCTATCTGGCGAGCAATAGTAGTGTTATTGTGAAGAACTTTAATAAAGGCCATTTTGCATTATTGAATAGTAGAGTTTTAACCGTTAGTAGTAGATTGCAAATAAGGGGAATTGCACAAAATGCGCTACAGTATCTTAACTCGTTTAATATGATCTGTTGAGATTTTCGGAAGAGTATAAGAAGATATACCTTGCCGAAACCCCTATAGATGTTTATGTATATAACACACCTGCTATTGAAAAAGTGAATAAAGTACAGCGAGCAGCTTTTAGTGAGGTAGCAGGTGCACTAAGATCATATCCAACTGACGCACGAAATTTGTTCCTTAACCAGATGCGTTTGGAAATTCACTCACGTGAAACTGCAACTTGCTTGGCAGTCATACTTCAGAAGTACGTCCGTCAGTCCGCCTTCCTAACTCCACTAGTGCCGTCCAAGCGGAATTTTTGTGTATGTTGTGGTTATTTTAGCGATAAAGACACTGCCCGAAGGTCTTGGGTGTTGTCGATGGTGATGGTCCTTTGCGGTGTGCAGATCCCGTACCTTTCAGTACCAAGCACCATTTAGGTACTAGCTAGACCATCACAGCAACGATTTAGTATGACGACATGAAAACTTCTAGGCCATAACACCCTCAGCCGCTCTAGATGCATGAGGAACTTAGGGTTGCCAGTACTTCGGCTGTTAGAGGAACAGGATTCTAAGCCACCTAGCCCGCTGGTGGAGAAGTTTTAGGTATAAAGAGGGTCGGTATGCTTCTGCCGGAGAACGCGGTGAGAGGTCACGATGTATGTATAGATTGCATAGCCCGCAACACTTCGTCAGCAGCTAAAAGAGGTCCCTTCAAGCCGCAGCTTACTTCACAAACATAACTATTATATAAGTTCCTTGTAACAGAAGACCTCTCAAAGGCAGGGGATTTGTTGGATACTGTTGGATATTGCGGAGACGGTGGGGATACAGCAGCCACACACATCAATCAAAAGTAACCTATAAAGTAGTTTTCAGGAGATAGTGATTTTCAGCTGCTTTACCTCGGTAAAAGGACAGAAGACCTCCCCATTTAACTTTCCACGGCAGTCGGTTCTATGTACCGAAGCAACTTCGGTTTTTTCGTGACAAAAGTTTGCCATTTCAATGTAACCCTTAAGGGAAGACCTGCCAAATAGGCCAACAAGTTGTAAGGATCACTGCCACAATCACTGGACACCGGCCATTTCATTTAAACTCCTCAAGTTCAAAATTACAGAAGAATCGTTGGTCTGCATGCTGTGATAATGGACGTCGCTTTAGTACCATTTTCAGGTGCTCCGACAAAGAAGGCAACAAAGAAACAATCACGCACTACCATTCTGAACGCCTAGCTTTTGCACACATTTTGTTTCGATCTATTGGTAGTCATATACTGTCGCGACTTCAGAAAGTTGGTAAATGCTCCTTAAAAGATACACAGGTTCATAGACCGAACTGACTGGAGCATGAAATAGCGCTACTAAAAATAATAGCAGTTCCAGGAGAAAGTGCATCAAAATGACGCCACGTGCGGTACTTGGGCTAGGACCTGTATTATTCAGATCGCATAGCACCCAACTAACCAACCTGGTTTTATTAGCCCAACCATAAGGCGTTCAAAAGAGCTACGGAAGGCTGGTATGGTTTCTTACCGTTCAGGGTGCAAGTAAACGGGTCAATCACTTTAATTTTGTATGAGGATACATTTCGCTATAAAAAAAACGCCATGAACTTTGTCCTTCGTGGAACATATTTTAAGCCTTTTGTTCATATTTGGTGGCAATCGGTGTTCAAGATCCTATGACATGTAAGCATTAGGCATTTGCACGCCGCTTCGACATCACGAAGGAGTACCGCTAGCGGCCAAACAAAGATCCTGAGAGTTGGGTACATAGACTATTCTAAACACACTATTTTTGAAACAAGCAGTCCTGTATATGCAATCAAACGTTTCCACATAACTTACACCGATTCAGATCAGCAAATATATATAAACTCTTCCTCCACCCGTTTTTTCGAATTCAGTGGAAGTCTCCTCATTGATGCCAAATACTGGTGTCAATAGACCATAGTCGTATACGTTTTCTAGCAAATCTTCTGCTTACATCGCATACATTGTAGGGGAAATAGAATTAACTCATCCTGAGCTACTGGGAACTAACGACAAACTGAGATTTACGTCAAAACGCGTCTCCAATTTTTGATTGGCTTCTATTAAATCGAAGAAATATACCTACTAGTCCGAAAGGCCCAGTAGTATGGAAGAAATACACGAACATCTCCAGACCATTGATGAGGGCTGACACCGGTTTGCAAAATATTTTATAAAGCATTTTTATGCTTTGACGTTCCTATTTCAGTTAATTGAAGCCTATATCTTCGGTATGGTAGGCAAGAACTTTACCCCCAGTTCTTGTGGCCGTTGTTCCTTAAAAATTACGAGAGTTACTCTCTCACATCAATATAGCCTTCCTAATACGACATATATGTTCCTATTAAAGTTTAAGATATTTGTATACTTAACATTTAAATGGAAAATCATCTTTTGTTGAGATAATCTGTATGCATTATTAAATATGCCATCAAATTTTAAGTGGGCACCACAACTTTATCAAATATGCTCCATTTCCAGAAAATACCAGTCCTTGCCAACAGGGCGCAAAGCATATAACAATCAGTAGATAAGCTTGTGGAAATGGAGTATACCCTGTAGGAAAAACCAAGACCAGAAATGCTCATTTGACCGCCAGAGCGGAAAGTCCTAAATTAGACCGGACTTGCCGATGGTATGTATGTCCGGAAGTTAATGAATGTTACTGTGCTGACCCAAAAATTAGAAGATCCTACATGCTGCCAGATCACTGCTTTTTTATACCCAGCTGTACTTGTACACAAGGTATTATAACTTTGATTGGTTGGTTGTACAGGTATAAAGGAATCGAGATAGATATAGACTTCCATATATCAAAATCATTAATATCGAAAAAAAATTTGATTGAGCCATGTCCATGCGTCTGTCCGTTAACACGATAACTTGAGTCAATATTGAGATATCTTCACCAAATTTGGTACACGAGCTTATCTGGACCCATAATAGATTGGTGTTGAAAGAAATCGGATGATAACCACGCCCACTTTTTATATATATAACATTTTGGAAAACACAAAAAACCTGATAATTTAGTAAATAATACACCTATGTTGTAATGTTGAAATTTGACGTGTGGACTGATATTGAGAATCTTGATTAAAATTTGAAACAAATTTTTAAAATGGGCGTGGCACCGCCCACTTGTGATAAAATCAATTTTACAAATATTATTAATCATAAATCAAAAATCGTTAAACCTATTGTAACAAAATTCGGCAGAGAGGTTGCCTTTATTATAAGGAATGCTTTGAAGAAAAATTAACGAAATCGGTTAAGGACCACGCCCACTTTTATATAAAAGATTTTAAAAGGGTCGTGGACGAATAAAATAGCTTTATATCAATGGTATTTCATTTCCCAAGTGGGAGTTCTCAATTCAATTCTAGTAACACTAAGAACACTTTAAATCTGTGTGAGTTATTTTTTGATTGCCTGACTGACCGACCATGGTTGGCCATACTACCATTCTCGAAAGCTATACTGAACTACTCTGACCCTATCTCTCGACAATAATTTCTCAATAACAATTTCAACTTGCAGAAGAAATGGATGACTATATTGTTATACCCGTCTTCAATACAGCTCCTAAACCTGTCGAAACTCCTATTCTTATGCACCGGCCTTTGTCGGTTCATATGGTTTTTCTTTACTACCAGTATTCTCATGGTCGGGTAACTAAACGAGAGTTATGGGTTCAATTTTTGATGCTTAGCTTAGCGCTCCCTTACAGTAATCTACGATTTCGAAAGCTGCATAAGCTGCATGGAAATTACAGGGCTTTTATAAACCTAGTTGATCTGCTTGAAATATCCTAGACGAGTTTAGAAAATGAAATTTGGTTTCAGACTTTTCAATGTAGGATGAGGATGAGGTGGCGCACACCTTGTAAATTATGTCGGCTGACCAATCCGCTCTTGAGGGAAATCTCATTTTCAAATTCCCATTAAAGTTCAATATGTGTCAAAGAGAATCTGTTGAGGAGCATTCTTAGGACTCCAATGTGGCTATATAGCTTTTCTTTCCAGCTTCCTAAAGTTTGACGGCTAAGTTTATAGCAGTCAAACATATGTGTAGGCCCAATAACAGCTGGTAAAGATAAGAATGAACGTGTCTGTTGGACACGACCTATGTGTTCCTATTACTTTCTGCTCCCTGTAAGGTGTTTGGTGTTTTAATGTTGTACCGCTTCTCCAGAGCCTAACCTAATGTTCCGTATGTTAGGATGATTTTTATGACAGCTGTTTAAGACTATATCATAAGCTTTGGCATTAGAACCCAGGTCATGCTAGCTATTCTGTTACACTGTGCAATGGCAGATGTGAGGTGCCCAGGCAATCCTCGCCGTTCATTAATAAGAGGCCAGCTTTACTAGTGTATCTGATGACCTCTTTGTCGACGTTTCACGTGTTTTTGGGACTCTATCAGTGCTATTAGAACAATTGATTATATAAGTCGTTTGGAACTATATGAACATCAGACAAAAGCATGCAGCCTTTCATGAAAATTCCGCCATAGTGTCATAAAAAACAACCGACTAAGCGGTCACCATGAAGCACGCAGTTCCTTCCAAGGTATGTTATCGTATGCCTGTAAATATGTTTTGGTTGTGAAAACCGCCGTCATACTAAATAGCACCTGACAACCTGTGACCAATATTATTGTTGCTAGCAAGCAAAATGTTTTAATTAAATATTCCATTTCCTCGACGCCCACAAGAGCCAAACTTGGTGCTTTCCCTCTGACTTATGTCCCGCCCGCCGCTAGTCGCGATTAATGCAAGACACCTCAACATAGTGAGCATATTTGCTAGCTTCATTCATTCAGTCATTCAATGCATTTTGATGTGCTATAATATAGCTTCATTTAGGACTAAAACTAATATGTTCGGCTACTAAGTCCGTAGCCTCTGTGTAAGTTGTGTGTGTGTGTGTGAAAGGATTATGCGGCCGCACATCTGCATTTGTGGTATGTTTGCCGGCGATTTTGATATACATACAGAGTTCAGCTGCATGTGTTGCTATTAGTTACTGTTGTTATTGTTGTTGTTTCTGTTGGTTTAAGCAAAAACTCATTAGTGTTATAGGCACATATGAAACACCTGTACCAAATATATCTCAACTCACACATCTTCCTTCGAAACATTTGGGTGTGTGTTAGTGGTTGTTATTTGCATTAGGCTGCGGCTTTGTGAAAACGGAACTCGATACGAAAGCTCACATGATGTTTATTATTCTTGCGGTCATTTCCGGTGTCGACCAAATGTGAATTCGCATTAGTGAGTTCTGCTCAGGTGCATTAGTGTGTAATCTATGTGAGAGCTCTTGTTTCATGTCTCTAGTTGTATATTTGAGATTTCAATAATTCAAACATAAATGGCACGCAAGGGTAGTAGAGGTCAAAACATTAAAAATCCATTAAGAACATTACAAACTAATCGGCTCGGCATATAGGAGCGAGAAAATGTTCAAAATCTGTGGTTGGCGTCTGTTTTATTCAAATATTTCTATCTGTAGGTTGGGTTAGGTTGAACTGGCCGGTCCATGAAGACCTCACATAGACTGAATGAGTGTGTAGTGTTACCAGAAGTTTATTTAACGACCAAACTGAAAACTCCTGTCAAAAACCAGAACCTGTGTTATAAAATAAGTCCGTCCTCTTGGCGGCATATGCAGAGCATCGTTGAATATTGCCAATGTCCATTTTTCGAATGCCGAGAATCCCGAAGCGGTAAATTTTCCAGAACGAACAACTGGGCTTCAAATTTACTTTTATCCAGCTCTATAAAGATCCAAACGACCAAGGGCTCTCAGACAACGACATAGTTAGTATGTAAGCTCCCTTTAAATAGTTTTTATACTATCTTCCAGGCCATAGAATTTCGAAATTTTCCTGTATAAAATAGGTTGGTCACAATTACCAAAGTAAACTTCATTGTACCCGATAGACGTGCGGGTTAGGGGGCTTAGACCATATTCGCGTCAGGTACGCCTGTTTTAAGAGGCGACTAAAATACCAAATTGATTCAAGGGGTTTGCCAGCGCATTTTATAGCTTCTCCAACTCAATTGTCAACCTCACTTAGTCGTGGCGAATGCTTTTTTTTAACATCCGAGGCTCAGGCGACCCCAAGTTCCTCATGATCCTACATGTTTGGAGGGCCATATGGCGTAAAAGATTTCATGTGGTCGTACTAAATCGTTCCCGAGATGATCAGGCTAGTACCACACGTACCGGACCTGCATGCGGCAACGGACCATCAACATCGATAATACCCCCAAAAACCCTCGGAGAGTACCCTTGTCACTACAACAGCAGCAACGTTACCCTTCCAAAAAAAAAATGTTTTCATATTGTTACGAATATTAGCAAAACTAAGGAGTGCTGCCAGCTCTAAGCCGATCTAAGCAGTGACGTGAATGCACATCAATAATTCAATCATTATGTATCTACATAAACGAATAAATAATTGCGTCTACACATATGTACACATATGTACACATTCCGACGAGCAACATTTACATACAAGGCAGCAAGAGATGAGATGTCACACACCGATGAATTTACTTATACGCTTATGTGTGTGCGGGAGACTGTAAACTACAAACACATGCATATACCTTATCTGAGTTGTCACAAGAGAGAGCAATAATTTGTGCACGTAGTTGTGGCTGGCGATTTTGTAGCCGAAACAACTAGTAACTTCTGGAAATCGAAGAGCCTAGAAATATGCAGCGTAAACTATAAAAGCGGCGCCAGCGAGTAAGAAGTAATTCAGTTTGATTTGAATTGTCAAGCAGTTACGAGTAAGACGATATCTAGCGAGCAATAGCACTATTATTTTGAAAGTCAGTTTCCTTTAAGCTATCAGTTTGGTTATTAAGCTATTCGTTGCACAATTTGAGTGTTATTGTGAAGTATTTTAATAAAGGCCATTTTTCCATTATTCAATATTGGAGTTATTTATTCGACAGTTTAGCGATACGATCCTAGCAAAAGGGCAAATAAGAGGATTTGCAGGAAATTCGTTACAATTGGTGTCAGAAGAGGAATTGTTGAATAAATTCCAAAGGACAACAAGGACATGGCAAAGTTCGGTGAATTGAAGATCCAGCAACTAAAGAAGGAGTTGGAAACCCGTGGATTGAATACAAGCGGCGTTAAACTTGAACTTCAGGCACGGCTACGAGAGGCAATGGAAGCAGAAGGAATTGATGTGGAAGAGTATGTCTTTCACCTTGATGGGGAGGAGACAACAAAAATTGAAGAGAAAAACGAAACATCGCAGACGGTTACCAGCACAGATTTGAACATGATTTTGGCTGCAATATCTGCTCAAACATCGACAGTGGCTTCTCAACTGGAATCGCAAAAGACAGATATAACATCTCAACTGGCATCTCAACTAGAAGAACAGAAAAAGTATATGTCATCTCAACTAGAAGAACAGAAGACGTATATGGTATCCCAGCTGGAATCGCAGGAAACCCGTATAACATCACAATTGGAAGAACAGAAGACATATTTGGCATCTCAACTGGAAGCGCAAGAGGCACGTATATCTGAAATGTCGGCACAAATTTCGGAACAGGTATCAGCGCAGCTCTTTGTGAAACTGGAAGAGCAGGATGCAAAAATTTTACAACTCGAGGACAAAATTGATGCCGAAATAGAAGCGTTAAAAGGTCGTATGGAGCAGTTACAACTAAACCGCCCAGCTGTTTCAGCGAGTAATCCAAAGGTAAAGACACCATCCTTTGACGGTTCTGTTCCTTTTCAGGTCTTTAAGCTACAGTTTGAGAAGACCGCAGCAGTGAACCAATGGAATGCTGAAGATAAAGTTGCAGCTCTGTTCGTGGCACTGAAAGGGCCTGCCGCGGAAATCTTACAGACCATCCCAGAGTACGAGCGGAACCACTACGAAACATTGATGAGCGCTTTAGAGAGACGTTACGGAAGCGAGCATAGGAAACAGATATTCCAAATTGAGTTGCAAAACCGCTACCAAAAAGCAAATGAAACATTGCAGGAGTTTGCTTCAGATATTGAAAGATTGGCTCATCTTGCAAATGCGGACGCACCCGTGGAATACACTGAAAGGGTAAAAATCCAGAGTTTCATAAATGGCATACGGGACGTGGAAACGAAGCGAGCTACATACGCAAACCCAAAGCTGACATTTTCTGAAACGGTATCACATGCATTGACTCAGGAAACGGCCTCACTATTGAGTAAACCAGCATACAAAGCTCATCGTGTAGAAGTGGAAAGACCAGATTGGGTAGACACTATTTTGGAAGCACTGAAGGGATCACAACAGAAAAATGCCGGAGTTATTAAATGTTTCAAGTGCGGCAACCCAGGTCATATTGCACGACATTGCAGCAGCGGTCCCAATAGCTCCAACAATGTGGGTGGTCGTAAACGCAAAGCTGGCGGAAATGAGCAAGAGCATGTCGAATGTAAAGAACGAAAACTTGCCCCGGCTGTTGAATGTCCTGTGATATCTGTGTTGCAAATCGGAAGGAAATCAAGCAGTCTTACCGTCAGAGGGAATGTGGATGGTAAAGAGCGTGTACTGACTGTAGATACGGGGGCATCTCATTCCTTGATTCGATCTGATTTGGTCTACAGGAGAGTAAAGTCATTACCTGGAGCAAGGTTGCGTACGGTAACAGGCGAATATAATCAAGTCCAAGGCGAAGTGGTATGTGAGGTATTAATTGGAAAAGTCATGGTTCTACACAAATTCGTTGTGGCGGAGATCGTTGATGAAGTCATATTGGGAGTGGACTTCTTGGTTGACCATGACGTCAGGATCGATATGGGGAGGAAAATTATGCGCTATAAGAACCAGGACATACCACTTAACTTTAGTTTGGAAAAAGGGTTCAGCAGTAATCGGGTACTGGTGGAAAAGACTCGACAAAGACCACGAAAGTCAAAAGCAAAGGTTGATAGATCGAATGGGCCAAATAAATCAAAATCAAAAGTACCTGCGAGAGAAACACTGGCATTGACAAAACCTAAAAGACGTAGGAAAATGAAGCAACGAATTTTCGAGAAGGAATGCGAGGGTAGTTTCAATCCAGAGCGCACTACTGTGGGGAAACGTGGGAACGATACTGATTATGCAAAGCAAATCCGTCCAGCGCAAGCTCTACAAAGTAGTTCTTCATTGGCCAAGCAACAGAGTGCGAGAGAACGATCCAGAATAATGAGTAGTAAGATGGAACACAGGTACGACAGGGAAAATAATTCGGAAGGTTTCCGGAATGGAGATTTGGTACTGTTAAACAACCCTCACCGGCGGAAAGGTGTCCCAGCCCAATTTCGGTGCAGTTGGGAAGGCCCGTACAAGATTGTGAAGAAGCTCAGTGATACCATCTACCGCATACAAAGCATTGAGAAACCACGGAGTAGAAGAGTGGTACATTTGGCGATGCTAGCAGCGTTTAGATCGAGAGATTTGTCTGATCGGGACGATCAGACTTAGGTGGAGGGCAGTGTTACGAATATTAGCAAAACTAAGGAGTGCTGCCAGCTCTAAGCCGATCTAAGCAGTGACGTGAATGCACATCAATAATTCAATCATTATGTATCTACATAAACGAATAAATAATTGCGTCTACACATATGTACACATATGTACACATTCCGACGAGCAACATTTACATACAAGGCAGCAAGAGATGAGATGTCACACACCGATGAATTTACTTATACGCTTATGTGTGTGCGGGAGACTGTAAACTACAAACACATGCATATACCTTATCTGAGTTGTCACAAGAGAGAGCAATAATTTGTGCACGTAGTTGTGGCTGGCGATTTTGTAGCCGAAACAACTAGTAACTTCTGGAAATCGAAGAGCCTAGAAATATGCAGCGTAAACTATAAAAGCGGCGCCAGCGAGTAAGAAGTAATTCAGTTTGATTTGAATTGTCAAGCAGTTACGAGTAAGACGATATCTAGCGAGCAATAGCACTATTATTTTGAAAGTCAGTTTCCTTTAAGCTATCAGTTTGGTTATTAAGCTATTCGTTGCACAATTTGAGTGTTATTGTGAAGTATTTTAATAAAGGCCATTTTTCCATTATTCAATATTGGAGTTATTTATTCGACAGTTTAGCGATACGATCCTAGCAAAAGGGCAAATAAGAGGATTTGCAGGAAATTCGTTACAATATATATTTAAAATGTGGTCATCCTCCTCCTATTACTATCTATCCCATCTTCGTCTACTTTTGCTTCCGTTTCTCCTTCTAGTTCTTGCCTATTTTTCTCTTCATCTCCATTCCCTTCTCATGCTACTTCTCCCTCACACTTCCACTTGCGATCGCATTCGCACTCCAATATCATCACGGAAGGTTGGGGTTGGTTGACCTAGAAAGTTAAACGCGGTCATATCAATACATTCCCGAGATGGTTGGGGTAGTACCTTAATATTGCTTTTTACCGGAACGTACCGGACTAATAAATAACATACATAAAACTCCCAAAAATCTTCGGCGAGTCTTCCTATTGCTACAAAAAAAAGAAGAAGGAGAAGGTCAACCTTTGGCTACTATCCACTAGTCGCACTGTCCATTACATCTGATAGTCAAACAAATACAAACTACTATAAGAAAAGAAATATTTCATCAAAATAAAATATACATTACAGATACTTGCTAATGGAATTGGGCTAGTTAAGATCTTGAAGCGTCGGCGCTTGATGAGCGTACATGAAGAGCGCATGGGAATCCCATTCGGCGAGGAGAATAAAGAAGGTGTTGAACACATCCTTCGTTGATGCGCTGATTTGGTCCAGCCACGTATAGAATGTCTCTACAGGTCCCTTATCGACAGTTGAGTTGCCCGTTTACAAACCGGTTCAACCTCTTACATATGTATTTAATGGGGGTAGGGCTCAAGCTTATACTGTGCTATCACAAAGTGCATGCTGATATATCGGTGCCCTTCTGCTTTGCTGTGGGGAAGCTACAATAACCAAACCTACCGCGGGTGCCAAGGCATCATTTCATGCTCTTAGCGAGAGAACTAAATTGGGAATAAAACGCAGGAGTAAGCTGGTGTAGAAAATGCAATAGTCAAAAGTGCGTTATGGTAGACACTACTACATATTTTCAGAAATTGACGTAACTTATTTGCTTAAACCCGTTCAAGAAGATCTTCGTATCCGTCTTGGTACAAACCCTATATGATGTTATTATTAAAGTTCAGAGGAGTAAAAATATAGAGCTATTCCGTTGACCTAGGTTAGGATGAACTAACCGGTCCATAAAGACCTCACACAGACTGCATGTGTCTACAGTGTTAACAGAATTTGTTTGACGACCAAACAGAAGAACCCCCATCAGGTACCAGGACTTATTCTATAGAATAACTCCGTCCTCTTGACAAATACTAGAAGCTTTCTAGGACCTAGCTTAATTACTGCCTCGAGATCTGACAACCCTGCCGCCCCTAATAACTGGAGCCTCTACCTGGCGAGCACAGGACTTGAACACAGAACTGGACCTAAAAAGGGAATAATAATAAAACTCCCCAAAAACTTCTGATGCTAAAGAAGAAGAAGAAGGGAATAATATCCATTAAGGAAGGTAAACCTTCAGTCGCTTTGCTCGCATTCCAAGGTAAAATGTACGCTAAGACATTTAAGAGAGCACCTCATTATGAGAATAAACGCTTCAATGACTGGCTCGGCACTCACTTTTAGTCTGCCTCTCAAAAACCAGATCCACATTATAATATCAATAGCACTTCGGACGCTACGCAGTTAAGGTGCACACCGAGAAAAAAAAATTCCGCCATCTCACTTCATCATCAAGTTTATATAAAGTGAGAGAAAAATTACGGATAAAGCAGAGAGGAAGAATTACTTAACTTGGCGAGTCACGAAAGTAAGAATGCCGTACTCATGTGGTGAGAAATGCGGCTCAATTGTTCAAAATATATCAATTGTAAGGTTCCAAATTTCGGAAGCAACATCGAAGCTCCGTAATATTCTTAGTCCGAAAGGATAATATAAGCAAAAAGGTGTTGAGGGGAATGAAATTACTTACATTCGTATTTCTGCATAGCCTTTTGCATTTACAATCAATATTTGCTTTCCTGGATTTTCGTTAATTGGCCTGACATAATCCGCTATAAAATGTTTGCAGCTGCACTCATTATTCTTTTATTATCTTTGCCATAACCAACATCATCAAAAACCGGATCACTATTAACCACCACCACCACCACATCGTTCTACGGCCGCATTCAGCAATATTTTAATCCACCCCGCACTTACCTCCCACTTATCACTCTTTACATTTTTTTGCACTTTTCTATCTGCATTTTTAACTTTCACAACTTCGTCATTCATTTCATTAATTGAATCCTTTAATTATTCAGCTTATTACGCTTAAAAAATGAAGCTTATGGCAGCGTGTTAACGACATGAGGCTCGCGACCACAACGCAAAAAGGATTAAATGCCACAGCAACATGATAAAGAGAAAAAAATGTACCTATTCGTAGGATATAGAAATTTGTGAGGCCATAATTGGGGAAAGTTTTGATTGGGTGGCACAAGAGGAACCAATCCAAACATTTCCAGATTAAAGAAAAAAGGGAAAAGAACGAAAAGGATAAGAAAGGAAAGGAAAAGAATGATATTGAAAGGAAAGGAAAGGAAAAGAAAGGAAAGGAAAAGAAAGGAAAATACGAGAAATAAAGGAAAAGAAAGCAAACGAAACGAAAGAAATGAGGAATAGAAAGGAAAGGATAAGAAAAAAAAGAAGGGTGTTACATCTTTTATAGTTAAAGTCCTTCAGAATATTGTAACGAATTTTGGGAAATTCCGCTTATTCCAAACCTTTTGCTGACGTTCAAATCGCTAAATTGTTGAATAAATAACTCCAACATTCAATAATGCAAAATGGTATTTATTAGACTACTTTGAGAGTACTTCACAATAACACTTATACTTCACAACCAATAGCGTGCTTAAATCAAAACTGAATACTGACTACTCAGCTTGCGCTGCTTTTATACTCTTCGTTACTTCTTTTGCATATTTCTACTAGAGTCTAGAAGTTTCGCCTTCTAGAACTGCTGTATCTCCTGCTTGATAATTAAGCTACATATATGGGTGTATATGTGAGTAACAACTTCGGCTGATGACTATATTTGTGTGTGAGGTAGCTCTAGCTAGCGTGGCTAATTTTGTGTACATAGAGTGGCTGCTTCATGTTATTGCTGCTGCGTGATTATTAACTAGCCTAGCGATGTCAACATTAAATCCGAAAAAAAGTTAAATCCGGATTTTTTAAGGACTTTCAGAGAATTCGAAGATTTTTCTTCATGCCCACTAAATAATTTAGTTGTGATGGAACATTATGTTATGCGTGCAGGATTTATATTCGTATTTAAATTTTTTTTTTTAAATTAATTAATAAATAGAAATAACAAAATTTAGCTATTTAGAAATGTAATATAAAAACATTATCCCAATTTGAAAGAAGAAAGGATGTCTAAGATCGGGTGTAACCGAACATTATGAATTGTAGATTTCATTTCAGATACATTACTTTTCTAATTCCACTGAGGCATATTTTCAACACAAACTATTCCCAAAGAAGTATGGGATTCTAAGTTGTGTAACGCTTGATCTAAATTGGGGAGTGGTAACGCCCATTAAAAAAATGGTTCCCAATTTCCTCTTACAATAAAACTTGGTAGGTGGAGTATAATTGATATAAACCTATTTTTCGCTAAGATATAGCTTATTATTCTTGGTGCAGTGAAATAACTCTCAAATGCAATAACTCCCAACAAAAAACGAAATAACTCCCAAATATTTCTATACAAATTCGGACTTATTTCATAATTTTTGCTGGTAATTATTTCATAATTAAATAACTCCCAAATGAAATAATCCCCAATAAAAATTCTTTGGGAGTTATTTCATAATTTTTTGAGTTTGGGAGTTATTTCATTTTTATTGGGAGTTATTTCATTTTCTAAAAAATAAATTTTATCAAACTTTGGCGTTCTTCTAACAGTTTCTATGGGTCGGCTATACATTAAGGGGCCAATTGGTTTTACTCGTAAACTATCACTTTTTATCTACATACGAACAGTTTCACAAGAATTTTATACATAAGTACACTTTGTAATGTTTATAAAACCACAATCAACTATTTTCATTTGTTTAAATTTGCGTATTATTGTAAAATTTAATGATTTATTTGTTTACCTTCCGCGAACACAAGCATACAGCCATTTTATCTAATTCACTACTTGCTTGGTGGTACCAGATGCTTTAAATTGTTGCAACGAATGAAAAAATTTTAAATAGTACCAACGAGGAAAATTGACCTTTTTCATTTAACTCTATTTATTTATTTTACAAAAAAATAGAAAATTTGGAATAAACAAGTAAGGAAGGCTAAGTTCGGGTGTAACCGAACCAGGCATGCTTAACCAACGAACCGATATCATTTCGTTACGATAATTAACGTTAATAAACGAAACAAAGTCATTTCGTTTCGTTTATTAACGTTAAGAACGTCAAATTAACGAAATGATTTCGCTTCGTTTTCTGGCATATCAAAACGAAATCAAATCGTTTATGTTGATTATTAATTTCAAACTTTGCTGGCAAAGCTGATTGATAGCGGAGTCATTAAAGGTGAAAGCATTAGCCAAGCTGATTGCTACTTTTCTCATGAATTTTGACAGTACGAACATTTCTCAGAGTATTTTTGACATTACCACCAACGAACTACACAAACAAACTACATGGACTTTGTGTGTGTATGTCCGCTCGCTGTTACCACCTTACGGCTTCACCATGGCTATAGCATTGCCAGCACAATTCAAACATAAAGTATCACGTTTTTGTTAACGTTTTTATCGTTAACGAAAGCTTTTCGTTTCGGTTAAAAACGAGATAAAATTTATCTTGATAATTTCTTTATCGATAATATTTCGAAGTGTTTCAACGGAAACGGTGGAAATTTTTTGATAAACGATTAGCTTAACGTTAAGGTGCATCCCTGAACCGAACATAACATACTCAGTTGAGAGCTATGGAGACAAAATAAGGAAAATCAATCTGGGGTAACCCTGGAATGTGGTTGTATAACATGTGTATCAAATGAAAGGTATTAAAGAGTATTTTAAGAGAGAGTAGGCCATAGTTCTATGGATGAACGCCATTTAGGGATATCGCCATAAAGGTAGACCAGGGCTGACTCTAGAATTTGTTTGTACGATATGGGTATCAAATGAAAGGTGTTACTGAGCATTTTAAGAGGGAGTGGGCCTTAGGTCTATCGGTGGACGCCTTTTCGAGATGTCCCCATTAAGGTGGACCAGGGGTGATTCTATAATGTGTTTGTACGATATGGGTATCAAATGAAAGCTGTTAATGAGTATTTTGAAAAGGAGTGATCCTTAGTTCCATAGGTGGACGCCGTTTCGAGATATCACCATAAAGGTGGACCAGGGGTGTCTCTAGAATGTGTTTGTACGATATGGGAATCAAATGAAAGGTGTTACTGAGCATTTTAAGAGGGAGTGGGCATTAGGTCTATAGGTGGACGCCTTTTCGAGATATCGCCATTAGGGTGGGCCAGGGGTGACTCTAGAATTTTTGTACGGTATGGGTATCAAACGAAAGGTGTTACTGAGCATTTTAAGAGGGAGTGGGCATGAGGTCTATAGGTGGACGCCTTTTCGAGATATCGTCATTAGGGTGGGCCAGGGGTGACTCTAGAATGTGTTTGTACGATATGTGCATCAAACGAAAGGTGTTACTGAGCATTTTAAGAGGGAGTGGGCATTAGGTCTATAGGTGGACGCCCTTTCGAGATATCGCCATTAGGGTGGGCCAGGGGTGACTCTAGAATGTTTGTACGATATGGGTATCAAACGAAAGGTGTTACTGAGCATTTTAAGAGGGAGTGGGCATTAGGTCTATAGGTGGACGCCTTTTCGAGATATCGCCATTAGGGTGGGCCAGGGGTGACTCTAGAATGTGTTTGTACGATATGGGTATCAAATGAAAGGTGGTAAGGAGTATTTTAAAAGGGAGTAATCCTTAGTTCTATAGGTGGACGCCTTTTCGAGATATCGCCATAAAGGTGGACCAAGGGTGACTCTAGAATGTTTGTACGATATGGGTATCAAACGAAAGGTGTTACTGAGCATTTTAAGAGGGAGTGGGCATTAGGTCTATAGGTGGACGCCTTTTCGAGATACCGCCATTAGGGTGCGCCAGGGTGACTCTAGAATGTGTTTGTACGATATGGGTATCAAATGAAAGGTGGTAATGAGTATTTTAAAAGGGAGTAATCCTTAGTTCTGTAGGTGGACGCCTTTTCGAGATATCGCCATTAGGGTGGGCCAGGTGTGACTCTAGAATGTTTGTACGATATGGGTATCAAACGAAAGGTGTTACTGAGCATTTTAAGAGGGAGTGGGCATTAGGTCTATAGGTGGACGCCTTTTCGAGATATCGCCATTAGGGTGGGACAGGGGTGACTCTAGAATGTTTGTACGATATGGGTATCAAACGAAAGGTGTTACTGAGCATTTTAAGAGGGAGTGGACATTAGGTCTATAGGTGGACGCCTTTTCGAGATATCGCCATTAGGGTGGGCTAGGGGTGACTCTAGAATGTTTGTACGATATGGGTATCAAACGAAAGGTGTTACTGAGTATTTTAAGAGGGAGTGGACACTAGGTATATAGGTGGACGCCTTTTCGAGATATCGCCATTAGGG
Source organism: Eurosta solidaginis (assembly GCF_040869045.1). Lineage (NCBI taxonomy): Eukaryota > Metazoa > Arthropoda > Insecta > Diptera > Tephritidae > Eurosta > Eurosta solidaginis. The sequence continues at coordinate 257,027,913 of NC_090321.1, forward strand.
TGGGCCAGGGTTTGACTCTAGAATGTTTGTACGATATGGGTATCAAACGAAAGGTGTTACTGAGCATTTTAAGAGGGAGTGGACATTAGGTCTATAGGTGGACGCCTTTTCGAGATATCGCCATTAGGGTGGGCCAGGGTGACTCTAGAATGTGTTTGTACGATATGGGTATCAAATGAAAGGTGGTAATGAGTATTTTAAAAGGGAGTAATCCTTAGTTCTATAGGTGGACGCCTTTTCGAAATATCGCCATTAGGGTGGGCCAGGTGTGACTCTAGAATGTTTGTACGATATGGGTATCAAACGAAAGCTGTTACTGAGCATTTTAAGAGGGAGTGGGCATTAGGTCTATAGGTGGACGCCTTTTCGAGATATCGCCATTAGGGTGGGCCAGGGGTGACTCTATAATGTTTGTACGATATGGGTATCAAACGAAAGGTGTCACTGAGCATTTTAAGAGGGAGTGGACACTAGGTATATAGGTGGACGCCTTTTCGAGATATCGCCATTAGGGTGGGCCAGGGTTTGACTCTAGAATGTTTGTACGATATGGGTATCAAACGAAAGGTGTTACTGAGCATTTTAAGAGGGAGGGGGCATTAGGTCTATAGGTGGATGCCTTTTCGAGATATCGCCATTAGGGTGGGACAGGGGTGACTCTGGTATGTTTTTGTACGATATGGATATCAAATTAAAGGTATTAAGGAGAATTTTAAAAGCGAGTCCTTAGATGTATATGTGAAGGCGTTCTCGCGATATCGACCAAAATGTGGACCAGGTGATCCAGAAAATCATCTGTCGGGTACTGCTGATTTATTTATATATGCAATACCACTAACAGTATTCCTGCCAAGATTCCAAGGGCTGTTGATTTCGCCTTGTAGAACTTTTGCATTTTCTTCTACTTAATATGGTAAGTGTCACACCCATTTTACAAAGTTTTTTCCAAAGTTATATTTTGCGTCAATAAACCAATCCAGTTACCATGTTTCATCCATTTTTTCGTATTTGGTATAGAATTATGGCATTTTTTTCATTTTTCGTAATTTTCGATATCGATAAAGTGGGCGTGGTTATGGTCAGATTTCGCCCATTTTTTATACCAAGAAGAAGTGAGCTCAGGTAAGTACGTGGGCTAAGTTTAGTAAAGATATATCGGATTTTGCTCAAGTTATTGTGTTAATGGCCGAGCGGAGGGACAGACGGTGGACTGTGTATAAAAACTGGGCGTGGCTTCCACCGATTTCGCCAATTTTCACAGAGAACAGTTACCGTCATAAAATCTATGCTCCTACCAAATTTGAGAAGGATTGGTAAATTTTTATTCGACTTATGGCAATAAAAGTATTCTAGACAAACTAAATGAAAATGGGCGGAGCCACGCCCATTTTGAAATTTTCTTTTATTTTTGTATTTTGTTGCATCATATCATTACTGGAGTTGAATTTTGACTTAATTTACTTATATACAGTAAAGATATTAAATTTTTTGTTAAAATTTGAATTTTAAAAAAAATTTTTTTAAAAGGTGGGCGTGTTCTTCATCCAATTTTGCTAATTTTTATTTAGCACATATAGAGTAATAGTAGTAACGTTCCTGCCAAATTTCATCATGATATCTTCAACGACTGCCAAATTACAGCTTGCAAAACTTTTAAATTACCTTCTTGTAAAAGTGGGCGGTGCCACGCCCATTGTCCAAAATCTTACTAATTTTCTATTCTGCGTCATAACGTCAACCTACCTACCAAGTTTCGTCGCTTTATCTGTCTTTTGTAATGAGTTATCGCACTTTTTCGGTTTTTCGAAATTTTCGATATCGAAAAAGTGGGCGTGGTTATGGTCCGATATCGTTCATTTTAAATAGCGATCTGAGATGAGTGCTCAGGAACCTACATACCAAATTTCATCAAGATACCTCAAAATTTACTCAAGTTATCGTGTTAACGGACGGACGGACGGACGGACGGACATGGCTCAATCAAATTTTTTTTCGATCCTGATTATTTTGATATATGGAAGTCTATATCTATCTCGATTCCTTTATATATGTACAACCAACCGTTATCCAATCAAACTTAATATACTCTGTGAGCTCTGCTCAACTGAGTATAAAAATCGCGCGATGCACAGTAATTTTGCGTAGAACACCTTTCTGCATAAGCAGGCTTCGGCCGCGCTTATAAAATTTAATCCTGGGCTACGCCATGCCAAGTCCGGGTGTGTGATATAACCGTGGCTACCGCCACGCAGACTTGTTCCTTTTATTTTTTACTTTTAATAAATTATGTTAATTTCATAAAAAAAAATTCGATTTTTTAAAATAAATTACGTTTACTTCGACGACACTATTCAAGTTTTCTTGTTATTGTAACTTTTACATATGTACATAATAGTTTGCTGTATTTTTCAAATCTCATTTTAACTCATTACATAGTATAAAGATACCATTTAAAATTTTGATTTGGGATTTATTTCATTTTTTTTTGGAACTTATTTCATTTGGGAGTTATTTCACTGCATCATTATTCTAGTCTGCGACCCTTTTAAACATCTTTCATATAAAATTGGGCATGGTCATTAACCGATCCCGTCCATTTTTACTAGAAATATTTGCTGCTGTCAAGAAAATATGGGTGCATCTTATTACGATTCGTTAATTTTTCTCTTGCGGTATGTCTCCCTGTAACGATTTCAAGCCCATTTCTTTCGAACGAAGTAAACTTGAATGTTCCATGCCGAGTTTCAAGGCATTATAAACCTATAATTCTTAAACAATGCAGAAGCAATTTCCAACTACACGAAACTTTTCTATGTTTGTGTGAAGATTATAACTCTCACTAGAGAATAATTGATGTTTCGGACTCGCTCTTTGCCATAAAAAAAGACGTTTCTATCTTCACTTAATAATTAAAAAATTATATTTTTACTTTCAATCTATTGTATTCTGTGAATCTATATTTCTCAGCTGATGAGTTTCTCTGTAACTGAGCGGTTTTAGATCTCGGCGCTTATGAAGCCACTGCCTTTCAAAGACTCGGTAACAATAAAAACTATAAATTATACAAAATATAATAATAATAAAGAATTAGGATATCAAAAAAAAAAAAAAAATACTATTTAAGAATGAAAAAAACAAAAACAAAAAAAAAACAATAACAGGATTAGCCTGGTTTCATCGGGCCACTTGAGGGAAGCGCGCTGCCGCAACGTCCGAGAAAAAAACCAAACATAGATAATTGCTTGGTAAAAAAGGGGCGGTGCCACGCCCGTTTTCAAAATTTTAGTTGTTTCTTATTTTTTGTTATAGTCCCACTTGGTGAAAGAAATACCATTGATATTGTGGCGAATGTTGACATCACTAGGCTGTTAGCAAATAAACACTTCAACAAAATACCGCAAGCGGGAACACTTATGCACACGGCAAAGAAGAGATATCACACATACACAGACGTAGTCATCAGCCGAAGTAGCTACTCACACATACACACGCATATGGCTATAAGAAAAACATAAATTACAAATATACATGTATATAGCTGGCAACCAAGCATGAGATACAATTGTTCTCGAACTGTCCGCGAAATGACTAGACCTTAGGAGAAATGGGTTTAAGAGAAAACCGAGAGCATAAAAGCAGCGAAGGCTGAGGAGTTACTAATCAGTTAGATCTAATCACGCTGTTAGTTGTGAAGTGAAGTATAATTGTGAAGTACTTCCAAAGTAATCTAAATAAAGACCAGTTTGCAATACTGAATATTGGGCTGATTATTCGACAGTTCAACTATTCGAACGTTAGCAGAAGGTACATAAATATCAGAAATCCCCAGAACTCGTTACAATATAGCCATCTTTTATATAAAAGTGGGCATGGTGCTTAGGCGATTTCGTTAATTTTGTTTCGAAGAAGTCCTTATAGTAAAGTTAACCTCTCTGCGGCATTTGGCTATGATTTGATTTTTGATTTATCTTTAATGATATTTGTAAAATTGATTTTATCACAAGTGGACGGTTTTGTGCCCATTTTCAAAAAAATTTTTAAATATTTATCAAGACTTTTAATATCAGTTCACACATTGGCTTTCAACATTCTAGGTGTATTATTTTCACTTTGTAAATTCAGTATTCAGGTTTTTTGTATTTTCAAAAATGTTATATACATATATAAAAATTGGGATATATAAAAAGTGGGCTCGTTTATCATCCTATTGCGCTCATTTTAAATAGCAATGGGAGATGAGTGCTGAGGAACCCATATACCAAACTTCAATAAAACATCTCAATATTTACTAAAGTTATCATGTGCATAGACGGACGGTCAGGCAAAAGGACGGAACGACATGGCTAAATCAATTCCTTTCTTCATCTTCATTTATGCCGTTACGATCAATCGTTATGTTACCCAAGTTAATGTGCAAAGCACGCTGAGTATAAAAGTATTAGCAATTCCGGTAGTTATTTGTAGCAAGCTAATTTGGGCAGCATTTGCAATCTGCACTATAATGGCAATTGAATATTCTGAATTGAGGTAAATTAAATACTAAACGTAACCAAAGGAAGCTTTTGAATTTTGTTTAGGTTAGGTTAGGTTGAACTGGCGGTACATGAGGACCTCACATAGACTGGTTGAGTCCGTAGTGTTACCTGAAGTTTCTTTTAACGACTAAACTGAAAGACCCTATCAAACACCAGGGCCTTTGTTATAAAATAACTCCGTCCTCTTGGCAAATACTAGAAGCTTCCTAGGATTTAAGCCACTTGCTGCTTCTAGATCTGACAGCTGTATCACTCCTAATAGCTGGAGTCTTAACCTGGCAAGTGCAGGGCACGAGCACAGAACGTGCCCGATCGTTTCCTCCTCCAACCCGCACTTCCTATATCTACTATTACTGAACAAGCCTAACTTAAAAGCATGTGACGCCAAAAGGCAGTGCCCAGTCAGAATACCCTTCATGAGTCTACAGTCCTCTCATTTTAATGATAGAAGCAACTTTGTTAGTCTAAGGTTGTAAGACCTACACATAATCTTCCAAACTTTACATCTCCGCGCTTGAACCCACACCTTTCCCGCTTGGTCGATCATATGCACCTATCGCCTTCGCTTAATCTCGCCCAGTCTAATTGGGACGTCTACGGAGCAAGATTCAAGGGATGCGCCCTTTTTAGCTAGTTCATCTGCTTTTTCATTCCCATCTATTCCCATATGCCCTAGTATCCAATATAGGTGTATGCTTTTCCCTGTCCCATTCTCTCCAGAGACTGCTTATACTCTAAGACGCATTTAGATGCTATGCTATGCGAGATTATTGCCTTAATTGCTGTTTGACTGTCAATATAAAAGTTAACACGGTTGCAGCTTAAGCTATTCTCTTCCAGGGTTTCTACTGCTTTGGTTACGGCTAATATTTCCGCTTAGAAAACGCTACAGTAATCCGGCAGCCTGTAGGATCTGCTTATTTCCGGATGAGCACAGTATACCGCAGACCCTACTCCTTCCACTACTTTGGAACCATCTGTGTATACATGTGTCGCCTCGTCCGCCATTTGCGCACCCTTGCGCCACCTCTATTGTAGCTTTAAGATCTCCCACGAAACGCAGATAGGGAATCAGGTAGTCTGTTCGTCTTGTGATTGATAACGCTAGACTACTATGGCCATATGGTCGGCGCTCAAGCTGCCCCGAGGCACCGAGCATTGTTGCAGTTGTTAATGCTATGTTCTTTGCTACCAGGTCTACAGGTGGAATGTGCAGAATGGCATATAGTGCAGCCGTCGAAGTTTTTTTCAGGGCTCCCGTAATGCTAGGCATCCATAGTATGTATATCTCCTCTAATTTTTTGAGGTATGTTTTTTTTTGTGTGGCTTTCCACCAAGCAAGAACTCCATAGTATAAAATAGGGCTTACAATCGCTGTAAAAACCCAATGACAAAGAGAGGCCGATAAGCCCCACGTACACCCCAGCATTCTTTTACATGCATAAAGTGCCGTTGAGGCCTTCTTCACCCTCTCCGCCACGTTGAGCTTCCATGACAGCTTACTGTCTAGGATGATTCCTAGATATTTTGTGCAAGGTTTCTCCTGTAGGGTCACCCCTCCTAACTTAGGCCTGGTCCAATTTGGAACCTCGGACCTCCTTGTAAACAATACCATATCCGTCTCCTCCGAATTGTCTTTCAACCCGACATTAGTTGCCTAGGTATGAATATCCCGAAGCGCCCGATCCATCAGAGAACTAATCGTTGGAAGGCACTTTCCACTTATGACAATTGCAACGTCATCTGCGTAAGCCGTAAGTTTTACGGGTCCCTAATCGAATCGCCTGAGCAGTTGGTTGATGACCAGCGTCCACAGTAGAGGTGATAGCACCCCTCCCTGCGCCGCGCCCCTGTCCACTGATTTCGTGGCCTCGTACAGTCCCCATTGTGATGTTATCTTCCTGCAATTTAACATGCAGCCGATTTATCTGGTTAAGGCTGGATGTACTTTAATGTAATTAAAACCATCCATAATCGCCCATTTAGAAACACTACTGAAAGCCCCGGCAATGTCTAAGAAGACTCCAAGAGCATATTCCTTATTTTCTAGGGCTTACTCTATGCTTATTACCACCCTATGCAATGCGGTGTCTACCGACTTGCCTTTGGTGTACGCATGCTGTGTTGTGGAGAGCAGCTTTTCATCCACGTTGGACTTTATGTACACATCTATCAGCCTCTCAAAGGTTTTGAGCAGAAATGATGTTAAGCAGATAGGTCTATAGTCTTTGGGATACACGTGACCGATCTTCCTCGCCGTTGGTACAGTACATGATTCAGCCTTATGCGCCCATCGAATATTATTTTAAACTTTTATAAACATCTACAAATAAACATACGTATGTATGTATGTATGCCTCTTTTAATGTCCAGCTCTTAATCACAGCTCATTTCAATGTGTATGTGAAAAGCTTTTAATTAATTTAAATACATTCAATTACTGATGACAATTTAATGTAACGCAATTGTGGTTTGCAATTAAAATTTTACAACTTCTGGCAATTGAGTTGAATATCTACGTATCTACATACATATACACATACGTTTGCATGTACCTACACTAATCCGGACACAAATTCGCGAGTAAAGAATAATGGCATAATTAATTGCCTACAATTTTAAAAATTCATAATGTTTATTAAAAACAGTAAGTAATCCCTATTTTTGTACAAAAAAATCTGTGACTTTTTTCAATGCAGTGAATGAAATAAATCAGAAAGTTTTTAAGTACTTTGGTTAAATTAAATAATAAAACAAATTTATTGGTGACAGGCCATTGAATTATTCAGGCACAAAGAATTCCAATTAAGGTAAAAAAATGCTCTTTGAGCTCGGCAATAAAAAACTTTTTCTCAGAATTAAAAAAAAATTAATCATAAATCAAAAACACAAACCACACTTTTGAATATTTCTGCCTGCATTTGGTTTTGACAACCATTTCTTTTGCATTTCGAAAATTAAGAATAACTTTTCTTATCATAATTCATATTTAATTGATTCTTAGTCGTTGAGACGATTTTGGACATTAAGTACTTAATATGTTTTGCCAATCACCACTGCTTCACGATAAATAAAACCAAATGGGATCACTACAGAAGATCAAATCTACCTCCACCTAATTTTATAGACTCGTTGAAGATCTATCTGTACCTCTTTTTCAACCGGAGATTTTTTTATCCGTTCGCGTAAGACCAACCAACACTTATGGGCTTTAAGTTGTTCCACTCTGTTCATGTTTACGCAAAGCTGATGCAGAACATCATCGACATCCCTCGAAACACGTCGTAGAAATAAAAATAAAAGCCGTAAACTTTCTCTCGTATACTCCAAAGAATTTCCCATCTGTTTTTTTTTTTGGCACTTTCCATGATTTCGAGCAGCACATCAAGACACGAACCTGCAAATACACTTCTCAGTTTAAAAGTGCATTAGTTAAAAAAAAAATCGTATGGTAGACGGTCGTCTCGTTCGAAGCCTCAGTTGGTTTCGAATAGCACGGAAAGATCCTTTTAAATACTTATGGATTGTTCAACGTCAATTAGAATAAATAAATATAAGGCGCAGAGATTTTAGGCCGAGCTTCTCTTCCAATTTGCGTCGTGCTCCATTTTAATTATTCCTACAAATGCCGACTTCGAACGGCTTCTGCAAGGCAGATCAGTTTCCACAGAGAGATTTTTATGGCAGAAATACACTCGGAGTGCTTGCTAAACACTGCCGAGGGGCAACCCCGCTTAGAAAATGTTTCTTCTAATTGAAAAAAACTTGTTTCTAAAATTTTGATGTTACTTTACCCGGGGCGTGAACCCAGGATTATCGGTGTGGTGAGCGTCAATTAGCAAAGCCATATACATAAGTCAAATGCTACTTGAAGTCGACAAAAAGATCGTGCTCCTATTTTGCGTCATATCCAGAATTTGGGGTAGCCCTAGTAGCTAATGGTTTCCCAGCATATAGTTGTTTGAACTTTAAACACGATATTAAGTAGGCTCATACCAATTTAATTAGAACAGTTTAACGGAAGCACTCCAACTCTTCAATCATGAGTTCGTTGTTGTTGTTGTTCGGAGGTAGAACGTCTCGCTCTCTAACAATGAGAACAATGCTCCCTTCACAACTTAAACACATCCTGTTCGTCAGTAACCAGATCGCCATTACAATTCCTGCATGAATCTGGCAGGTCTTTAAATGTTCCATCGTCCGTCAGATTGTTTGTCTTGTTTATCAACCAGCACCCGAATCTTCTTGCCATTCTGCTCTAGGCATTTTGCTTCTGAGTAGGCGAGAGGGAAATTTGGCGCGTTGTGGCGCCATCTTTTTATTTGTCTTAAATTTAGCTTAACCGTCTAAACACTTACACATTAGTCCAGTTAAGTCTGAAACACAATTTTTATCTTAAGGTAAATTTTTTCTAATATCAACGCCCACTGACGTACATCAACAAACTTGTTTCGCGGAAATATTTAAACAAAATAATAATAACTTTTAACGTAAGGCTAAGCGAGGCCGCCTTCGCACAAACCTGATGAAAGGCCTTGCCAATAATAATAAAAATAAATAAAGGAAATCATTTTAAAAATTGCGTAACTTTTTTCTTTCACATAGCTTTTGGTATTTGTATTATGCTGATTTTTCTTTTCCTCGTAACCAAGACAAAATTAACAAGCGCACGCAAATAAGCGCCCCCCACATCCTCGTCCAATTTCGTATTGAATGAGATAAATAACTTTGGTGTAATTCAAGATAACAAAGAATGATGTGCTGACATTGAAGGAGAGGTGTGGGAGAGTTGTAATAAACCATTGCGCTTTTTCTTCACTCATACACTTTGCATATTGCTCCACCCACCGCCCCCCAACCGTTCCAAATTAAGGCATCGATATTGAAAAAACGTAAATTTACCAAACGTTAAATACTGTGTACTGATATCCGTACCAGACAGTAGGGCGTGCTATTGTTGTTGGTGTTATTTCATTAATACTTCCGCTGCCAATCACTGGCGGAATTCCAAAAGCATGGGTGCATTGAAAGAGGGGAGCGAGCAGCCATCACGCACTTTCACCCTTCAAGCTATGTATATATGTATGCAAATTAAGATCTCCGAAACCTAAAACTGACTTTGAAGGAAATTATAAGCCCAATAGCAAGGAAAATTTCCCAGAAGGTGTTTCCCAAAATTTGTTTGTCGTGTGGTTAAAGAAATGGGACAAGCTCTTGAGACATTTTCTTCAAAAAAACTGTCAACCTTCGAGATGAAATGTAATGATATGCGATGTTTACAGAAATTCAACCTGTCAACCCGCACAGAGATGTTTAAAACAGCTTGCATGGTTGGAACTGCGATCTCTGAAACCCACGCCGTTACATCTACATATCAACGCGTCTCCCAATTTAGCACAAAGCTTATGTCAACCTTAAGTTTTTTACTGCTACGCCTCTGTTCAACAGCAACAATTCTTTGTGCTATTGTTATGTTGCTGGTTGATGTTAAATTTGTGAACTTGGTTTTTGTTGTTGTTGCTGCTGCTGGTTCGTTAAGTATGACAGCGCGGATATTTAAGGATATTAGGATATTAAGCCATACCCACAAACTCCCTTTGGGTATCACAAGCGAAGCTCACGCATGCATACTAATGCCAATGTATATGTGCATGCGTTTATGCGTGTGTGGGGCCAGCATCTAAACGTCAATAAGTAAAAAGATCTCGCTTTGTCCTTTGCACGATTTGCTTTGCATGTATGCTAGCATTTCATATTGCATGCATCTGTGTGTGTGCGTGTGCATGTGATTTTTTCTGATACTTGTTTGCAAATGCTTAAACACCGCTTGGAATACTAACAAGCTGCATTCGTTAGCCCCAACCATCACCAAATACTGGCCATCTTCTTTGTGGTTTTCTTGTGCACCAAGAGTTATGAGGGTATTAAAAACTTTGGCTTTGTTTGAGCCATAAATATGATTAAGATTAGATGTGAGCTACTGTTATGCTAGTGGCTGTATATTTCTACATACATATTTTGTTGACATTTAAATATTCGAACAATTCATTGCCAAAATTATGTTTGTAAAGTGAAGAAGACGAAAAACTTTTCAATTCTTTAATATATAGGTATTAAGGCGCTTTGGAAGCGAGAAAAGGAGGATGCAGATTAAAAATAGCATATCATACTTAGCTTAATCACAATTACCTTTTTTTGGTTCAAACTTCATAATGCTTCTTAAGTGGCCAAGAAATATTTCAAAGTAATCAAATATGCAAACAATTTGCTTTACAAAATTTATATTTATGAGGCTAGTGGATTCAAGTACTTATGTCAAACTTTTATAATGAACTGATAAAGTTAATGAGAATTGTACACCAAAGTTATTCTGATCTGTGATGTTAACAATTTCCAATAATTTTAAGCACAGTTTTTATACTCAGCTGAGCTGAGCTCACAGAGTATATTAACTTTGTTCACATAACGGCAATCCGTAACGGCATAAACTAATCGAGATAGATATAGACTTCTATATATCAAAATGATCTGGGCGAAAAAAGAAATTCCATGCCATGTCCGTCCGTCCGTAAAAACAATAACTTGAGTAAATTTTGAGGTATATTGATGAAATTTGGTACGTAGGTTCCTGGGCGCTCATCTCAGATCGCTATTTAAAATAAACGAAATCGGACTACAACCACGCCCACTTTTTCGATATCGAATATTTCGAAAAAAAGAAAAAGTGCGATAATTCATTATCAAAGGCGAATAAAGCGATGAAACTTGGTAGGTGCGTTGACCTTATGATGCAAAATAGAAAATTAGTAAAATTTTGGACAATGGGCGTGGCACCGCCCACTTTTAAAAGAAGGCAATTTAAAAGTTTTGCAAGCTGTAATTTGGCAATCGTTGAAGATATCATGATGAAATTTAGCAATCACGTTACTCCTATTACTGTATGTGAGCTAAATAAAAATTAGCAAAATCGGATGAAGAGCACGCCCACATTAAAAAAAAATTTTTTTTAAGTCAAATTTTAACAAAAAATTTAATATCTTTACAGTACATAAGTAAATTATATCAACATTCAACTCCAGTAATGAAATGGTAAAACAAAATACAAAAATAAAAGAAAATTTCAAAATGGGCGTGGCTCCGCCCTTTTTCATTTAATTCGTCTAGAATACTTTTAGGGCCATAAGTCGAACAAAAATTTATCAATCCTTGTGAAATTTTGTATGTTTATAGATTCTATGACGATAACTGTTTCCTGTGAAAATGTGTAAAATCGGCTGAAGCCACGCCCAGTTTTTATACTCAGCCGACGGTCTGTCCTTCCACTCGGCCGTTAACAGGATAACTTGAGCAAAAGTCGATATATCTTTACTAAACTTAGTTCACGTACTTATCTGAAATCACTTTATCTTGGTATAAAAAATGGCCGACATCCGACTATGACCACGCCCACTTTTTCGATATCGAAAATTACGAAAAATGAAAAAAAAATGCCATAATTCTGTACCAAATATGAAAAAAGAGAAGAAAAATGGTAATTGGATTGGTTTATTGACGCAAAATATAACTTTAGAAAAAACTTTGTAAAATGGGTGTGACACCTACCATATTAAGTAGAAGAAAATGAAAAAGTTCTGCAGGGCGAAATCAAAAGCCCTTGGAATCTTGGCAGGAATACTGTTCATGGTATGACATATATAAATAAATCAGCGGTACCCGACAGATAGTGTTCTGGGTCACACTGGTCCACCTTTATGGCGATATCTCGAAAAGGCGTCCACCTATAGAACTAACACCACTCACTTTAAAACCCTCATTAACACCTTTCATTTGATACCCATATCGTACAACACACATTCTAGAATCACCCCCGGTCCACCTTAATGGCGATGTCCTGAAATTGCGTCCACCTATAGAACTATGGCGCACTCCCTTTTAAAATACTCTTTAATACCTTCCATTTGAAACCCATGTCATACAAACACATTCCAGGGTTACCCTAGGTTCTTTTTGCTAAATGTTGATTTTCCCTTATTTTGTTTTCAAAGCTCTCAGCTGAGTATGTAATGTTCCGTTACACCCGAACATAGCCTTCCTTACTTGTTTGATTAAAAATTATACGCAAACATATCCGGTGCGTATACGTAACATTAGTTAGTTGTTGTTTGGTATAAGAAAAAGATACATACATACAAACATATAAGTGAAGCTAATATAGGCATTTTAAAAAGATGAAAATTTGCATACAACCTTTGCTACATAAACATTAGGGCATCCGTTAGTTACCAGCAAGGTTTTTTTTAACTAAGGCGTATGCTACGGCAGAAATCTAGGGCCTCCACAATGGAGCCTCTCCTAATGAATTGAGGCTGATCGACTTCGCCGTTGTGATAGACTATAGGCATATCTCCAGTGTTTTAGATGTACCCATGATTCGATGACCTGACAACGGCTCGCATAACTATTTTGTCGTAGCCAAAATACGCGCTCGCCTCTGCGTGGCTAAAAGCACGAAACGAAAAACACAAGGAAAGCAACTCTACGCTCACACCTGCTCTCTGAGAGCACAGATCAGCCAGAAGGAATGCAGGCGTATTTGATACAATTCTCTAGAGTACTTCGAATTGCTGCCGCTGACAAAAATTGGTTACCGACAACCACTAATAAGCCCAACGGTATGATGAAGCAACGTTAAGATCGAACGACACAAGAACGGTCATGGTGCGAACGATACAGCGAGTTTAAAAGGGGAGCGGTAAGTTTTTCAGGAAGAAGAAGTGGAGGCAGAAAGGCACGTGAGCGAGAAGGTTTAGCCGATAGCCACCAGGAGCAATGGCCGCAAATATTTAAAAAAAAAAATCGATGAAAGAGAGAGAGTCCTTTTTTAAAATGAAAACAAAAATCGGGTAAATGACGTCCAGTGGTTGCTGAGCATTGAAACTCCACGGGAAGGTGATGAGTCCAATCGATAATGATTATTACGAAGTCAGAATAGCAATAACCAGAATAAAAAGCAAATAAGGCGCTGATGAATTGCCTGCGGAACTATTCATATTAGGGCGGCAAGAAGTTGGCAAGGTGCATACATCATCTTCTGAGTTTGAAGTCTCATGAGTTCTTTGCCTAATCCACAAGAACCAACTATCGCCGAATCAATTTTAGTATCGCAGGCTGGAGAAAAATTATGCTTGCTGCAGGGCTAAAGTGATTGGCATTGACATAATCGGCTTGAATGGCGCGAGTAAGTTCTGCTTACTAAAAACATTAAAAGGAAGCGGAAATGATGGGTTTCATGGTGAATGGGGACTAAAACGAAGTATCTGCTGTCATCAAGCAAATAGCCAGCGTATTTGCGTCTCGGTAACCATGTCACTTTTGGCAGCCATAATTTCGAATTATGGGGAGCCAGAATAAACTATTTCCTCAAGAGTTTGGGTCTCCAAAAATTTTAATTTTGCATATTCAATGAAAGCACAATTGTGTTTTGGAAAGCAGACCCCTGCTTTAGAGATATGAACAACCTTGTGAATCTAATACCGTAAAATTTGTAGCTGATCATAGAGTAGAATGGCATTCGGTGCTGTTGTTGGGTATGCACACCCCGTCTAATTCATTAGAAAAGTGCATTTTTCTGGGCCTGTCCGCCCAAAAATACCAAGCAATCGTCTCAGTTCCCTAATACATGAAAGCATCATCTTGCAGGCATTCCGTGTCGCGGAAGCTTCTTTTGCCCTCTCCTTTACATAGAATTTCCGCGACTATTCACTGTCTAGTATAACTTGTTGATATTTTGTACGGTGCTTCTCTTGTAGAGTTGTCGCTCCAAGCTTAGGCGTAGTCCAATTCGATACCTTATATTAGTAATAGTAAAACAAACTAGATCACTTTCTTCAGCGTTGGCGGTTACAACGCCTCTAGATGGGAACGCATTTACATCACGAAGAGCCTGATCCATTAGTGAGGTAATTTTGGGCATGTATTTGCTGATTGTGGTTACTGAAACTACATCTGCATACCGCCCTGCAGCTCATTTTATGTCTTCACATAGACCCCATTGTTAAGTAATTGCAGCCGATCCAATTTATTATTGAATGTACTTCAATCGAGTTGAGACTGACCGCGATTGTCCGTTTCGCGATGTTTTTGAATACCCGGAACGGTACAGGAATTCTAGGGCTTTGTCTATGTTCATAATCACCCAATGCAGTGCAATATCTATAGACTTGCTTTTGGTGTAAGTATCTTGTGCCGAAAAGAAAGACTTTTCGTTTATATCTTACCCTATTAAGCATTCACATCTATTAATCTGTCTGAGGTTATGAGTAGACAAGATCCCAACCAAATTAGTATAAAATCTTGGGGTGCAGATGCTGATTCGTCCCACTTTCTTTATCAAAATTTCACTTGAAGTGCTTGCTCCGTTCCATTTCCCTACGAGAAGCGCCTCAAGGGACTTTTCACTGCTTTATTTTCCGTTATTTTTCTTCAACAGTCCCTACGTAGGCCGTTTCTCTACTTCGCTTGGGCATTCTATGTTCGCATTATAATACAGTTGTACAGTATACGATGTTGTGGATGTGTTGCGCCTAAGTAGCTACTGCGTCTTTGGGGTACATAACTGTTCCTTGCTGGGTTTGGCAAAATAAGTTTGAAAATGTATATAAACGAGCCTGAGGGAAATCGAAATCTAATTGGATTGAAACTGCTCTGGACCAACCAAACGATATCGAAACATCAAGCTTCCTCTGGCCGTGTTTGAAAAAAAAAAAAACAAAAAAATTCAACGCGCGATAAATTCAGAAGAAATTTAAGGCCATGCTTCTCTTCCAATTTGTTGCGTCGTGTTCCTTCAATTTTTCCTAAAAATTGGCGGGACGGGTCCCACATGTTTTACGCCGACTCTGGACGGCATCTGTAAGGGCGATGAGTTTTCACTGTTGATGTTACTTTGCCCGAGAATCTCAGTGTGGTAGGCGGCGCACGCTACTACCACACCACGATGGCCCTCGGTGGCCATGTTTAGATAAACTAAATAAATCTACATTAATAATGCATCATTATAAAAGTTTGGATGGGAAAGGAAATAGATGAATAGTATGAAATGGATGGTGTTTGGTTGAACGACTGTTTCAGCGCTTCTTCGAAGCCATTTAAACTAAACATTAGTTTACTCGAGTGAGAGTGTGGGAAGCCTCACGCATGCTCACGCACAGTCTCAGTCGCCATCGCAGTCGCAGTCGTAGTCCCAGTCCCAGTCCAAGTCCCAGTCCCAGTCCCAGTCCCAGTCCCAGTCCCAGTCCCAGTCCCAGTCCCAGTGCCAGTCCCAGTCCCAGTCCCAGTCCCAGTCCCAGTCCCAGTCCCATTCCCAGTCCCAGTCCCAGTCCCAGTCCCAGTCCCAGTCCCAGTCCCAGTCCCAGTCCCAGTCCCAGTCCCAGTCCCAGTCCCAGTCCCAGTCCCGGTACCAGTCCCAGTTCCAGTCCCGGTCCCAGTCCCAGCCCCAGTCCAAGTCCCAGTCCCAGTCCTAGTTCCAGTCCCAGTTCCAGTCTCAGCCCCAGTCCCAGCTCCAGTCCTAGTCGCAATCCCAGTTTCAGTGTCAGTCCCAATCCCAGTTCCAGTCCCAGCCCCAGTCTTATTCCCAATCCCAGTTTTAGTCCCAGTCCCAATCTCAGTTCCAGTCCCACGCCCACTTTCTCTACTTCGCCCAGCTCAAATTCCTGGTAGATGCAATCTCTATACCTTCAAGTTCAGTGGAGAACTTTCAGACCCTAATACGCCACACACACTTCCATTTTTATTCATAAGATTTTTTGTTACATCCTTTCTCCTTCCCCTTTAAAATTTTGATATTGTCACATATACCAATGATTTTTTTTTGTTATATAACTATTTAAACGTTGTTTTTTTGATAAATTCTTAGTGACTTGCTTAAGATTACTAATGTATACTCTAATACCAATGAAAATTCATGTCTAGTACTTGATTCATTTGTCATTGTCACAAAGCAAACAATTCAAACGAGCACATTCGTCCAGAGAAGGATGACTTTCACCTGCGACACAAACGGCGCTGTCACCACCTTACTTCATTATGTCTCTGAGGATATGAGAATGGTCCTAACAAAACCCGAATGCAAACAGCTGAAAGGTGAGAAACAATGAATAGCAAAATTTTATAATTTAACCAGACCATATGTGACTGTACGTGGTAACTAGCGAGCGTGTGCATCAAACGAGAAAATAAAACAACAACACTGTCACATAACGAGATGGGGGATGAGAATAAGAGTAGCGCAACCGAAATACTTATGTAAAAAAACTCAAATATTGTCGCTAGCACTTTCCATTTTCAGATGCTAGAGATATGCATTATTACGCAAAATAATAGCCGTAGAAAAAAAAAATAGAAAATAAAATATATTGTCAAATGGAAAAGCTGTGAGCTTTAGCCAGCCTTAAATGAGGGAGTCAGAATAGAATTCTAAAACGTTTAAGCAAGTACGCGTCCTGCATTTTAAAACCTTGCAAAAGATACGAGAGGTGTTTTTCAAGTCAGTAGCTTTAAGTTGGGTAGTACCTGGAGAACCGAGTTTTACTCGGCATTCTTGGAGTATCCGCATAATATACTTTGTTCGATATGTCGTCATTATAAAAGTACAACTTTTGTTACACATATAACATATATAGTAAAAGACTTCTTTTATTTGGGAACCAGCATCAACACTAGCAACAACATCAGCACTGAAATCCAGCGAAGAATCAATCTTCCAATAAATGCTACTTTGGACTAGGTAGGCAATTGAAAAGTAAAGTCCTCTCTCGGCGAACGAAAATCATACTCTGCAAGTCACTTATCGTACCAGTCCTGCTCTATGGGGCAGAGCCATGGACCATGACAAAAGAAGACGAAGCGGCTTTGGGAGTTTTCGAGAGAAAAGTTCTTCGAAAGATTTATGGACCTCTACGCGTTGGCGATGGCGAGTACCGAAGAAGATTTAATGATGAGCTGTACGAGCTCTACGCAGACATCCACATAGTCTAGCAAATTAAAACGCAGCGGCTGCTCTGGCTAGGCCATGTTATGCGAAATAAAGATGATGCTCCGGCCAAGAACCTGTCGGAACCTGCCTATGGAAGCACAGGTAGAGGGCGGCCCCCACTCCGTTAGAAGGACCAGATGGAAAACGATTTAAACCCCCATGGTGTGACCAATTGGCGCCGGTTGGCGGAGCGAAGGATTCCTTTGATATCCATATTGGCATATCTCATGTCATTTTTCTAAATTTCAAATAGATGGTAATCTTGTGAAAATACACCTAAGTAGAAAATCTTAGAATGTACCAAATTTCAATCAAACCGGCTAAGCCGCTTCCGAGATCGTTCCAGATTTACAAACAATTTTTATTCGTTTAAAGTAATAAGTTTAGCTGCAATATAGGTTAATGAGAGCGGGAGTGCTGCATATCACCAATCTAGAAATACTATGGGCCTAATGTACGGTTTCACCCAATATCCTCACACAAACAGCTCTTAAGAACAATAATAATTTGCCGCGATATAGCTCGGAGGAACGTAGGGCCGAGCTTCTTCTACAAACTGGAAGATATACATGTTTTGTGTCGACTGACAAATTGTTTGCTGAGAAGCTTTTTCAATGCAGATTCACACTCGTAGGACTTGTCCGCTGACCTTGGGTTACTAAGGCCAGCACACTCTTTCCATATTGCAATGCTAATATGTCGCCTTATTCCACGAGGATAATTAAATTTTAGCCTTAATTAATAATGCATTTGCGCAATAAGAGCAATTGTCGGAGTAAGCTTTTCGATTTTTTATACGAAAGCTTGAAAGAAATTGAAACGGTCTTTTAAAATAGTGATATACTTATTTCAAAGCTCATTTGAAGAAATTAAACTGTAACTACAAGAGAACTTAAGAGAGTGGCGAGAGAGCGAGCTGGCCTGGCCTACCAGTATGCAAAGGAACCGTGTTTTGTATCGCAGGACTTCTTTTACTGTGGAAGGATTAGCTGTCGGCTCTTTTGGTAGGCGATTGCGGGAGAAACCGAGCAGCTGTGGACGTCCAAGTGTCATAGTATGTAGCGTGAAGTAGCCAGTATAGCAACAACTGGCAGCCAGTAGCGGTAGTGAGGGGACGCGCGCTTTGCTATCAGCGTATCCAAAGCAATGTGTCATGGTTTTAGTGTTATCGATGGTTATCCAAAACCAAACACTAGTTAGTACTGTCTTACACGCAGTAGATCCGTGTTTGAGACCGTAGAGTTAGGTCTACAAAGACAGGTATCTGCGTTATAATTCACCTTCAACTGTCTTACATGCTGGGAATACCCCCTTCATATTTTTACGAGGTATGCAAGGTGTTAATAGAAGGTGGGGTTGCATGAGCGGGGAATTCGTAGATCGTTCCCTGAGCTGGGGAGCAGTATATTATAAGACAGAGTTCTTAAGTGACATCTTTTCTTCAAACTAGATGACCCTTTAGCCTGCACGGATGGCCAAATAATGGAAGCTAATATGGTTGTATCAGCGCTACAACTCTCAAAATGCTACAGCTCAGAGAAACCTATTGTACCGATGTGTGTGGAAGCCTAAAGATTGTCTTGTACGATTTTCAGTGTAGAATATGATATAATTTGCAAACACCATTGATTGGAGGCCAACACCAAAGAATGCATGTTAGAAGAAATATAGTACTCAGAAGGACCCCAAGATTATTTACCACTAAGCTCAGTATATTCTGAACCTAATTATTCCTCTACTTCTTTACATGAGCTCCTAACCCCTTATGCCATTTCGTCGAGTTAAGCAAATGTCGCTATTCATTCCAGTTTTGAGTGAGGTGAAGTCATTATGCAGTACGTGATTAATATTAGCATCCCCGAAAGTTCCTTTGCGGATATAGATCAGATACGTACCAGCATCAAGCACCATTAAGGAACTAGCCCGATAATTTCAGGATCGATTAAACATGATCCGTTAAGCCTTCAAGGTCATCCCGCCTCTCTGAGCTTAACAACTCCCCGAACCCCTCCTACTTCTTTCGCTGCCAGGTTATACTGACCGTGTGTCCCTTCGAGAACACAATTGTGTTGCCAGATTGCAGTTTTAGCATCGATACTTCTTACAGAAAATGAGCGATATGTATCATATAATCTGTCAAAGCTTCAAAGCAGAAACCAATTAGATCCATATTTCGCTTTTGGTGTTCTTGCTCCCTGGGCCCGACATTTCAAAACACAGAACAGCGAAAAATGTGTTAACTCCATTTGTCAATATTGTTGTTGTGTTAACAGTGATTCGCCCCATTCAATAGGTGCGACCACTCACAAATTGTTATCAAAGTCCTCTTAAAGGAGTCCGGGGAATCTAGGAGTTTCAACAGGGTTGGACAATATGAATATTGGTTTTAGAGGCATAGGTTCCTATTTACTTACATTTTACATGTGTCATGTGGGGACACATCGAGTGCGCAGGGTTGATTCTGGACAAGCAAGAGTTTAACCCGTTTGACCCGAGTGTCCCGTGTCTACCTGTATTGTCTGAGTGCTTCCTGTGCAAGGGTTGGATAGTATATAATGATGGCGCAACTTTACTGATGCGGGGTGGATTAGGCTTAGGGCCTCCATATGCTTATCTGGATAAATGTATCAAACGAGTGAGGTGCTAAGTACCAGATCTCATGATAGTGCTTACAGGGACATTTCCTTGTTGTTTGCTAGAATGCCCCCATCCATTAATCAATCTCAGCCTATTTTGCAAAAATTGAGCTATGAAACGATAAAGACGGTTGCTACTAAACCTTAATTTAAGCAAAATTTATCCAAAAACCACTGATGTACCAAACATCCCTCGTACCTGTGGTATAAGAGAAATTCACATTCGTCCATATAAAGAAAGTTAATGAGTGAGGTGTAGTTCTTTGGGACGGCAAAGTGAAAGAAATACATAAATAGATTCTTGGGTGGTTATTATGCCAAAGATACCCTTAAAGGTGTCCGCGTGTAGCATAACAACCAACCCAACCAACCACCCACGCGCACATGCATCTCCAATAGTTGCCCAAGTTATATGCCACACGCGCTCACTCTTACCGTGCCAAATAGCGCGAACGTGACCAAACTTTTTGTGAATAGTTACAATGCCAAAGGAGGCAAGCGAAGAGAATAAATGATAGAGAAAAAACCCTGACAGAGTTGGCTGCAGCAACAATCATTTATCTTAAATGCCCGGTTAAAATCTCTAAAGAAGATGGGGCAGTTAGCTCCTTTTACTCAGTGAGGACGGCGTGGTTGGGGTTGCTTAGCATCGCATATGCTAAGCGACAAGGCAAAGCCAAAAATTAGAGGCACACATCCACACTTACGAATAAGCATTCTTATACTCATCTAAGTATAATTGAAGCGTATTGAGCCAAAACTCGCATGCCATCTCGCTTCAAGGTGTATTTTTGAAATTTTAAGCAGCTTATCGCTCAGCGTATATCAGTCGGGAAGAAAATAAGCTTTAAAATCTGCTGTGCCTTCGTTTTTTTTTGTCACTTTTGGTTATACCCAGCTGTATAACTTGATTCAACCTGATTTTAATGTAAACAAATTTACTCTTCCACTCTTCACATTTGCTTTCAATTGCCTTTAATTTCGGTTTTCTTCTTCTTGTTCTATTTCTTTCACACCTTCCGTTTTGTTGAACTTGTTTACTAGGAGGTATATAGAACGAACCTTAAGCTAGGAGATGTGACCTATAATTTTAAACAGTAAGTTGTCGTGAAAGCTAAACGTGGACGAGAGAGTGAAGGACTCGACGGCGTTTCAGGCTTGTAAAAGAGTGCTAAGGTGTACGTGGGGTCTATCACCCTCTCTCTCATCGGGTATTTGCAGCGATTTTAAACCATATCATATACTATGTAGTCTAGTGGACGGCAAAAAGAGAACTCCCTCAAAAAATTAGAGGGGTTTTAAGACTGTTAATACTTTGAATAAAGGCAGCCTTGAAAACAACCTCGATCTCGAATCGCCTGTAGCTTTGGTGGCGAAGAGTATATCATTAGCAACTGCAAGGAGTCTCACTGAACGCAGATCAAACAGCCATATAAGTATAGCGTTAGCGAATACTGGACAAACATACCAGTAATTCCGTACTTGTACTTTGATGGCGCTCAGAGAGCAACAAGAGAGGTAAAAGATTGCCCCAAGAGCACGCAAATGGCAGACGAAGCGATATAACTGTATACTGATGAAGGCGCAGAGTCTGCGATATACTGCGTTGACGTGGAGAAAAGCACATCCTACAAGCTACCACATACTATTTTTTAGGCGGAAATTGTAGCCTTGGCCAAATCAGTAGAAACGACTGAATGAAAATAGCTTAGACTGCAGCCGCGTCGAACTTTATATTGACAGCCAAGTAGCAATTAATTTGGTATAGCACAACATCTAAAAGTGAGTTGGAGTGAAATCAATCTCTCGAAGGAATCGGTACAGGGAGAAGTATACCACTATATTTGGTTCCTGGGCATCCCTCCGAGTATGTATAGTAGACGTCCTAATCAGATTGAGCGAATTTAAAAGAGCGCAAGATTCGCACATGATCGACCAAGCAGGAGAGGCATGGAACCAAGTGCGGAGCTCAAAAGTATGGAAAATCATGTGCAGGTCTGAAAACTTTCGACTAATAAAACTACTCTACTAATTGGAAAGAGAGGATTATAGGCTCATGTCTGGACATTGTCTTCTGGCGTCACATGCTTTTAAATTGGGTCTGATCAATGATAGAAAATATAGGAAGTGGGAGTTGGAGGAGGAAAACACCGATCACGTCAAAGTTTTATTTAGTTTGGTCATTGAGAAAACTTTTGGTAACACTATGGGCTCATTCGATCTATCTGAGGTCCCCAGACAGTTCAACCTAACCTACTACAGGCACACATTATCTCGTGTATATTCTTAGCCTTAATAATCGAGGAAAGATTGAGGCATTCTAGCTAAAAATAGCTCTAAAATGTACTGACCATTTTTTTGCGTCGGTTAAATAAAAAACAATTATCTTTTTGTGGGTAAGCGAACAGATGAGTATAAATTGTCTAGTAACTTTTACTTATATTTGGTTTTATTCTTCGTTATGAAATCCAGCTACTCGGACTTGTTACCGTTATCACATTGCTCTCGTGTTCTTAATGGAAGTCATCTCATATAATCTTTTAGTGCGAATCTCTAAAGTCCATATTGAAATTTTCATATCAGAGATATTTGGAATATTCGTGTCCTCGCTGTGGGCGATATTTTCACTTTTATATAATTTTTCTAATGTTGTCAAAGCAGCAACGCAAGCAGACCTTTTTTGCTTGCATGGGTCAAACAACGTACAGCCAGTCTTTAGCATATGCTTTACCTTATGTAACTGTAAATTCAGAAGAACGAAGATTAGCTTTTGGAGACCGAATGGAGCTGTGACTATCCTTTCTTTCATTTTTCCTAGCGTAACTAGTTTATAGCTTCCCTTCCCACTTTACCGCTTATCCTTTTACTAAGCTCTCCTTAGTGTCCTTTATGTAGCCTTTTACATTGTTGCAAATTCATAGTTTAGTTTTATGTTATTACTTCGATTTGTGCGTCTGTATGTGTGGGGTTATATGCTGTCGTTTTTTTCTTTCGTTTTTGCTTTTGTGAGGGATGGCATCAGTGTTTTGCTCGTTAAATCACGGTTTATGCGTTCTGCCCTTTGGCCGTAAAAGTTTGGCTAAACTGTCGCATTATATCCAAATTTATGTTTAGCGTCAATATTGGCTCTCTCGGCATATGTGTGCGTGTGCTTGTCAGTGTGTCTTAGGAAATCTCATAAGCATAATTTCACGTAATATTGTAAGATTCCTTACTGTTATTACTGATGCCGTTTAAAAGTTTAAGTTGATCGTATGACCATATTGTTGTGATTTTATGGAGTTCTAATAGTTTATGATTTCTATGCGTGTAACGGATATTACAAAAGATTAAAAAGAAATCTAAAACTCTTATATTGATATCCTTTGATATAAAAATCAAATTTGCTTTTGTATGAGACTTTTAGAATCAAATATGCCTGAAGCGAATTTTTTTAAATTGTCATGATATGTACGGAATCATACCACGACGGCTTATATTATATATACGAAAAGGTTGGGATAGAAGGCGCTTTGCTTATCTTTGTCACAGACTTAGTAAAAGCAGCATCCTCAGATCTTCTGGATTACGCAAGCCTTATAGGGGTTACCAGCGTAGTTAATAGAATCTCCAAACCAACAAAAAGTTTCACCTACGCGAAGCAAAAGCTGTTATCTATATGGTCGAATTAGTACCTTAATAGTTTCTGGAGTATACTGTGGCGATTATTAGCATCACTATGATGCTAGTAAATAACCACAACAACAAAAAAAGCAAGCAGTCACCCTTATGTACAAGGCAACGAATAATATTCCAAACACATAACCAGCAACTCGAAGTAAAGAGATTATCTCACATATACATATGCAGTCATCAGCTAAGAGCAGAAGTTGTTACTCACATACATAGCATTTAGCTAAATAACCTAGTATGAGATACAACTGTTCCAGAAGGCATGTCCATGAAAAGTATAAACATTAGGAGAAATAGGAGAACGCGTCTAACTGAGAGTATAAAAGCAGCGCGATGCAAGCGATATTCAATCAGTTTGATTTAAACACGTTAGTAGTGAAGTATAATTGAATATGTGAAGTACTACTCCCAAAGTAGGGCAAATAAATACGATTTTGCAATACTGATACGGTATAATACGGTACAATACCATATATTTGAAGATATTTGTAAACATACGTTTTCTGATTCCTGGTTGCGTAGTAACCTCTACCTGTACTACCGAAATATTTCGGCTTTAAAAGAATGACTGTGGGATATTTCACTAGAAACTGCTATTAGAATATTTCCTGAGAAACTTAAAAGCATTTTGGGGATTTCTTGCTGGAGATTTTAGCACGCTTATTAAAAAAATAAAATAAAACATACGAGGCGATTATATTCCGTTTTCTTCGTGCTCCTTTTCAAAGCTAATTACCCTAGACAATTCGCAAAATTTGAATAAGCAGGACCCAGGGAAGAGCTATCGAAAGATACCTGATTGGTGTAGGAATCAGCATAATAAAAGTGAAATGAGGTTTTAGGAGTCCTCTATGCATGATTGTAATGAAAACTATCATCAAAAAGCGAATATCTGCCAATTTGTTGCCTTCGATGAAACCTGAGCCATCTTGGTAAGATGATCGATGCATATTTTGTGATGTTTTACTGGATTTTCTATATATGGTGACTAGGTGAAAAGAGAGGCGTGACTGGCTGTCAGGTGTAGAAGGGGTTTCTGTCAAGAACTCGAGTAAGCTGCATATTCAAGCTTCCTGGTCACTGTGGTGTCGTCGAAGCGAAGTCAACTCAATTAAGGCTGCAGCGAATGGGATGATATTAAGTTATAAAACGTAAAGGGCATTTAATATTTACCCGATAATCCAAGGCGTAATAAAAGTCCGTCATTGCAATATTACGGGAAACTCTCACGCTAAGCCCTTGATAAGTACTTCAGCCGTGCTTAGCGAGCGGGAGGGAGAACAGAGTTCCTTCTGCCCGGCAATAGAGTTCACTAAAAAATATATATTGAAAAACCCCTTATGGTATGTATATATGTATGTGGACAAATGGCCTCTCTTCGATACACTGCACTATGTTTTGCACAAATAAAAAGATGTTTGGAGTTTTCTTCTAAAACGTTATAATTTTTTAATTTGATGTTTCTTCTTTCACAAGATAAAAAGATTTATTTTAATTTTCTTAAAACTTCAACTTTTGACTTTAAGTGACCACTTTATACAAACTTAAAGTATTCAAAATAAATATATAGTAGCACGTCCGCGGTTGCCGGCTGATAGTACAAGACTAACTCGGTTGCAGTTTGGTTGATGACGATGGCCCTTCGTGGGTGTTGGCTTTTCCAGTTCGCCGCGCACGGCTGTGCGTAAGAATGGCGCACGCCGCTGTCTTATTAGGAATGTAGGCGGCTTAAACAGTATGCATGTAGGATGGTAACGTGGAATCTTTAAGACGTGCCATGCTTTACTGTCTAGAATTTTGCAGACCTCGGCGTGTTTACCCAATTCAGTTTACTTGGTTCTCCGGAGGATTTATCTTAAGTCGAGCTAATATGCAGATTCAATACATATGTATGTATATCACGCACCTAGACCAATAGAGAACTAACTCAAAAGTCCAAAATTTAGAAGCTATGGGCACCTCCGAGCTCCCCAATTCAATACCTACCGAACTGTGTTCTCGATTTAATAATACCTTCACTAAACACCGAGAAAATACTTTGAAAAAATAAAAATTGCATTATCGCATTTGGGAGAGGCGGTCAATTTTTGGCGTTTTCTGAACAATGCGATTTTGATCGCAGTTTTGATCTAGTTGTGCGATATGATAAACGTCTACAGCGCTAGTCGTCATTTCAAAAACCAGAGGAGAATTCGAACCAAAGGCGGTAACCAGGCGGCCTTAGCGAGGCCATCCATCTTTGTGTTAAAACTTTTTTGGTTTAAAATGTAGTAAATATTGTAGTTTCAATTCAAAACTATATGGACTAAATTTAAAACCTTCTCGTATTTTCATAAAACCCTGAACGGTTTAAATGTGAAATAAATTTTGTTTAATTTAGACTCAGAGTATTAACCGTGCACAACTTCACTACACCGAATAGAAGAATAGATTTCAAATTTCAAAGCATGAGTGTTCGTAGTGATCGTGGCAGGGTGCTACTTCAATGCGGCCATTTTATTTACTGCTTTTTTGATAAAAAAAAATGATGTATATTGGAACGATTTTCCGTCATCCCTTGTCAAATTTGGTTTTGAGACAAACCGGTTTCGGCGTTGTGCCATCATCAGTGTCGATTTTCGCTCTGATCTGTTGTTGTCGTTTGTCCTGTATTTATAGTTCGTAGGCACTTGATCAGGTATTGTCCAAATTGATGCTTGTGTATATTTAGTTATGTGTATGTGCTGTGTTTTCATTCAGAACCGAGGGTGTTTTTTACCGATCGATTTGTGTGGCTGACTGAGGCAAGTAAAATCCGTAATTTGAGTCGATTGACCTTCTTTGTGGGTTTGTTGTTTTGCGCGTTAATTGTTTTGTGTTTATTTGCTGTTGTCTGTTTGTCTGTTGTACCTGTGTGATTACTTTGTTTCTTGTAGACATGTTTTAAAGGCTCGAATATTGTGTCAGAAATTGTGTTTATCTGTTCGTTCATTATTATCCGTTTAGCAGCCACGGGTTATACAAACTTACCTGCGGATGCCAACATAGTTACATAGGACAAACAGGACGGCAAATAAGAACGAGGTTCAGAGAACAAATTAGAGATTACAACAAAAAAGTAAGGAATCCAAACATTATACGTCTCAACGTACTCGAAAATATGGAAATCTATAAACAGAAAATATTTGACGGTAGAATAATGAACGAACAGGTAAACACAATTTCTGACACAATATTCGAGCTTTTAAAACTTGTTTATAAGAAACAAAGTAATCACACAGATACAACCGACAAACACACAACAGCAAAAAAAAAACACAAAACAATTAACGCGCCAAAACAACAAACCCACAAAGAAGGTCAAGCGACTAAAATTACGGAATTTTGCCCCAGTCAGCCACACAAATCGATCGGCAAAAAACACCTTCGGTTCTGAATGAAAACACAGCACATACACATAAATATACACAAGCATCAATTTTGACAATACCTGCTCATGTAGCTACGAACTATAAATACAGGACCAACGACAGCAACAGGTCAAAACGAAAATCGGCACTGATGATGGCACAACGCCGAAACCGGTTTGTCTCAAAACCAAATTTGACAAGGGATGACGTAGATTGATCATAATCTTTATATGGTACGTTCCATGTTCAGGACGTATTCATTTCACTTTTATTCGCCTTATAGCCAGTCGAAACTCTTTTGAGGATCATTTGCCATTTGAAATTTAACCTCGCCATGCAGGTAAGATAGCCATCATATAATTGATTCGAGGGAGAAGTTGAAAGGTTTGTTGGCCCGAAAAATACATTGTATAATATTTTGCGTGCTCCGTCTACTACATCGAAAGTCCTGGCATCAAGTAAAAAAAAGCTAAGAATTTAGAAAAAAGTTAAAAATGTAGAAAAAACTTTTTCTGTAAATGTAAATGTAAAGAAAGAAAATCATAATTAAAATTTCTTTTGGTCCTTCAAATTTGTGACGAAGATGCTCCTGTCTCACCATTAAAATGTCCTATATTTTTATTTTAATCCCTCTTTCTTCTCTACAAATAAAAACCATATCATTCCCATTCAAAATTTATGTGAAAAGCAGTAAAATTAAATTGTCTCCGCATAAATTTCGCAATAGTAAAAATAATGAACTCCGCCCAAGTACCAGTACCAAGCCGTGCTCTGTTTCATATGAATATAATAAATTCTGATATAAAATTTTAGAAAGTAAAAGGTAACATTTAAAGGATTACGGCAAAGGAAAAACAGAACGGAAAAAATGAAAAAATGTGAGTGCCAGGGGAAGGGAATGAAGCGCAGGCAATTGCAGGCAATCGTGTTGAAAAAAAGGCGAAAAATGGGCAACAGTGAATTTTTGAAATTTGTGCTCGCCAAGTGTCGACATCGCTAAATGGCACATATGTCATACCTACATAGACTTGTATAGATGTAGCATACTTATGTTTAACTCATTCCCTTTTCCTCTTTCTAACTTATGAAATTTCTCTTCAACGCCTCCATTGAAGTCGTAAAGTACAGCTTTCCTTTCAGTGCAATAAAAGAGTAAGTAAATCATGAACACCCACTTTGATTTCCATTTCAATTGTTTCTACACTTTTGCTTGGCCTTTTTCCGGTTCTTTTCGCCTAAGTTATTGTTTTAGTTATGACTTTTTCTGCTTTTCCGCAGGTACATATATGTTTTCTTGGTTGGTAGGATATGCCCAGTGGCGTAAAAATAGGGTGACAGGGCTGGCAAAATGGCACGGGCCCCCGACACAAGAGGGCCACGGCCCAGAAGCCGCGAGCTCAAAAATATTTTTTACATTGTACTTCAGTTTTTTATTTTATTTGAAAATTATATTTTTATAAGTTCTGCTTTAAATCTAAAGCGAGACAACTAAATAAAATAATACACATGGGCATAGTATCAATAAAAAAAATGAAATAAAATAAAACAAAATAAAATAAAATACAATAAAAAAAACAAAATAAAGTAAAAAAAAATAAAATAAAATAAACTACACATATACCCCAGAGGCAA